>NC_134084.1:46783734-47383734 GCF_000715075.1 Nicotiana tabacum
CTGATTTTAATGTTGTTTGTGATTTTGCTATGTTTAAAACGATTTACTCATGTTGTTCTTCTATCTATTTCAGCATGTTAAAAACCGTAGTTCTTTGTTTTTGTCTTATCCGAGTTTTGAAACTGTTTGTTTAAAGGTGTACTTGTTCGATTAAGTTCTTTGTTTATGACTCTCTTTTACTTGTTTGACTCATCTGATTTTGAGTTCTTATCATCTCTTAAATTCGGCTACTGTTGAAGCCCTAACTTCTTAAAAGTTTTGCCTCACTTGTTATTGTGAGACCTTTACTTGTTTCTGACTGTCTTTACGAGTTACTATGTTCTTCATTGTTGATTCTATGTGACTACTTGACCTACTTGACTACTGTGCTTCGAATATTTTCTTGCTACTGAACCCTAGCTTACCACTACTGCTACCGTATGTTTGTGTTGCTTCTTTTGTCAACGTGTTTAACTCTGCATGCTTGTTCATCTCTTGCTATTAATATGGTGAAGTGCAAAATCATGTTCCATTCTTGATTGATCTTGATTCCCTCGATCTTTCGACTTATTGTAAAAGATTTTCTTTTAAGCCCTAATCTTTACTCATCTGTTTAAAATTAATTGATTCCTTTCCTTTACTGTGATGTTTTACCTTGCTGAATCCCTTCCCAAAACTAAGCACTTTGTACTTAAACTTGATTATTTAATTTATGCTTTTACTGCCCCCTTATATGGCAATAATCAGTCTGTCCCCAAACTAATTTCTTTTCTTAATTAAAGGGAACCACTTGTATTAATTGATTCTGGTTGTGATTATTTCTATGTTTGTGTTTAAGACTTTACCTCTTCTTCACTCGTTTTCAAAACTATAAATACCCACCCCCTCTTCTTTCAAAAACACGAACAATTTGAATTCAAGAACATACACTTACACTCAAAACTTTCTCTTTTTTCTCTACTACTACTTGTGCTACTGCTTTGTCTAGCCAGCTGAAAGCCAAGGCTAGACTATGGAATTTTGCTTACTTTTTTCACTTTGCTTCTCTACTGGTATGTCCTAGTTAGTTTTCAAGCATCAACAACAATATGTTTCCTTAATTATTCCAACTTCTCTCATTCTTGTCTACTTCTGCTTATGTTTCTGCAGTCAAGTTACCTTACTAGCATACTGAAATATGTTCCCTTCCCCTTTTAAATTAATGCTCTCCTATGTGTATGAATCTCAAACCCCATATCTCCTCTATATGTTTATGTTCCTTTGGTTGGTTTGTGGCCATGCCAGCATCACCTATTTCTGTTCATGACCAAACCAAACCCCTGCTAGGTCATGTACTTACAAACAATGTATTCCCAAAACCCCTTGACCCCTTTTGTGGCTATTAATTTTGTGTTTTGATCATTATCCCAACTGATTTTAAACACTTCTGCTACTAATTACCTTCAAAAAATGGACTTACCACTCCAGTTTTAAACAAACTCTTTTTTTTTAAACTGTGTGTTCTATAGTTCCACTATATTCTTAGAACCTACGTTCTGCCCCTCTTGTGTGAGCCTTGCCTTGGGACCCTTGAGCTCCCTATGAACTTGGACACATAAAGGCTGGCCCTTCCACACTACACTCATTTCTGTCTGGTTATGCAAACCTAGGTGTAAGCACTGCCCGGGGTCCTTTGAGGCCCTTAGGGAACTTTGACACACTCAGGTCTGAGAAAGGCTTTGAAACAACATTGGCATTTGATGTAGTTTATTCCATAACTCAGAGAGGAAGTCAAGAATCAGGCTTCCTATAGTTGTAACTTCTTATTTTTGCACTTTTTTGATGTAATTTAGTCATTTTTGGTCTGTAATAATTTGTAACAAATATTAGGGTTGGCTAGTGAAATGAATGGGGTGATTATGCATGCTTTAGCTATTATAAGGGTAGATAACATACCTATAGGATCTGTTTAATAAATTATTCATGTTTTACTTCCACACTTAGACACCATGCCTATAGGGTCTGAATGGCTATAATCAGACATCATGCCTAGAAGGTTAAAATCAGCTTTGAAATTAGATGTCATGCCTATGAGATCCAAATCAATTTTTTTATAGAAATCATGCCTATAGGAATTTCGCTGTGATCAAATGAATTCTGCCTGCTTCACTTCATCTTCAATTAGATGCCATGCCTATAGGACCAAAATCAGCCTTTAACACTTAGATACCATGTCTACAGTGTCACACCTCCTTTTTCCTACACTCCCCGGAAGGGGCATAAAGGAGTTTGTTTCCAACGTAAAGTGACAATCGAAACGAGATTATTTATTTAAGAATCAGAGTGGCCACTTGGGATAATTTATGGTGTCCCAAGTCACCAGTTTAAATCTTGAATCGAGGAAAGATTAACTCTGTTTTATAGTCCGCGAATATAGAAAATCGGGTAAGGAATTCTGTTAACCCGAGAGAAGGTGTTAGGCACCCCCGGATTCCGTGGTTCAAGCACGGTCGCTTAAACTATCATAATTGGCCTATTGTCTAATTTTAATACATGTTTTAACCTTTGGTTCAATTTTACCTTTATAACCGCTTTTATTTAATAATTAATTTTTAGGAAAAAGATTCAACGTCATCTAAAACATGTCTCGAACCACATAACATAAATGCACCCGCGGTCCACAACACATTTTATCTAACATTGTTGAGATTTGGATTTGGGTCACATAAATGCGCACCCGAGTTTAGGAAAACTAGTTTTAAAATGGCGCGCCTAAAGCAACTATGCATTCGCAAATTTGCGAGGTCCATGAAAATTCAACTAAATGGCACGCCTCGGTTTCTAAAGATTCAAAATTAATTAAATGAGGGTCATGGGTTTTGAGATTTTATTTGGCTCATAGAAACATAACAAAATGAAAGCAGTAGCAGTCTTCTACAACCCAAGCCTCCTTTCTTAATTAATCCTAAAGCCCACGTATATTAGCAATCCAATTGGCCAAACTCTATTCTTTCTAAATTAATCAAAAACAGAAATTTCCATAAATTTACATCAAAATCCATCACATGGTAATCAAGACGACATTAACACACAGAAAAGCTTAAGAAAATATGTTCATTCACGGCACAATCATGGTAATGAAAGAGAGAAATGAACCTTTTATTGATGCACAAAATTGAAAATTACAAATCAATCAGGCTAAACAAAGCAATAATCCTTGGACTGAAACACCGAAATTATAAATCGGAACCTTGAATCGACATGGGAATGCTCAAACTCGAACACCCACTTCCTCAAACGCCAATAATTCTGATGGTCACAATTACGACAAGCGTAAAGGAGGATCTTCTGCTCCTTATCTTCTTTAGGATACAAATATTGTTACATTCTCGGCAAAATTTCATAGTACTCATTTTCGTGAGTTTTTGTTTTGAATTGTTTAGCGTTTAGAGCGAAAATAGCGATTGTTCTATTCTCTGCTCTGCGTTATCTTTGTCTCGATTTTAGGAATGAATTTTTTGAATCAAAGAGTTAATTGAACTTTGATGATTGATCATTTCTGTTCCTTTTCCAATCAAAGAAGATAAGGTCACATAGTGGGTAGTTAAAAAACGGTTGAAATTTTTGTTGCTTAGGGATTTTTCTTGGTTGTAGGTCTAGGGATTGAAAACTTATGGTAGAGTTTCTATAATTGGGTATTTTATATGGAAGTGGGAAGGGATGATGGCCATTGGATTAGAATGAAATAGATGGCTAGGATTAAATCTTGCACTTAAATGCGCTAATGGGTTGGGAAGAATGGGCTAAGGGTAATTGGGTTGGACCATGTCTTTTTGTGTCTCAATTTTGGGCTAAGAAGACTCCAAAAATTATTATTCAAAACCATAGCTAAATTCTTTTAATATAAGATAACTATACTACATGATCCAAAAACAAATTCTAATTAATTAAAATAAACTATATTAAAACATGAAACTATTATATATATATATTCAAGATTACATAAAGGTTAAAATAAGATACTATTTTTGTATTTTCTTTTATGAAAGGTACATAAAATAAAATATTTTTTTGTAATTTTCATTTTCTTGTAATAAAATAAAGTAACAGAGTAAAAATTAGTTAAATTTGATATATTAGGCCTAAATTAAATATTTACGTGCTAAAATATGAAAAATCTTGGGGAGGGTCAAAAATCATATGTCTACAACTACCCCTCTTAGACAGGAAACACGAAGAGTTTTCAGACAAAGAATGACGAGACAAGTTTTTGACACGACCCTTATTTAAGGAGACCAAAATTAAGAGAAAAGGGGAATGTGACCGAGCCCTGGTATCTGAGCTGCCTACATATCCTTGGCTATAAAGGAATCAGGCCACGTGTAGTTCAGAAGTAAATGAGGTGATGGAGTACAGAGGTTGAGAGCCGAGTGAGGTGTCGTCGAGGTTCTGGTCCGCGGTCCCGTTATTACATCAAAATCAAAAATGAAAAAGACTAACTAAGCCTATCAGCTACGAGTTACAAGATTCCTATCTATGAGTCTTCTGAAGCTTGATCCTGAGTCTTGGTTGGTTCTTCATACAGACCCTGATCTGAATCTTGATGCTTGTTAGCTGTATGTGTTGGTTCTTTCCTTTTCAACTTTTTGGATCAAAACCGGACACCCCATGCTTGTGACCTCAGTCATGTCTTGAGCATCTCACATCTTTAATCAACTTCTGCATTTTGAGTTCACTTCTTGCCTTTCTTTTTGTTTTTTTCTTTTTATTCTGGATTGTGACTAACTTATGTTGATCATCTCGGACTGCTGACTCGCATTCTTGACACGAGCTTCTTTTGTTGCTGACTTGAATTGCATTTTGAAGTGAATTCCCTTGTTCTCCAGGTGGGCACCTGATTGCTGAACTTGAACCGTCTTCTCTTGTTACTTGAAACTTTTTTACCTTACACCTTGAACAATTTTCCCTTAGAAACTTGAACTGTCTCCCTTTGAAACTGTTTTCCCTTGAAACTTAAGTTGTCTTCCTTCAAAACTGCTTTCCCTTGAAACTTGAGTTGTCTTCCCTTGTTCTCTAGGTGGGCGCTTGATTACAACAAAACAAACAAAACAAAAGAAATTTTCCTGCCCAGTTTGATATTGGGAATATCTGTGAGTGTTAACAAAACTATAAATCACCTACGTTGCTGCTGAAGGATGTAATGATGAAAGTAAAATTAATGACTCGACTAGGATGTGCGTCTCATAAACATGATTGAGCTTGCGTAAAACTATAAACTAAACTTGACTAAAGTAAAAACTGACCTTATTCTCCAGGGGGGCCTGATTTCAGGATAACTAAACATTGATAATCTTAAGAAAACTAAAAAATGACTCCTTTTTTTTCAAATTCATACTTCCTTTTTTTTAACATTATTATCCTAGGAGAAAATTCATCGGACTAGGTTTTCTATCTTAGGAGAAAGATTCATCAAACTAAGATTTTGACCCTAAGAGAAAGTTCATCAGACTAGGTCTTCTATCTTAGGAGAAAGATTCATCAGACTAAGACTTTGATCCTAGGAGAAAATTCATCAGGCTAGGTCTCCTTTTTTTGGTATCTTAGGAGAAAGGTTCATCAGACTAGGTCTTCTATCTTAGGAGAAAGATTCATCAGACTAAGATTTTGATCCTAGGAGAAAGTTCATCAGACTAGGTCCTCTATCTTAGGAGAAAAATTCATCAGACTAAGATTTCGATTGGGAGGAAAATCCATAAGACTAAGACTTTTATCCTAGGAGGAAAAATGTGAAGATCAATGGCAAGATTTTATGCACAATAGCAAGACAAATAAAGCCAAAGATTTGAAAAACTTCCCTTTGTCGGCTCTTCTCGTCTTTTCTTTTTCTTCTCTTTTTTTGTTTTTTTTTTCATTTTTTTTTCTCTTTTTGAATCACTTTCCTTGCACCTATTTGTTCCTATTTCATACAAAGAAAAAATTTTCAGTTTTGAAAATGGTGGTCGATTTGTGGCCTTGAGTCGGCTTCAAGAGACCTTTGCTCTGCATCAACCCTAATTGTTTCACACCTAGTATCATTTGTACTTGCGGTTCAATCAGCCTTATCTCAACTGGAGATCTTTGCCTAGGTGACCATTTCCGATATCTTGAATGACTTTCTGCTTTTTGAGCAATTTGTCTGTCAAAGAGAATCACCAGTTATCTTTCTTGCGCCAAGTAGGCTGAGAAGAGTCTTTTTGGGGAAGCCTTTGTATGAATCCTCAAGTTGACAGAAACAACTTAGTGCTGGCCAAATTTGCTTTATGTAATTGAAAAGCTGGTAGCAGATTTTTAAATCTTTTCTTGCTTGTTTTGACAAGGACAAACTCGGTGTGAAGGACACAATGATGCAAAGAAACAAGTATTAACAAGAAATGGCCCGGTCGGAAGGACAGAAGGAAGAGTTCTTTTTTCTTTTTTTTTCTTTTTTCTTTTCAATAACTAGCCTTAATGATCATGACATGCATTTTGGACTTAACGGCCGATCTACCAAACTTCCCTTTTACCATTCTATGACCTTTGAAGTTGGGCTTGTTTATGCCAATTCTTCGCATCAGCTTCACGACTCACTTTCGACAAGTAGTGCCCGAGGGGTTTTCACCAACAAGTCTCTCTCATTTATTCATCTCTGCTTACCGTCTCCTTATAGTGACCGTGAAGGTTTACACTAGTAAGACTCTCTCATTTTCCTTATTTTTCTTTTTCTTTTACTTTCTTGTGCGAGCATCTTGAGAGTGTTCTATGTCGCGTGACAGTCGTTGCTCATTGCATGCTTCTCTTGGCATTCTTGAAGGCATATTGGGAGGTCTTTATATGGATGTTTTTGGATAGGGTTGGGCAGAAGGGTTGGCGTGAAGGCTCAACGTAGACTCAAAATAAAGGGGGGTGTAGACTTACAACTCTTGGAATCGACTTTTTCAAAAGTAAAATAAAATCTTTGCCCCAGTTTCAGATGCAGGAGATTTTTTTGGATTTTTTTGCTTTTTTGAATTCTTATTTGATTAGACCGAACCGTGAGGCTACTTACGTATCCTTTTTTAAAGGAATCAAGTCTAACGTAGTTCAAACATCTGACCTAACTATTTTCATCTTTTATTTTATTTTCTTTGTCTTTTTTTTTCAAAACAGGTTGCCCCAGCTTCTATTTTTTGGGGGCATGGATCTTTGCCCGTTCTTTTCTTCTTCATTTTTTTTTCACTTGAAAATTGCCCCAGTTTGTACTCTTGGGACATAGACTTTTCTTTTTCTTTTTTCATTTTTTTCTTTTTTTTGACTCTTGACTCTAAACTTGATTCCAAAAGAGGGTAGTCAAAGAATATAATATATGCTCAAAAGGGGTAGCGAAGGATATAAAGTGTTTGGATAGCAGAAAGAGGGCCTCCCCGCCTCGAGAATGCCAAACATAGTATGTTTCGCGATCACAACATTGACGAACATGTCTGTCCTCTTGGTGTGTCATGGTCACAAGACATTTTCCATCCCTTAATGTCAAAATTTCTAACAAACTTTAATTGATTAAACATCTTCAAGAGTCAAACCAGATCTTCACAATGATTTGAAGGTGAATTTTACTCGACCTTAGTTCCAAATTATTTCAACTCTTTATTCATCCTCAAAAATGCCTTTTCCTCAGTTGTCCAATTCAAACTTAAATCAATTTTCTAAGATCTGACCAAAAATTTCGCATGCATGTCATGTCACTAGAACTAGTGTGAAAAGAACTATGCACAAAATGGATACAAAGTGACTGTTTTTTTTAATAAAGGAAGGCAGGGTCCTATAACACATAAAGAAGAAGAAAAGATGAAAAAATAAGCTACCATGGATAAAAGAGGAGTGACTTTCCAGTTACTATGCGACATCTTAGCCAAAAATTTGCACATCAGCACTGCTACGACATTCAACCTTTTTGATTGCTTTGGAATCCACACTAAATTTTTGACGATTATCCCGAGCAGCCCATGTCCTATTGCTCAAATCTGGTAAAGTCAACCCCACTTTTACCTCCATTTTTAATTTTTCACCGCCAACTTGCCTACTTGCCTTTTGTGACCCTGGATCAACAACAATGGTGCTTATTCCCTTGGTTGAGAAGATACTTTTATTTCCGAGAGATCTTGGATTGTTCTTGTGACTCGCCATTGCAAACCAACAAACCGACCACATTTGACTAGCTTTTATTTCAAAACAACAACCATGTTAGAATAAACACTCTTTTTTTCCTTTTTTCTCTTTTCTCTTTTTTTTTTCTTGTTTCTTTCCTTTCTCTTTTTTTGGGTTTTTTTTTTCTCTTTTTCATTTTCCCTTTTTTTTAAACCTTTCGACCGAACCTGATGTGGGTTGCCTACGTATCATGTGGGAACATGAATCAGATCTTGCGTAATTCGGGAAGATCATGAATAAAGTAAATAAACTAACTTTTTTTTTGAATTTTTTATTTTATTTTTTTGAAAGAAAGACTTATAAAGAAGAAAGGGAATATTTTTGGATTTTGATTTTTCTTCAGCATTTTTGCAAGGAAAGACTTCTAAAGAAGAAAGATTTTTTTTTTGAATTTTTTTTTCTGGAATTTCGAAAGAAAAACTTCTAAAGAAGAAAGAAAATATTTTTGGAATTTTATTTTGAATTTATGAAAGAAATGCTTTTAAAAAAAAAAGAAAATATTTTTGAATTTTGAATTTTCTTTTCAATTTTAAAAGAAGAATGAAAATATTTTTGGATTTTTGGAAGAAATTTAAAAGAAAATATTTTTGTATATTCTTTTTTAAAAAAGCAATTAGGGTCTAAAAGAAAGGCTTTCTAAAGAAGCAAGTAATGGAAAATAATTTTGGATTTTTTTAAAGTTGGGGTCTTAAAGAAAACTTTTCTAGAGATGAAGTAAAGGAAAATATTTTTAGATTTTTTGAAAATTATGGGTCGAAACCGATGAGGTTTGCCTACGTATCTCACATCCGGTGATAATCAGACACGCGTAGTTCGCCCATTTTGACGGAACAGGAAAATATGACTTATTTTGAAATGACTTTTCTTTTTCTATTTTTCAAAATTTCAACAGAATTTCAGGGTAATTCAAATACCTACCCCTCATTCGCTTTTCTTTTCTCTTTTTTACGATTTTCATTTTTTTTTATTTTCTTCCCTATTCTAGAAGCTAGTCAGCATGCAAGCCGAAGAAAATGAATGCGCAAGTAGCAAGTAAGATACATCATGATGCATCTGAGTTATTTTGGGTTTAAAACCTAGGTGTATTGTTCTAGACCTGGCTTACCCGAGGGACAACTCGAGACTCGAGCCGAGGGAGGGCTGCGTACCGGTAACCAAAAGATCATCCGGCTTTGCAACTTGTCCGAACCTCATTCTATTTGGGATATGACACTAACAGAAAGAAGTAACACCAGCGTGCACTCCTCAGAAGAGAGAAGAGAGGGGTTTCGTAGCAGTTTATATACAGTTCAAATAATATCAAAGCGGTAAAAAGCAACACTTAGCACATTAGGCCTAAACATGTAATAAAATCAAATAATAAATATAGCCAAATATAACGATTATTCTAAGCTCGAATTCTTGAACCAGAGATTCTGGGTTCTGATCCCCAGCAGAGTCGCCAGAGCTGTCACACCTCCTTTTTCCTACACTCCCCGGAAGGGGCATAAGGGAGTTTGTTTCCAACTTAAAGTGACAATTGAAATGGGATTATTTATTTAAAAATAAGAGCCGTCACTTGGGATAATTTATGGTGTCCTAAGTCACCAATTTAAATCCTGAATCGAGGAAAGATTGACTCTATTTTACAGTCCGCGAACACAGAAATCCAGGTATGGAATTCTGTTAACCCGAGGGAAGGTGTTAGGCACCCCCGGATTCCGTGGTTCTAGCATGGTCGCTTAAACTATCATAATTGGCCTATTGTCTGATTTTAATACATGTTTTAACCTATGGTTCAATTTTAACTTTATAACCGCTTTTATTTAATAATTATTTTTTAGGAAAAAGATTCAACGTCATCTAAAATACGTCTCGAACCACGTCACATAAATGCACCCACGACACTTTTTATCTAACATTGTTGAGATTTGGATTTGGGTCACATAAATGCGCACCCGAGTTTAGGAAAACTAGTTTTTAAATAGCACGCCTAAAGCAACTACGCATTCGCAAATTTGCGAGGTCCATGGAAATTCAACTAAATGACACGCCTCGGTTTCTAAATATTCAAAATTAATTAAATGAGGGCCATGAGTTTTGAGATTTTATTTGGCTCATAGAAACATAACAAAATGAAAGCAGTAGCAGTCTTCTACAACCCAAGCCTCCTTTCTTAATTAATCCTAAAGCCCACGTATCTTAGCAATCCAATTGGTCAAACTCTATTCTTTCTAAATTAATTCAAAAACAGAAATTTCCATAAATTTACATCAAAATCAATCACATGGTAATAAAGACGACATTAACACATAGAAAAGCTTAAGAAAATATGTTCATTCACGGCACAATCATGATAATGAAAGAGAGAAATGGACCTTTTATTGATGCACAAAGTTGAAAATTGCAAATCAATCGGGCAAAACAAAGCAATAATCCTTGGATCAGAACACCGAAATTATAAACCAGAACCTCGAATCGACATGGGAATGCTCAAACCGGACTCCCACTTCCTCAAACGCCAATAATTCTGATGGTCACAATTATGGCAAGCGTAAAGGAGGATCTTCTGCTCCTTATCTTCTTTAGGATACAAATATTGTTACATTCTCGGCAAAATTTCATAGTACTCATTTTTCGTGAGTTTTTGTTCTGAATCGTTTAGCATTTAGAGGGAAAATAGCGATTGTTTTATTCTCTGCTCTGCGTTATCTTTGTCTCGATTTCATGAATGCTTTTTTTGAATCAGAGAGTTAATTGAACTTTGATGATTGATCGTTTCTGTTCCTTTTCCAATCAAAGAAGATGGAGTCACATGGTGGGTAGTGAAAAAATGGTTGAAATTTTTGTTGCATAGGGATTTGTCTTGGTTGTTGGTCTAGGGATTGAAAACTTAGGGTAGAGTTTCTATAATTGGGTATTTTATATGGAAGTGGGAAGGGATGATGGCCATTGGATTAGAAGGAAATAGATGGTTAGGATTAAATCTTGCACTTAAATGGGCTAATGGGTTGGGAAGAATGAGCTAAGGGTAATTGGGTTGGACCATGTCTTTTTTTGTCTCAATTTTGGGCTAAGAAGACTCCAAAAATTATTATTCAAAACCATAGCTAAATTCTTTTAATATAAGATAACTATACTACATGATCCAAAAATAAATTCTAATTAATTAAACTAAACTATATTAAAACATAAAACTATTATATATTTTTTGTATATATTTTGTATTTTTTCAAGATTACATAAAGGTAAAAATAAGGTACTATTTTTGTATTATTTTTATGAAAGGTACATAAAATAAAATAATTTTTTGTAATTTTCATTTTCTTGTAATAAAATAAAGTAACAGAGTAAAAATTAGTTAAAATAACTATATTAGGCCTAAATTAAACATTTACGTGCTAAAATATGAAAAATCTTAGGGAGGGTCAAAAATCACATGTCTACATATAGGAATTAAAATCAGCTATAATAGAGATCATGTCTATAGGATCTAAAACCAATTTAGTTAAAAATTGGTTTGACTTGTACGGTTCTAAATCAGTTTAAATAACCTGCTCTTTTAAATTAATACGGTTAGAAAGCATGCATAAAGGATCCAAATCGCTTATTTGGAATTGTTTACTGTTTTACTACATTCCTAATTAGTAATAGACATCATGCTCATTACTGCGCCAAGGCATGCCTTAGGTAATAATAATAAAACTAAACCCGCCTTTGTTTAATTAGCACTGCTACAACCAGCAGGCAGGCCTGATTCGGACTTCTTATCTAAGTTATGTAATAAATTGGTCTGCTTCAACAATTAAAACACCCTACCTTAGTACTTTAAATTCTGACCCTAACTGTGTTTAAGTCATGCTATTTATATGCATTGTCTGCGGAGGTATATATGAGACTCTTAATTGCTTATGTGTTTCCCCTTTAAATGCAGTCCTACATGTTTTTGTCTGTCGCCTTAGCCTTTTACCTTTAAAACCTAACAGTCAGCCTAAAATCCTCAACTCTAATAGGATTAGTAGTCCTAAATTCCCCCGGGACAGATAGGAATGGAATGAGTAATTGCATGCAATAGAGGTCGAGACCAATCCACGCTTTAATACCTTGGCGGGGTGGGAAGGGTAGACATGGATATGATGACCGGTGCGCTAATACCACGTGTATCCCTTCTTCTGAGGAGTGTCATACCGGGTATCACATTGATGTGATCCATATTATAAACAAAACTGTGAGCCCCCTCTTTTTTATATTCTCATTTGTAAAACTATAACTCTTTTTTAAAAAATTTGCCTTTTAATGATTGTTTTCAAACTCTTATGTGTTTAAACTTAAATCCCCTACTATTTGAGCCTATACTTGTCTATTTGCTAACTGTACAAATTCACAAAACAATATGGCCGGGAACCACACTAGTGGATCTTGAGGGATGCCTAACACCTTCCCCTTAGGATAATTTCAAGCCCTTACCCTATCACTGGTTATCAAACAAACATAGAAATGAAACCTAAAGGTGTCCTAATGCACCTTAAATCATTAGGTGGCGACTCTTCAAAATGCAAACCCCGTTCTCTAAAGGAATGAGTTGTCCCATACCCAAAAATTTCATAAACCCGATTTTCCGATGTGAAGAGAGAAAAAGGGGGCGCGACAGCATAGCGACTCTGCTGGGGATACTTAGGCTTTTACCACTTCATATTGTTCTTGTGAATTTGTACCCTCCCTTACGTGCAATTACTTGTTTAAATTTCTTTAAGCATTTAATTTCCCTTTCAATTGCAAAACTGACATGTCTTCCCTGTTTCTTTCCTTTATTGCCGCTTTAAATTATGAAACTGTTATATTTATCGCTTTCTTAACGTGCAAATACATGGCAACATTCTTTTAATTATTGCATTATCATGCTCAACATCATACTCCACTCGTGCCAAACAAATACTATAGCAATGCTTATAATGAGTGGTTGCGCTCTTCCTATATCATTATCCCTAAATTCGGAAAGGCATATTTGTGGTAAAACTAGTCGATCAGCGGTGCAGTCGACAGTTCCGTGCCTTCCCCCTTGAGTTGTCCACTCAAGGGTACTCTATTCAAATTGTGCATGCATCATGGTCAAACCTAGCCGGGTCAGTTATGTTGTCCACATAATGATCCTTTAAGATAGCCTTGTCCAAATTTCACCGGGTTTCCCTGAATCCAAACGGACATCACCACGTTCTGTGCATTTATTTGGAGAACTAAATGCTTCATGCTAATTGTTTGTATTAAATAGTCGAGTGTGGTGGGGGTAAGGGCCTAACCTTATTTGTCTTGCAGAAATATGAGGCACGAAGTCCCTAGATTTGGCATGGTCACCAACATCCACCCAAGACTGCTAAGTTGGTGAAGAGATTTACCCTCCAGTGACCAAACTCTCATCCGAAAATATCTGGGAAATCTACCGTCTCTCCTAGAGATCCAACCTAACAACAAGATCATAGAAGCTGCCACACTGTTTTAGGATTGTGAAAGGGCTGTGTTCCGCTTTGGGGACATTGAAATGACGCCCTTGCTAGAGGAGTTAGGAGGATTGGCCGGTCTAGTATGGGAAACTCCGGGTTTGTTAATGCCTGAGAACCGCAAGGGCAAGGGTCTCCTCAAAATGATGAGTTTGAAGAAGAACACAACATTGACATGTCTGAAGGAATCATACATCCCTTTTGACTACTTGTATGAAAGGTACGGGAACAGCAAATCCTACCATACCTACCCTGACGAGTTTTCCATCACATCCTTCGGGCACATCTATCGAATGGTTTTCGTCTTCATGTTTTGTTTCCTGGGGCTGATCGTATTTCCGATGAAGAAAGCAAGAATCCATACCAGGCTGGCTATGGTAACTAAGACCCTAAAGGAAGGGATTGCTGGGCAGCCATTCAGTATCATGCCCATGATCATTGCAGACATATACCGAGCCTTGGAGAAGTGTCAACAAGGAGCAAAACACTTCGAAGGTTGTAATTTATTACTCCAACTCTGGCTCATGGAACATCTCCAAAAGGGCGAATACCAGCAAGAGATTTAGCGAAGGGACTGGGATGATCACATCGCTTTCCATCATCCAAAGCGAATGAATTACATCCCTGATATGTTCACTCAGCCTGAGAATGACAAAGGATGGATTGAACTGTTCGATAATCTGACTAAAGAACATGTTCAATGGATGTTCGAGTGGTTTCTGACCGAGGAATTTATCGTATGATCCAGAGATGCACCTTTCCTAATACTAATTGGTCTGAGAGGAACATATCTTTACGTCTCTCTCTGATCTATGAGGCAAGCTAGTAGAAAGCAAGTTATACCTAGGGTCGACAAGATGAGTCATTTCCAAGCCGACTTCCAGAATGATTATAGTCCTTACAAGTGCCAAGCTAAGCATATGTGTCACTGTAAGATCATAATGGGGAAAGACACCATTGCGCCAGACAGATATCATGTTTGTTGTACTCCTTTCTATTCAGGTTGGTTGGAAGACAATCATGATGGTCTGGGCCAGCTAGGGGTTGCCCGAGGTCTAATATGTATACTGCCTTGAGGTCTCTCTGAACTCTGGCATGTCAGAGCTTGCCTTTCCACACTACACCTAAATCAGTTATTGTTTGAGAAAAGGTCTAGGTGCGAGCACTGCCCGAGATCTTTGAGGTCCTTAGGGAACTCTGACACACATAGACATGATATTGTCTATGGAACTTTGGCATTTGAGGCTATTGGAGGCTGGGAAGTCATTTGGGCCTACTGTAGGCTCCCTATAGATTAACTCCTATTTATTTATGTATTTTTATTCATTGGTATGTAATAATTTTGTAAACAAACATTGGGGTAATTAGTGAAAAAAAGTGGGTAGTTATATATATATTGGGTAAATTGGGTAGATACCATGCCTATGGGGTCGTGTTGATTCAAATGTGTTTGCTATGTTTGATTTACTTCCACAATCTTAGAAACCATGCATATAGGAACTAAAAATGGCTTTAATAATAGGGACCATGCCTATAGGGTTAAAATCGGCTCTATAGATACCATGCCTATAGGGGTTTCACTTTGGTTAAATGAATGATGTTCGTTTTTACCTTGCTTAACTAGAGATCATGTCTATAGGACTTAAAACAGTTCAGTTAAATAAATCAGTTCAAATTCGTGTTTATATATTTTGAATTGGCTTAATTAATTAATCTATCCATTTCTTTTATAAGTTTTCAAACAATGCCTTAAAACTAATACTGCTAGAAATCATGCCTATAGGATCTCAAGTTGTTGTTTAAAAAAATCATTCTACTATTTTATTGCATTCCCAATCAATATGGATACCATGCTTTTGGGACGTCACTGTTATGCGTTTAGGCAAGTCTCTAAGGCAATTAAAATCCTGCAACTATAAAACTGCGCTTTGCTATTTGAGACTGCTCACATTCAACAGGTCTAAAATCAGTAGGCAGGCTAAATAGGTCTTTAACTCTTGGTCTTAATCCACGTTGTATACTTCCTGCTCACCTAGATATCATGTTCTAAGTTTTATTAAATATCTAAAACACTTGGTTGAGACGTGCATTTATTTGTGCTGCTTGTGGAGGTGACTGTGAGCCTGTAATTTATTCTCTTTAAATACAGTCCTAATTGTTTTTGATTGACGCCTAGACTTTTATCCTTTAAACTCTTAGGAAGTTCTAGAACTACCCTAGTTAGAGGTCATAAATACCTCCAGGACCACAAGGAAGGGACGGGTAGTGCATGCATAGGACATCTGTCAAGGTTATTAGAACTCCTTAGGCTATGACCAAGGGGAGGGAATTGGGGTAGTAAGGATATGATGACTACGTGCTAATGTCACATGTAGCCCCTCATTGTGGAGTGACTACCGGGCATTGCGTAGGGTGATCTTGTAGGCTAACCAACCTAGGACCCCTCTTTCCCAATTCCCAATGTCTAAGCTTTACCTTTTCTCTATATATGCAACTTGTTTCCTCCCTTTATCTCATTACTTGAGTCATACAATGTCCAAAACATGCCTTTATTTGTAAGTATGTGTTTAAACTATTTATTTGTTAAGATGATTAATTCATATAAGTATAAGTTCGGTCGGGACCCACCGTTGTTGACCAAGAGGTGTGCCTAACACCTTCCCCTCAAGGTTATTTCGATCCCTTACCCTAAATATCTGGTCATGCAAACTAGTCTAAGAGTTAATCGCTCTAGGTTCCCTAACGCACCTTAATCCTTTAGGTAGCGACTCTTCAAAAACCCAAATTCCCAAAAGGAAATGAGTTATTACCCCCTTGAACGTCGGAACCCGGACATCTCTCTCTCTGTAGAGGGAAAAAAGAGGGCGCGACACCTTGTTATGTCATTTGGGCTGACCAACGCCTCAACAATATTTATGCGTTTGATGCATAGTGTATTCTGACCTTATCTTGACTCGTTGGCCATTGTCTTTATTGATGACATTCTGGTGTACTCCCGGAGTCCGGAGGATCATGAGTAGCACCTGAAGACAGTGCTTCAAACCTTGAGAGAAAAGAAATTATATGCAAAGTTCCCAAAATGTGAGTTCTGGATGGATTCTGTGGCATTTTTGGGTCACGTAGTGTCGAGTGAAGGGATCATGGTGGATCCAAAGCAGTGGAAGCAGTGCAGAGTTGGCCCAGGCCGTTCTCAGCTATAGAGATCCGGAGTTTTCTTAGTTTGGCAGTTTATTACCGTTGATTTGTTGCGGGATTCTCATCTGTTGCAGCACCTTTGACCAGGCTGACCTAGAAGGGTGCTCCGTTCAAGCGAACGAAGCAGTGTAAGGAGAGCTTTCAAAATCTCAAGACAGCTTTGACTACAACCCTAGTATTGATATTGCCTGTCACACCTCCTTTTTCCGCCCTCGCGAGGGTACAAGGAGTTTTTTTCAATTAAAGGACAATTTCTAAACCCGTATATCAGAATATTTATCAGGTGTATACTACTCTCTCTTTTAATTTCCAGCTCCTTTTTTATTTGTATTTTTTTTCTTTTTTTTTCTTTTTTTTGAAAGTTTTAATATTTTTCGGAATTTTTCTTTCTCTCTCTTCAATCTTTAGCCCTTTTTTTTCTCTCTACCAATATCAGGTACACAACTGACACGCTGATTATTGTAAACTGAAACAGGAAGCATGAATACGAAAATGAAGAGTTGAAGTTCTAAATTTATTTTAATTATATTCTGAATTTTATTTGTATATATAAATTATTTAGCTTACAAAAATCAGAATCATATAGCTATTTAATATATATAGTGGAACATCTGACGATAGCTTAACGGATGAACTATCTATATATATTGCCTAAAAATAAGTAAATGGTGTAGTAAATCCGTCTAGTTAAAAATCAAACGAATAGACCATTTCGGAACTTGTAGGAATATTGTTTAGTTAAATAATATTGGTTAATTTCAGCATGTAAATGGTTTAGGATTAAAATTAGATTGCTAAGTTTTTTTTTAATTTGACAAACTGAGAACATGCCTAGTATAATGTAACTAGGTAGTAACATGTGAATAAGACGGCCCGGGTCTAGTTTTATGCCATATACGTTGGGCCTGGGCCCGCATTGGCAATGGACTGCCCTGCTTGCATCATTTTCAGAATTTATGAATCATATTCGAAACCCAACTATAACAACTCAAGCATGTAAATAAATTAAGACCTTTTCTCTTTCATTTTGTAGTGACAATTTTAATAGAAAAAATGTAGGCACTTTAGGATTATCCTTTTAAAATAAATGAGATGAGTCTCGCCCTATAAAACGCACATATTGAGGGGCCCTCGATAAATGTTTAATTAAAATTACTTAGACTTCGGGATGAGTCGTTTAGCAAAATTCCACGGCCTTACCCAGAAATAATAATACGCTAATTGCTTTAGGCGCGCATTTTAATAATCTTACCTTCTTAAACTCGGGTGTGCATTTCATGCGACCCAAATCCAAATCCCAAAACGTTGAATAAAAATGTGTTCCGGATTGCGGGTGCATTTCATGTGACGCAATCCAAAGACATGTTTTTAAACGATGTTCACATTCTTTTGAAATATAATAATAAAACCGGCTAAGGGATAAAATTTGCACATAAGTTTATAATATGTATTATATCAGATAATCAAGCCGAATATACCAGTTGAGCGACCGTGCTAGAACCACGGAACTCGGGAATGCCTAACACCTTTTCCCAGGTTAACAGAATTCCTTATCCGGATTTATGGTTCGCAGACTATAATACAGAGTCATTCTTTTCCAATATTCCTACAAGTTCCGAAATGGTCTATACGTTTGATTTTTAACTAGACGAAGTTACTACACCATTTATTTATTTTTAAGCAATATATATAGATAGTTCATCCGTTAAGCTATCGTCAGATGTTCCACTATATATATATTAAATAGCTACATGATTCTGATTTTTGTAAGCTTAAATAATTTATATATACAAATAAAATTCAGAATATAATTAAAATAAATTTAGAACTTCAACTCTTCATTTTCGTATTCATGCTTCATGTTTCAGTTTACAATAATCAGCGTGTCAGTTGTGTACCTGATATTGGTAGCAAAAGAAAAGGGAGATCAACAGAAATTCAGTAGCATACAACAACAGTAACACCCAGCAACCAGCAATGAGAAACCAGTAACGGATTTTAAAACTCAAGATAAAAATCCAAAAAACACCAACAACAATCAACGGACAGAAGCCAATGGAATCTTTTCAGATTTGAAAGACTAATTAATGTTCAACCCTTAATTTCTGAATCCGTATATCAGAATACTTAAATTGTATATCAGGTGTATATTATTCTTCTTTGGAATTTCCAGAATGTTTTTCTTTTTATTTTTGGAGTCTTAGTATTTTCGGAATTTTCTCTCTCTTTATTATCCAACCTGTAAGCACGTGATTTTTGCTTCACGGACAATCGCTCCAAAAGAAAACAAAAATAGTGACAAATGACTCCGCTGTACAATTTTTCGATTTTTCGTGGCATGTGCTGTTAGTCATTTGTGGTTCGATCCATGTTGCATTTGATCTTATCAATCAAAATAGAACTTATGTCTGTCATGGTAATCAAACCGTAATTCGGTCGTTGAAAGAAAATTCAAAAAATATATATATGCATCGTTCGTTCTAGGTTGTGATTTAACTTACTTAAACATTTTAATTTGGTGTGATAATTATGTTGAAGTGTTACATTGTGTTTATTTTAATTTCATTTTTTTCATTTTATTTCATTTTTTTTAAATTAGGGAAAAACAAAAGAAAAGAGTAATGAAGTGGTTTGGGCCCAAAATGAATCAGGCCCAAAACCAGGACACAAGTCCAGTCCAAACATGAGCTGCCCAGGCACGGACCCTAAACGACGCCACATAGGGCGTCTGATCTGAGCCGTTCAACCACACCCATCCAACGGTCCACATCCGCGCCCGTAACCCGACCTGTTTAGCCGGTGCAACCCAACCCCTCACTTAAATCCAAACGACCCCGTTTTAATGCCAAACGACCTCGTCTCACCCCTCACCATCAGATCCAAGCCATTGAGATCATCTGATCTAACGGCCCGGATCCAATCCTCTACTCCGTATATAAACCTTCCCTCACACCCCACGCCCCCTATCCGAACCCCCCTTCACTCATCTCCTTCACCAAGCCCTAAACCCCCGAAACCCTAGCAGCCGCCCTAGTTTCCCTTTCACCAGAACCCGGCGACATGAACGCAGATGACCACCTCCTGAACACCCTAGGACCACCTCACTCTCCTGAACATGGATCTATTACCCCTAGCCTCGAATCACCTTCCTTCATCTCGAATCTTCATTTGAAGATTCGAGTCGAACCCGGACCTATACCAAACCTCACCATCTTCGTACCAGACACTCCCCTAACCTCCCTCGTGACCAAACCAGGCTTGGTTTGGTCCGAATCTACCCACAACTCCTAAAAAACCAGATCTGAAGATCCAAACCCTAGAACACGAATAGCCTTGGAATCCGGCCAGTCCTAACAGGGGTTTGAGGTCTAATAGACATTAATCAAGGTGTTCTCATTTGAGAACACCCTGATTAAAGTTTGTTCGACCTCAAATGGTCAAAGTTGAGTCAGACTTGGGTCGATTCTGTTTGGACATTTTTCGGTAAGTTTTTCTTTGCTTTTCTATTTTATTCGAGTGATAATTAAGTTGTTAGCATGCTTTGTTGTGATTGTTTGTTATTGTCTGGTATTTTTCTTCCATCTCTGTCAAAGACCTTTTTATTTGGTCGTTTGTTTTTTGTGTATGTTTTGAACGTATCCTGTGATAAACATGTTCGATCAGGATAGTCGTCGCATAAATAATTCATATAGGTTCCCAGTGATTGATCAAAAGTTGTCCGAAGCCCTTTTAGGTCCCTGTATGTATTTGTTTATATGAACGACTGATTGTTACCTGTTATAATTAGTATAGTCGACTTGATAAACGTCGTCGATTAACTTCCTACGACTGAATGTGCAAATATTCTAATTTGTACAACTTTACGTGAGTGAACAAACCTGTTGATTGTTAATTGGATGCTTGACATTATCTGTGAATACTAGCTTATAACTGCATTGTAAACAATTAAAAGAATCAGGCTAGGGCAGTCTCGAATTTGAACTTCCAGAAGTTCAAAAGGCCCTGATACTGCAGTGATGCAGGACAGTAATAATCAAGGGCTAACAGGGGTAATTTGGGTTCGAAAAGAACAGGAAAAGCTTAGTTTAAGTGAGCTGACAAGTAGAGTACTAAATTAGGATTAAACTAATGCCAATGGGGAACAAGACACAAGAGTATGGGGGTTTAAAATGAATACTTAAATGAACACATAACTCTTGAACAAAAGGAATAAGCCAAGCGTGGGGAACAAAATGGCTGGCATCAAAAAGATGCTTAGGCATGGGATTTAATAGGTATGGGCAGTCTGCAATTAGCAGAATGCAGGCAGCTTGACTGCACTAGTTTGTTGGCTTATAAATAAACTGTTTTCAGAACTTAAAAGGGGCTGGAAAATTTTTAGTCTTGAGAGGGTCTTGTGAGTTAAAGAAAACTAAAAAAAAATAGAAAGAAATTTCCAGAAATACTGTAACTGAACACTGTCCAAAACTGCACAAAGAAACCAAGTTTGTTATCCTAAATGGGGCTGTTATTGTTCCATTAAGAGAAGTCTGTGTATCTTCAGCTGTGATTGCTACTACATTGAGTTTCTGTGTGCTGTACACTGAGTTTTAGCCTCCCTGATTGTTTGAAACTGTGCTGGTTGTTTGCTGAGCTTTGGTGGTTATTGAATTTCTGTTGGCTATAACACAAAATATTCTGGTTCTTTTCTCGATTGGTCTTGTTTCCCATCCTGTTTCCTGGGATTATTTGTCTGTTGCTCGACCAACGTGTGAACTCCATCTTTGTGGCTGTTTGGTTGTTGCTGTGTGGGGCTGTATTATCTGTTGTTGCTGTGCTTGCTGCGTACCACTCAGCTGATCATTTTCTTCCTCCTTTTGTTCTCTATACCAGGTACACAAATATACTACCAGTGTAACTTGAAAAGTTTGAGCATGAATGTAAAGGAGAAGATCTGCAGATGTTTATATATACATAGACTGTTACATTAAATATCATGTACTGTATAATAATTTTCATTCCTGTTTGGATAATAGAAGTAGCCTGCATGCTTAGTATATATCAATGTAGATTAGTTGAATGTTAGTTCATATATGTATGCTTTTAGGTGAAAGTATGCCCACTGCAATAAGTTGTATCTTAGACTTAATTTAATTGTGCAGTATATTCTTTAATATAGGCCAAGCATGAAAACTATCCACTGCTAGTTAAGTCCTTTCCCTTCTGATAAATGGTCTCATATAACTGGTAAACCATACTTTAGAACAAAGAACACAAAGCTTGCAATCTCAACCTCATGAAGGTCGAGCCCAGGTCAAAACAGACTAAGCAGGCCCGCATCGAACAAATAGTGGCCCAGGTCTGGCCCGTCCCGCATGAGCTGGATTTGGGCCGTAATGTTCAATCAGCTGTCCGTGTGCGTAATCACATTTACTTATTGTGTAAAAGCATTTTGAATCCTGCTATAAATAAGCCTACAAGCATGTAATCAACTAGGACTATCTCTGTTTTCAATTAGTAGATACAAACGCGACAAGAAACGTAGTTGCTATAGGAAATCCTTTTAAAATAAGGACGGGATGAGCCTCGACAAGATAAAGAACAAGCTGCGGGGCCCTCGTTAAATGTATATATCGAAGCATTCAGTTTCCAAGGTGGGTCGTTTAGCAAATCTCACGAACCTCCCAGAATAATAACGCGATAGCCTCTTTAAGCGCGTATTTAATAATTTTACCTCCTTAAATTCGGGTGCACATTCATGTGACCCAAATCCAAATCTCGACGGATTCGAAATTTGTTTCTAATCACGGGTACATTGATTGTGACGTGGTTCGAGATGCATGTCCATGACGTCGCAAATTCCTTTTAAAAATAAGAACGAGACGAGCCTCGACAAACAAAATGTACAAAGCTGCGGGGCCCTCTAAATGTATGTATATATTAAAGTATTTAGAATTCGGGATATGCCGTTTAACGAATTTTTACGAACTTCCCCAAAATAACAAGACGCTAGTTGCTTTAGGCGCGCCTTTAACAATTTATTTTCCTTAATTCGGGTGCACATTTATGTGACCCAAATCCAAATCTCAACCGAGTCGAGATATATCGATAACCACGGGTACATTGATGTAACGCAGTTCGAGGTATGTTTTCACGACGTTGCAATTCTTGTAAAATAATAATAACGATAAAAGCGGTTAAAAGTTGAAATTTGCACATATGTTCAATTTGTATAAAAATCAGATAATCAAGCCGAATATTACAGTTGAGCGACCGTGCTAGAACCACGGAACTCGGGAATGCCTAACACCTTCTCCCGGGTTAACAGAATTCCTTATCCGGATTTCTGGTACGCAGACTATAATATGGAGTCATTATTTTCCTCGATTCAGGATTAAAATTGGTGACTTGGGACACCCTAAATCTCCTAAGTGGCGACTCTGAAATAAATAAACCAATCCTGTTTCGATTGTCCTTTAATTGGAAAAAACTCCCTTGCACGCCCGCGGGTGCGGAAAAAGGAGGTGTGACACAACCCTCTCTTTTTTTCTCTCTTCTTTCTGTCTTGTATTCTGTCTCTCCTCCTCTGTTTTTTTTCTCTCCCCCCTCTTAAAATCTGATCAAGTCCCTCTATTTATCCCCATCTTTCAGCATTTTTTAAACATAAAACCCACTATTTTCTCACTCATCCAACATAAAACCCACTATCTTCCCACTCATCCCCTTTTAATCCCACTAAGTAATATTTTGTCCCCCACTACATTAAACAAATACCTCATTATATCTTGTCCCCCATGCTCATATTAAACAATTGCATTATTCCCCACCATTATATTTTGTCCCCCCATTATTGATTATTTTAATATTATTTTAATCCTAATTGACAGAGCACTCAAAACAAATAATTGTTCAGGATTTTAATTCCAAAAAATAACCCTCTAACCTTACTGAAATTACCATTTTACCCTTGAACGTATTGCAAATTATCAAACTACCCCGTCAGCTATAACAAGTTCAGCTAATCAATTTTAACCAAAATATAGCAGCTATAACCAATTCCTAAATAGATTTTACGAACAAACTCAAACTATGTGATGAACAACAAAGAAACAACTGGAATTATTTTGGTTGAACAATCTTTAAACAACAAATCTACTTTCAGATTCAACAACAATAACAAACAAATATATTCAAAGCATGAACTCAAATTCAAATTAAACTTTAAACAAAATAAATAAACAGATTGTAACCCTAAACTCAAATAATCAATTGATCTTCAAATTAAATTCAACAAAATTACAACAAAGATACATGATTCAAACTAAATCAAAAAATTAAAAACCAAAACATAAACTCACATTAAATCACTGAATTAAAAACGAATTTCAAACAAAATGAAACGAATTAAATCTATATTAAACAACAAACAACGGATTCAAGCGATTTAAACTAACACTCTTCTATATTAAAATTAAATCCTTTTAAATTAATAAAACAAACTGAAAAATAATTAATTGAATCTTCAACTTAAATCTAACAACATTATAATTAAACTAACAATTTCTTCATAAAAATAAACAAGAAAAATTAAACAAACTGAAGAAAATAACAAAACGATAAACATGAACTTAATATCGAACATATCTAATTTCAGATCCGAAAATATCAAACAAATTACGGGAAAAAAATGAAACTTAAACCAACTAACCGGAAATGAACAACGACGAGCTCGAACGAAAACAAATCTGTCCGAAAACGATTATCGCACCAAATAATTCGACACCGAAGACGACCACGAATGGACGATCGAAGAAGATGGTCGTTTGGCGTCGTTTGAAGACAAACCAGTGGCAGCGACGATGAAGTGAAGCAGCAGCGCAGCAGCACAGCAGCAACGAGCTGGAGCTTGCGTCGCAGCCATGGCAGCGACGAGGTGGTGAAGCAGTAGTAGCACTGACGAAGCTGAAGAAGACGCAGCAGCAACACGAGCCGGTCCATTTCAAATCGGGTCGACCCAGTCCATAACCCAACACCCCTATTTCCCTATCTTTCAAAAAAAAAAAAACCTAACATTCTTTTTTTTCACTGTTGAAGCCCGCCCCCCTCTCTTTCGTTCTTCTTCCTCAAGCTCCAAGCAAGCCATCAATGGCTACCCTTTTCACCATCTCCACACACACACACACACCCACAGCAACACACACACACACAGCAACACTCACACACACAGCAAACACTCACACACGCACAGTGCACGCAGCAGCCGTTCATGGCTGCTGCTTCTTCTTCGCCTTCATCCCAAACGACCTTGCTGCTGCATCATCCATGGCTTCCCTTCTCGTTGTTGCGTCTTCTTCGTCCTGCTGCTGCGTCGTCTTCTTCTTCCTTGCTGTTGCGTCTTCTTCATTCGACGTACCACTACTTCCCGCTGCGTCCACGTGCTGCTGCTCACGACGTACCACTGCTTCCATGGCGGACGACCACCTGAACTTCCAGTTTAGGTCGGTGTTCTAGACAGTGTACCCGAGCGGACAACTCGAGTCGAGGAGGGGGCAACTTTTCGGGAACCAAAAGGTCATCCGGCTTAGTAACTTATCCGAGCCTCTTTCTTATTTCAAGGTATGACACTAACAGAATAGGGAGTCTCAACCAGTAAGCACATCCCCGGAGGTAAGAAGAGAAGGTTTCGGCACAGTTTATAGGTACAGTTCAAATAATATCAAAGCAGTAAAAAGCATCATTTTGCACATTTAGGCCAAAACATGTAATAAGATCAAATAATAAATAAAGCCAAATATAACAATTCATCTAAGCTCGAATTTCTAACCCTGAACCAGTGGTTCTGGGCTGTCCCCAGCAGAGTCGCTAGAGCTGTCACACCTCCTTTTTTCACCCCCGCGAGGGTACAAGGAGTTTTTTTCAATTAAAGGACAATCGAAACGGGATTTGTTTATTTATTTCAGAGTCTCCACTTGAGAGATTTAGGGTGTCTCAAGTCACCAATTTAATCCCGAATCGAAGAAAAGAATGACTCTGTATTATAGTCTGCGAACCAGAAATCCGGATAAGGAATTCTGTTAACCCGGGAGAAGGTGTTAGGCATTCCCGAGTTCCGTGGTTCTAGCACGGTCGCTCAACTGTTATATTCGGCTTGATTATCTGATATAATACATATTATAAACTTATGTGCAAATTTTATCCCTTAGCCGCTTTATTATTATATTTCAAAAGAATGTGAACATCGTTTAAAAACATGTCTTTGGATTGCGTCACATGAAATGCACCCGCAATCCGGAACACATTTTTATTCAATGTTTTGGGATTTGGATTTGGGTCGCATGAAATGCACACCCGAGTTTAAGAAGGTAAGATTATTAAAATGCGCGCCTAAAGCAATTAGCGTACTATTATTTCTGGGTAAGGCCGTGGAATTTTGCTAAATCGGCTCATCCCGAAGTCTAAGTAATTTTAATTAAACATTTATCGAGGGCCCCGCAATTTTTGCGTTTTATAGGGAGAGGCTCATCTCATTTATTTTAAAAGGATAATCCTAAAGTGCCTACATTTTTTCTATTAAAATTGTCTCTACAAAAGTCTTAATTTATTTACATGCTTGAGTTGTTATAGTTGGGTTTCGAATATGATTCATAAATTCTGAAAATGATGCAAGCAGGGCAGTCCGTTGCCAATGCGGGCCCAGGCCCAACGTATATGGCATAAAACTAGACCTGGGCCGTCTTATTCACATGTTACTACCTAGTTACATTATACTAGGCATGTTCTCAGTTTGTCAAATTAAAAAAAAAAACTTAGCAATCTAATTTTAATCCTAAACCATTTACATGCTGAAATTAACCAATATTATTTAACTAAACAATATTCCTACAAGTTCCGAAATGGTCTATTCGTTTGATTTTTAACTAGACGGAGTTACTACACCATTTACTTATTTTTAGGCAATATATATAGATAGTTCATCCGTTAAGCTATCGTCAGATGTTCCACTATATATATTAAATATCTACATGATTCTGATTTTTGTAAGCTAAATAATTTATATATACAAATAAAATTCAGAATATAATTAAAATAAATTTAGAACTTCAACTCTTCATTTTCGTATTCATGCTTCCTGTTTCAGTTTACAATAATCAGCGTATCAGTTGTGTACCTGATATTGGTAGCAAAAGAAAAGGGAGATCAGCAGAAATTCAGTAGCATACAACAACAGCAACACCCAGCAACCAGCAATGAGAAACCAGTAACGGATTTTAAAACTCAAGATAAAAATCCAGAAAACACCAACAACAATCAACGGACAGAAGCCAAGGGAATCTTTTCAGATTTGAAAGACTAATTAATGTTCAACCCTTAATTTCTGAATCCGTATATCAAAATACTTAAATTGTATATCAGGTGTATACTATTCTTCTTTGGAACTTCCAGAATGTTTTTCTTTTTATTTTTGGAGTCTTAGTATTTTCGGAATTTTCTCTCTCTTTATTATCCAACCCTCTCTTTTTTTCTCTCTTCTTTCTGTCTTGTATTTTGTCTCTCCTCCTCCGTTTTTTTTCTCTCCCCCCTCTTAAAATCTGATCAAGTCCCTCTATTTATCCCCATCTTTCAGCATTTTTTAAACATAAAACTCACTATCTTCCCACTCATCCAACATAAAACCCACTATTTTCTCACTCATCCCCCTTTTAATCCCACTACTTAATATTTTGTCCCCCACTACATTAAACAAATACCCCATTATATCTTGTCCCCCATGCTTATATTAAACAATTGCATTATTCACCACCATTATATCTTGTCCCCCCATTATTGATTATTTTAATATTATTTTAATCCTAATTGACAGAGCACTCCAAACAAATAATTGTTCAGGATTTTAATTCCAAAAAATACCCCTCTAACCTTACTGAAATTACCATTTTACCCTTGAACGTACTGCAAATTACCAAACTACCCCGTCAGCTATAACAAGTTCAGCTAATCAATTTTAACCAAAATATAGCAGCTATAACCAATTCCTAAATAGATTTTACGAACAAACTCAAACTATGTGATGAACAACAAAAAAACAACTAGAATTATTTTGGTTGAACAATCTTTAAACAACAAATCTACTTTCAGGTTCAACAACAATAACAAACAAATATATTCAAAGCATGAACTCAAATTCAAATTAAACTTTAAACAAAATAAATAAACAGATTGTAACTCTAAACTCAAATAATCAATTGATCTTCAAATTAAATTCAACAAAATTACAACAAAGATACATGATTCAAACTAAATCAAAAAATTAAAAACCAAAACATAAACTCACATTAAATCACTGAATTAAAAATGAATTTCAAACAAAATGAAACGAGTTAAATCTATATTAAACAACAAACAACGGATTCAAGTGATTTAAACTAACACTCTTCTATATTAAAATTAAATCCTTTTAAATTAATAAAACAAACTGAAAAATAATTAATTAAATATTCAACTTAAATCTAACAACATTATAATTAAACTAACAATTTCTTCATAAAAATAAACAAGAAAAATGAAACAAACTGAAGAAAATAACAAAACGATAAACATGAACTTAATATCGAACATATCTAATTTCAGATCCGAAAATATCAAACAAATTACGGGAAAAAAAATAAAACTTAAACCAACTAACCGAAAATAAACAACGACGAGCTCGAACGAAAACAAATCTGTCCGAAAATGATTATCGCACCAAATAATTCGACGCCGAAGACGACTACGAATGGACGATCGAAGAAGATGGTCGTTTGGCGTCGTTTGAAGACAAACCAGTGGCAGCGACGATGAAGTGAAGCAGCAGCGCAGCAGCACAGCAGCAACGAGCTGGAGCTTGCGTCGCAGCCATGGCAGCGACGAGGTGGTGAAGCAGTAGTAGCACTGACGAAGCTGAAGAAGATGCAGCAGCAACACGAGTAGTTAGCAGCAGCATGAACTGGAAGTTCAGGTGGTCGTCCGCCATGGAAGCAGTGGTACGTCGTGAGCAGCAGCAGGTGGACGCAGCGGACAGCAGTGGTACGTCGGATGAAGAAGATACAGCAGTAAGGAAGAAGAAGACGACGCAGCAGCATGACGAAGAAGACGCAGCAACGAGAGGGAAAGCCATGGATGACGCAGTAGCAAGGTCGTTTGGGACAAAGGCGAAGAAGAAGCAGCAGCCATGAACGGCTGCTGCGTGCACTGTGTGTGAGAGAGTATTTGCTGTGTGTGTGAGTGTTGCTGTGTGTGTGTGTTGCTGAGGGGGTGTGTGTGTGTTGGAGAAGGAGAATGAGGCGGGGCAGCCATGGATGGCTTGCTTGGAGCTTAAGGAAGAAGAAGGAAAGAGAGGGGAGGCGGGTTTCAACAGTGAAAGAAAAAAAAATGTTAGGGTTTTTTTTTTTTGAAAGATAGGGAAATAGGGGTGTTAGGTTATGGACTGGGTCGACCCGGTTTGAAATGGACCAGGTCGTAGGGAAAGGTTGGGTATATTTGGGCCTATGACTTAAAATTGAAGAAAAGGCCCAATCCGATTTTCTTTGTATTTTTTGCTCTCTTTTCTTTTACTTCCTAATTAATAAAACAAAAAAAAATTCTAAATTAAGTTAATAAACTAAATTAACTTATCGAAAAATACTAATTAGCTCCAAATATAAATTATCGCACATAAAGATAGCAATTAACAATAAAATCGCACAATTAAACGTTAAATGCCAAAATGCGACGTACATTATTTTTATATTTTTTTTAATGATTTTTTCATTTTTGTAAAACAAACTTAAATAAATACTAAACGAAAATGCGACCTATTTTATTATTTTTTATAATTTTTTTTAAACAAATAAACATGTACAGACAAAAATACAAATAATTATACAAAAATACCACAAAAATTCAAAAATTGCACACAAAGGAAAAATCATTTTATTTTGAATTTTTTGGGAGTAATTATTTCATAGGGCAAAAATCACGTGCTTACATTGCCCACATGTTCAGGGTCTTATACAGTCTATTGTGATGCGTCGCGAGTTGGCCTCGATATGGTATTGATACAGGACCGTCGGGTGATTGCCTACGTGTCCAGACAACTGAAGGTGCATGAAAAGCACTATCATGTCCATGACCTTGACCTAGCAGCTATTGTTCATATTATATCTCGCGTTTTCGTACGTTAAAGTTTTGTCTTCAGTTAATCGACATAGACTCGGGGATGAGATTATCTTGAGGTTAATGTATTTATGCTATTTATAACAAGTAGTAAGTAAGTGTCATGAAGGATAAAGGGTATACGAATTAAAGAAAACAAGTTTCGTTGAAGGTTGCCGATTTGGGATAAAATGCAGGTCGAGCGATAATACCCGATATTTATGGACTAGTACCATATTACCACGATAGTATGATGAATAAAGTATATTAAAAGTGAATAGTATTTTAAGTAATTGAGAAGATTTTTAATTATACGGATAATTGATTAATTACAGGGTAACAGAATATTACCTAAATAAGAAGTAAATTAAGAGATGAGAATAAAAACCCCCAAAAAATAAAGTGGCACTACCACCAAACAAAACAAAATGTCTAAGCAGTTATATAATCTTAGGTGGTAACCAAGGGTTAGATATACACTACTTCATTTGTAATAATTTAATATATTAATCAAATGGATAATTAAAGGCAAACTTTGTATCTTGGGAATGTGAGCAACATTACTTTAATTCTACCTAAATTCGACACTACATTCAGATAAAGCTTTTGCACATTATCATTAGTAACATAATTCTTACAAAAGTTCTTACACTACTTCATTACCAACGAGACCTTTTTAAAATTTAAGGCTTTCACAATTACACTTAACACTTTCAATAAAAATACAAATAGAAGCATAGATATTAGTAGGCGATTTGTTCAAATTGTTACCATTTTCGTGAGATTCCTACAAAACAGTAGCAGCGAGGCTTCTTTTATCAAATTCAACGAGAATTATTATTAGAAGCTTAACAACGTAAAAATTTTGCGGTTCTAAACGAGTACAGTGCAATCTTTTTCAAGAATATCATACGGATTTTCCCTACTCCAGGTATGTTAAGGTTATCCCTTTTTTCTGTTTTGCATGATCCAAGTTATACAGAAGAAACGAGTAAACGCACAGTTTTCATAAACGAATCTATTCATAGAAATACTAGGGGTTTCTTTGTTCTTAATCCCCATGTGACATATTATTATATCTTCTATCCATGGGTCTCAAAATAATACGCAGTTAATAAAGTGTATCCAAAAAGAATACTGAGATATTTAACATATTTTCATGAATTTTATTCATTTATGCATGTACATTGACCCATGACCAGACGACATTATATACGCGTATTTATATGTATATATTAATGTATATGGGACATGAAAAAAAAGGTTACGGTGTTATATACGCACCACCACCTGATCAGTTGGTATATGTTGATGATGTTGCCCATAGTGGCCGAGATGATATGATGGGATGCCCTCAGAGGCTTGATGATGATATATATACACGTACATCTATGCATGAGACGACATTTATATGCACGTGCATGACATTATAAATTTTTCAGACTTTACAAAGTTATTCAGATTTATAGATGGATTTCTTTATTCCATGTTTCATCTATGTCTTTTACGTACTGATTTTCATGTCTTACATACTCAGTACATTTTTCGTACTGACGCCCTATTTCATAGGGGCTTGCGTTTCATGCCCACAAGTGCAGGTAGACAAGTTGACAGTTCCCCTTCTTAGGATCCTTGATCAGCGAGAGTAGGCGTATTCCACTTCATCCGAAGCCACATTTGACTTTGGTATGATATGTTTTCATATACATGGGTATGACGTGGCTCAATCCCGTCTTTGTACAACTGTATTTCTATGAGAGGTCTGTAGACAGTATATTTAGTTGGATAGTATGTGGCCTTGCCGGCTTCCAGTTTTGAGGTATATACTTGTCTAAGTATATTAAAATTGAGTAGTATTTTAAGTAAATTGAGACAATTCTTAATATACGGGTAATTTTATTAATTACCGAATAACAGGACATTACCTAAATAAGTAGTAAATTATGAGATACAAATAAAACCCCCTAAAAAATAACGTGGAAGCACCACCAAACCAAACAAAATGACTAAATAATTATATAATCTTAGGTGGCAACTAAGGGTTAGATATACACTACTTCATTTCTAATAATTCAATATTTTAATCAAATGGATAATTAAAGGTAACACTTCATATCTTGGGAATGTGAGCAACAGTACTTCATTTCTAGCTAAATTCGACACTACACTCAGATAAAGCATTTGCACATTATTATCATTAGTAACATAATTCTTACAAAAGTTCCTACACTACTTCATTACCAACGAGACCTTTTTTAAATTTAAGGGTTTCACAATTACACTTAACACTTTCAATACAAATCCAAATAGTAGCATTAGAGATTAGTAGGAGATTTTTTCAAATTGTTACCATTTTCGTGAGATTCCTACAAAACAGTAGCAGCGAGGCTTCTTTTATCAAATTCAGCAAGTATTATTATTAGAAGCTTAACAACGTAAAAATTTTGCTGTTCTAAATGAGTGTGGTGCAATTTTTTCCAAAAATTTCATACGGATTTTCCTTACTTCAAGTATGTTAAGGTTATCTCTTTTTTTTTGGCATGATTCAAGTTATACAGAAGAATTGAGTAAACGCACAGTTTTCATAAACGAATCTATTCATAGAAATACTAGCGGTCTCTTTGTTCTTGATTCCCCGTGTGACATATTATTATATCTTCTATCCATGGGTCTCAAAATAATACGCAGTTAATAAAGTTTATCCAAAAAGAATATTGAGATATTTAACATATTTTCATGAATTTTATTCATTTATGCATGTACATTGACCCATGACCAGACGATGTTATATACGCGTATTTATATGTATATATATGTGTATGGGACATGAAAAAAGGTTATGATGTTATATACACACTACCACCTAATCAATTGATATATGTTGATGATGTTGCCCACAGTGACCGAGACGATATGATGGGATGCCCTCAGAGAGGCTTGATGATATTATGTACACCTATTCTAATGCATGACACGACATTTATATGCACGTGCATGACATTATAAATTTTTCAGAATTTACAAAGTTATTCAGATTTATAGATGGATTTCTTTATTCCATGTTTCATCTATGTCTTTTACGTACTAATTTTTATGCCTTACATACTCAATACATTTTTTGTATTGATGCCCTATTTCATGGGAGTCTGCGTTTCATGCCCACAAGTGCAAGTAGGCAAGTTGACGGTTCCCCTTCTTAGAATCCTTGATCAGCGAGTGTAGGCGTGCTCCACTTTATCCGAAGCTACATTTGACTTTGGTATGATATGTTTGCATATACATGGGTATGACGTGGCTCAGTCCCGTCTTTGTACAACTGTATTTCTATTAGAAGTCTGTAGACAGTATGTGGCCTTGCCGGCTTCCAGTTTTGAGGTATATAGTTGTCTAAGTATATTAAAATTGAATAGTATTTTAAGTAAATTGAGACAATTTTTAATTATGCGGGTAATTGGTTAATTACCGATGACAGGACATTACCTAAATAAGTAGTAAATTATGAGATACGAATAAAACCCCCTAAAATATAACGTGGCAGCACCACCAAACCAAACAAAATGACTAAGTAATTATATTATCTTAGGTGGCAACTAAGGGTTAGATATGCACTACTTCATTTCTAATAATTCAATATTTTAATCAAATGGATAATTAAATGCAATACTTTGTATCTTGGGAATGTGAGCAACATTACTTTATTTTTAGCTAAATTCGACACTACACTCAGATAAAGCTTTTGCACATTATCATTAGTAACATAATTCTTACAAAAGTTCCTACACTACTTCATTACCAATGAGACCTTTTTAAAATTTAAGGCTTTCACAATTACACTTAACACTTTCAATACAAGTACAAAGAGTAGCATTAGAGATTAGTAGGATTCCTACAAAACAGAAGCAGCGAGGCTTTTTTATCAAATTCAACGAGAATTATTATTAGAAGCTTAATAATGTAAAAATTTTGCGGTTTTAAATGAGTACGGAGAAATCTTTTCAAATAATATCATACGGATTTTCCCTACTCCAGGTATGTTAAGTCTATCCCTTCTTTCTTTTTGACATGATCCAAATTATACAGAAGAAACGAGTAAACGCACAGTTTTCATAAACGAATCTATTCATAGAAATACTAGGGGTCTCTTTGTTCTTGATTCCCCATGTGACATATTATTATATCTTCTGTTCATGGGTCTCAAAATAATACACAGTTGATAAATTTATCCAAAAAGAATACTGAGATAATTAGCATATTTTCACCCATTTTATTAATTTATGCATGTACATTGACCCATGACCAGACGACATTAGATATGCGTATTTATATGTATATATTTATGTATATGGGACATGAAAAAAAGGTTACAGTGTTATATACACACCACCACCTAATTAGTTGGTATATGTTGATGATGATGCCCACAGTGGCCGAGATGATATAATGGGATGCCCTCAGAGGCTTGATGATATTATGTACACCTATACCTATGCATGACACGACATTTATATGCACATGCATGACATTATAAATTTTTCCGAATTTACAAAGTTATTCATATTTACAGATGGATTTCTTTATTCCATGTTTCATCTATATCTTTTACGTACTGATTTTCATGCCTTACATACTCAGTACATTTTTCGTACTAACGCCCTATTTTATGGGGCATGCGTTTCATGCCCGCAGGTGCAGGTAGGCAAGATGACGGTTCCCCTTCTTAGGATCCTTGATCAGCGAGAGTAGGTATGCTCCACTTCATCCGAAGCTACGTTTGTCTTTGGTATGATATGTTTGCATATACATGGGTATGACGTGGCTCAGTCCCGTCTTTTTACAACTGTATTTCAATTAGAGGTCTGTAGACAGTATGTTTAGTTGGATAGTATGTGGCCTCGCCGACTTCTAGTTTTGAGGTATATAGTTATCTAAGTATATTAAAACTGAATAGTATTTTAAGTAAATTGAGACAATTCTTAATTATACGGGTAATTAGTTAATTATCGGGTAACAGGACATTACTTAAATAAGTAGTAAATTATGAGATACGAATAAAACCCCCTAAAAAATAACGTGGCAGCACCACCAAACCAAACAAAATGACTAAGTAATTATATAATCTTAGGTGGCAACTGAGGGTTAGATATACACTACTTCATTTCTAATAATTCAATATTTTAGTCAAATGGATAATTAAAGGCAACACTTTGTATCTTTGGAATGTGAGCAACATTACTTCATTTCTAGCTAAATTCAACACTACACTCAGATAAAGCTTTTGCACATTATCATTAGTAACAAAATTCTTACAAAAGTTCCTACACTACTTCATTACCAACGAGACCTTTTTTAAATTTAAGGCTTTCAGAATTACACTTAACACTTTCAATACAAATACAAATAGTAGCATTAGAGATTAGTAGGAGATTTGTTTAAATTGTTACCATTTTCGTGAGATTCCTACAAAACAGTAGTAGCGAGGCTTCTTTTATCAAATCAACGAGAATTATTATTAGAAGCTTAACAACGTAAAAAATTTGCGGTTCTAAATGAGTACGGTGCAATCTTTTTCAAGAATATCATACGGATTTTCCCTATTTCATGTATGTTAAGGCTATCCCTTCTTTATTTTTGATATTATCCAAGTTATACAGAAGAAACGAGTAAACGCATAGTTTTCATAAAAGAATCTATTCATAGAAATAATAGGGGTCTCTTTGTTCTTGATTCCCCATATGACATATTAGTATATCTTCCGTTCATGGGTCTCAAAATAATACGCAGTTGATAAAGTTTATCCAAAAAGAATACTGAGATATTTAACATACTTTCATGCATTTAACTCATTTATGCATGTACATTGACCCATGACCAGACGACGTTATATATGCATATTTATATGTATATATTTATGTATATGGGACATGGAAAAAAGGTTACAGTGTTATAAATGCACCACCACCTAATCAGTTGGTATATGTTGATGATGTTGCTCACAGTGGCCGAGACGATATGATGGATGCCCTTAGAGGCTTGATGATATTATGTACACCTATACCGATGCATGACACGACATTTATATGCACGTGCATGAAATTATAAATTTTTCAGAACCTACAAAGTTATTCAGATTTATAGATGGATTTCTTTATTCCATTTTCATCTATGTCTTTTACGTACTGATTTTCATGCCTTACATACTCAGTACATTTTTCGTACTGACGCCCTATTTCACGAGGCCTGCATTTCATCCCCACAAGTGCAGGTAGGCAAGTTGATGGTTCCCCTTCTTAGGATCCTTGATCAGCGAGAGTAGGCGTACTCCACTTCATCCGAAGCTGCGTTTGACTTTGGTATGATATGCTTGCATATACATGGGTATGACGTGGCTCAGTCCCGTCTTTGTACAACTGTATTTCTATTAGAAGTCTGTAGACATAGATAGTATGTTTAGTTGGATAGTATGTGGCCTTGCCGGCTTCCAGTTTTGAGGTATATAGTTGTCTAAGTATATTAAAACTGAGTAGTATTTTAAGTAAATTGAGACAATTCTTAATTATGCAGGTAATTGATTAATTACCGAGTAACAGGACATTACCTAAATAAGTAGTAAATTATGAGATACAAATAAAAAAACCCAAAAAATAATGTGGCAGCACCACCAAACCAAACAAAATGACTAAGTAATCATATAATCTTAGGTGGCAACTAAGAGTTAGATATGCATTACTTCGTTTCTAATAATTCAATATTTTAATCAAATGGATAATTAAAGGCAACACTTTGTATCTTGGGACTATGAGCAACACTACTTCATTTCTAGCTAAATTCGACACTACACTCAGATAAAGCTTTTGCACATTATCATTAGTAACATAATTCTTACAAAAGTTCCTACACTACTTCATTACCAACAAGACCTTTTTTCAATCTAAGGCTTTTACTATTACAGTTAACACTTTCAATACAAATACAAACAGTAGCATTAGATATTAGTAGGAGATTTGTTCAAACTGTTACCATTTTCGTGAGATTCCTACAAACCAGTAGCAGGGAGGCTTCTTCTATCAAATTCAACGAGAATTATTATTAGAAGCTTAACAACGTAAAAATTTTACGATTCAAAAAGAGTACGGTGTAATCTTTTCCATGAATATCATATGAATTTTTCCTACTCCAAGTATGTTAAGGCTATCCCGTCTTTCTTTTTGGCATGATCCATGTTATACAGAAGAAACAAGCAAACACACAATTTTCATAAACGACCCTATTCATATAAATACTAGGGGTCTCTTTATTCTTGATTCCCCATGTGACTATTCTTATATTTTCTGTTCATGGGTTTTAAAATAATACAGGGTTGATAAAGTTTATCCAAAAAGAATATTGAGATTTTTAACATATTTTCATGCATTTTATTCATTTATGCATGTACATTGACCCATAACTAGACGGCATTATATACGCGTATTTATATGTATATATTTATGTATATGGGATATGGTAAAAACGTTACGGCGTTATATACACACCACCACCTGATCAATTTGTATATGTTGATGATGTTGCCCACAGTGGCCGAGACGATATGATGTGATGCCCTCAAAGGCTTGATGATATTATGTACACCTATACCTATGCATGACACAACATTTATATGCACGTGCATGACATTATAAATGTTTCAAAATTTACAAAGTTATTCAGATTTACAGATGGATTTCTTTATTCTATGTTTCATCTATGTCTTTTACGTACTGATTTTCATGCCTTACATACTTAGTACATTTTTCGTACTGACGCCCTGTTTCACTGGGCCTGTATTTCATGCCCGCAGGTGCAGGTAGGCAAGATGATGGTTTCCCTTCTTAGGATCCTTAATCAACGAAAGTAAGCGTGCTCCATTTGATTCGGAGTTACTTTAGACATTGGTACAATATGCTTGCATATACATTGGTATGACGTGGCTTAGTCTCGTCTTTGAACAACTGTATTTCTATTAGAGGTCTGTCGATAGTATGTTCAGTTGGATAGTATGTGGCCTTTCCGGCTTTATGTTTTGAGGTTTATAGTTGTCTATAGCAGCCTTGCCGGCTCTCCCTACATATGTTACACATATTTGTACATATGCCTTTTGGGCAGGTCGTAATTTAGCAGATGTTATTCCAGTTTATATCTTAGATGCTTGATTAAGGGTGTTTTACAGGTAGGACTCGGGCACCTGTCGCGTCCCATCTGTTTGCGTCGTGACAGTTCATGCCCTGAAGATTTGGAGGCACTATTTGTATGGTATCCCTTATGAGATCTATACTGATTATCAGACATTCAGCATATGTTCAAGTAGAAGGATCTTAATTTGCGACAGTTGAGGTGGTTGGAGCTGCTTAAGGATTATGATATCACCATTTTGTACCATGGCCAATGTGGTGGCCGATGCTTTGAGTCACCGTGAAGAGAGTTTGGGGAGTTTAGCTTATCTGCCAGGGGCAAAGAGGCCCATGGCGTTGGATGTTCAGGCCTTAACCATCCAGTTTGTGAGATTGGATATTTCTGAGACGAGTCGAGTATTGGCTTGTGTGGTCTCCCGGACTTCTATTTATGATCATATCAGGGAGCGTCAATATGATGACCCCCATCTACTTGCCCATAATACACGGTTCATCACGGTGATGCTAAGGAGGTCACTATTGTGGAAGATGGTGTATTAAGGATGCAAGGCTAGCTATGTGTGCCTAATGTGGATGGTTTGCGTGATTTGATTCTTTAGAAGGCTCAAAGCTCGTGGTACTTTATTCATCCGGGTGTCGCGAAGATGTATCAGGACTTAAGACAATATTATTGGTGGAGGAGGATGAAGAAGGACATAGTGGAATATATTGCTCGGTATCTACATTGCTAACAGGTGAAGCATGAGCATCAGTGACCGGGTGGATTGCTTCAGAAGTTAGAGATTCCGGAGTGGAAATGGGAGCGGATCACTATATATTTTGTTGTTGGACTCTTATGGACTCGGTGGAAGTTTGATGCAGTTTGGGTGATTGTAGATAGGCTGACCAAGTCGGCTCATTTATTTCCTATGATGACTACTTATTCTTCTGAGAAGCTGGCTCGAATCTATATCCATGAGATTGTCAGACTTCATGGTGTGCCGGTATCTATCATTTCTGACCAAGGCATGTAGTTTACATCACGGTTCCGGAGAGTCGTATAACATGAATTGGGTACTCGGGTGAAGTTGAGCACAACATTTCACCCCCAGACAGACGGACAGCCTGACCGCACTATTTAGATTTTTGAGGATATGCTATGTGCGTATGTGATGGAGTTTGGAGGTTCTTGGGATCAGTTCTTGCCACTTGCGGAGTTTGCCTACAATAATATTACATTCAGATGGCACCGTATGAGGCTCTGTATGGTAGGCGGTGTCGGTCCCCAATGGGTTGGTTGACCCGGGTGAGGATAGATTATTGGGCACAGACTTGGTTCAAGACGCTTTGGAAGGTTAATGTGATTCAGGATAGATTTCGCACAACCTAGTCCAGATAGAAGAGTTATGTGGATCGGAAGGTTCTCGATGTTTCATTTATGGTTGGAGAGCGGGTCTTGCTTCAGGTTTCACTTATGAAGGACGTTATGAGATTTAGAAAGAGGGGAAAGTTGAGCCCAAGGTTTATTGGTCCCTTTGAGGTGTTGCGGCGTATTGGGGAGGTTTCTTATGAGCTTGTCTTACCTCCCAACTTGGCAGGAGTTCATCTAGTGTTTCATGTTTCGATGCTTCGGAGGTATCACGGTGATCTGTCTCACGTGTTGTATTTTAGCTCAGTCCAGTTGGACAAGGATATATCTTATGTTGAGGATCCAATGACTATATTGGGAAGGCGGGTTCGAAAGTTGAGGTCAAAGAACAATGCATCATTGAAGGTTCAGTGGCGGGGTTAACCGGTCGAGGATGCGACTTGGGAGAGCGAGTAGGATATGCGCAGCCGTTATCCTCATCTTTTCACCACTTCAGGTATGTGTCTATGCTTGTTTGAGGATGAACGAATATTTTAAGAGGGGAGGAAGTAATGACCAGATCAGTTGTTTTGAGTGTTAAAGCACCGATCCCCTATTAACTGCTTCCCCCATATCTTTTTCTACTATTGTGACTTGCCGGGATGATTCGTTTTGACTTTCGGAGTGTTTTAGGACACTTTATCCCTAAATGGGAGCTTAAGTCTTAAGATTTAGACTGTAGTCGGATCTATGTGAAGACAACTCCAAAATGGAGTTTCGTCGATTTTGTTAGCTCCATTGGGTGATGTTGGGCTTAGAGGCATGTCCGGATTATGTTTTAGAGGTTCGTAGCTTATTTAGGCTTGAAATGGCGAAAGTAGAATTTTTGGAGTTCTAGGCCGGTAGTGGAATTTTGATATTGGGGTCAAAATCTGATTCCAGAAGTTTGAGTAGGTCCGTAGTGTTGAATATGATTTGTGTGCAAAATTTGAGTCCAATCAGGCGTGGTTTGGTTGGTTTCGACATCGGTTGTCAAATTTGGAAGTTTCAAGTTCTTTAAGATTGAATCGAAGGTTGATTGATGTTTTAGCATTGTTTGATGTGATTTGAGTGCTTGATTAAGTTCGTATGGTATTTTAGGATTTGTTGGGGTGTCGGGGGCCTCATGTGAGTTTCGGGTGCTTAACAGATTGGTTTGAGACTTATGCAAATTACTAAAGTTGCTGCACCTTGGATTTTTGTACCTGTGCATTTTGGGAAGCAGGTGCAGAGCCGCAGAAGAGGCTGTGAAACCGCAGAAGCGGAAATGGGAAGGAGGTCTGGGATCACCGATGCGAGAGAAGGAACCTTAGGAGCAGTCTAGGACCGCAGAAGCAGACAAGGGCCCGCACGTGTGCACACGCTGGTGCGACCTCTTGATCGCAGATGCGGACGAGGTGTGGGACCGCAGATTCGATCCTTGTCCCACAGGTGCGATAATCGCTGGGCAGAAAAAGGCAGATTCGAGGGTTTGCAATTCATTTCAAAATTGGACTTAGAGCTCGGAGGAAGATGATTTTTCAAGAGTTTGTTTTAGAGGAAATCATTGTGTAATGATTCCTAATCCTATTTCAATAAAATTTCATTAATCCATAGTTGTTTTCTTCATTAAATTAATGAATTTGAGTACGGAAGTTGAGAAATTGGGGGAAAAGTTTTCCAACCAAAAATCTGAGATTTGAGTGGGATTTAGGCGTCGGATTTGGATGATTTTTGCACGAGTGATCTCATGAGTGAATGGGTGTTCTTATTTGGTAATTTTTACTCGATTCCGAGACATGGGCCCAGGGAGGATTTTTGGGTGTCTTCCTATTTTCTTGCCTTAGCTTTGATTTCACTAGCTAAATTAGTTGTTTGTAGATATATTTACGTTATGCAATTGATTTGGCTAGATTTGTGCCATCCGGAGCCCTGATATCTGTGGAAGTAGCATTATTTCGGATTGATTTGAGTTGTGTTCGAAGTAAGTGGCTTGCCTAACCTTATGTGGAAAAAATCCCCTTAGGATTTGGTATTGTTTGATATATGAGCACTGTATTTGAGGTGACTAGTGCGTACACGAGCTATTTGTTGAAAACCCCCATTTTTATTAAGCAAATATCTGTTTTCCTTTAATTGAGCAACACTAGTATATGTAACTATCTTGTTTAGCTTAGAAAAACATGCTTAAGTGCCTTAACTATCTTAACTGCCTATCTGCACTCTGTGCAGCATGTTGTAGTGAAAATTCCTGTTCTTTCTTGCCTCGGACTTAGCCTAAATTGTGGTTTCGTGCTGTAACTGCTATTTCTATTTGGTTAAGTTGCATATTTACTTTGGGACTATGGAACGGTATTCCGGAAGATCTTCCTATATTGTATGTTTATTTTGGGACTATGAAACGGTATTTCGGGAGATCTTCCCACACATTTACATTTGGGACTACGGGACGGTATCCCGGGCGATCCCCCTACACATATATGTTTGGAACTGCTGGACAGTATCCCGGGAGATCCCCCGTTGTTATCTCTGTGTACTGATCTTTTGTTTTTCTGTGATTTCATTCTTGCTAAATTTAGGTATTTATCTTTATTGCGATATTTCTTTCTGTCTTATTTTTTATATATATACAAGTATGGCCCTGACCTGATATCGTCAGTACTCGACCGAGGTTAGGATTGGCACATACTGGGTACCATTGTGGGGTACTCATGCCCTTTCCTGCACATATTTTTCATGTGCAGATCCAGGTATCTCACATTAGTTGTAATACCAGTGAGGCGAGATAGCTGTAGAGATTTCAAGGTATATCTACCACGTCCGCAGACCTCGGAGTCCGTATCTACTCTTCCTCATGTTAAACACTTCTTGTACTTTCCTTCTTCGTTAGATTCTGGAGTTTAGAAGCACTGTTTTCTTCTTTAGCTTGTGACTTATGACATTCCGGGTTTTGGGAGAGTTTAAGTACTTTACGAAAGTGATTATTGTAAATGTCGGGCAGCATCTCTTTTCCTTGTTTAAATTTACCTGTGAGTTGATAGCTTCTATATTATTTTGTTCCTTTTTACGCAATGTTAGGCTTACCTAGTCGTAGGGACAAGGTGCCATCATGATGGTTCACAAAGGGAGAACTTGGGTCGTGACAAGTTGGTGTCAAAGCTCTAGGTTCATAGGAGTCGTGAGTCATATGCCGGTTTATTTGAGTTTTGCAAATCGGTACGGAGATGTCTGTACTTATCTTCGGGAGGCTATGGAACTATTAGGAAAATTCCACTTCATTGATTCCTTGTAGTGGGAGATTATTGACTTCGAAATTCTAAAATTTTGTCTTCTATTCTCTCACAGATGGTAAGGACACGTGCTATCGGAGATGACTGGGCACTCGCACTCCTTGCTAGAGCTGCCAGAGGCCGGGGCCGGGGCCGGGGTAGAGGTCGAGGATGCGCACAGGGTGCGGCCAGAGCACCCGGGCGAGCTGCTACAAAGGAGACACCAGTAGCTCTAGCCGGAGCACATGCACCTGATACGCCTACTACAACTACTCTAACTCTCCAGGAGACCTTTGCACAATTCATGAGCATGTATAACACTCTAGCTAAGGCAGGGTGGATTCCCTTTGCTGCAGCCATATCCTATGTTGAGGGAGGAGCACAGACTCCTACTGCCCACACCCCGAAGCAGCGGGTTTAGGTCGATCAGTTCCCAGAGATTATACCGATACCACCTGTAACCCCAATTCAGCCCGAGGGTAGGGCAACAACTTTAGAGGAGGAGCAGCAAAGGCTTGAGAGTTATAAGAAGTACGATCCTCCTACATTCTCTGGTCTAACATCAAAGGATACTTAGGGATTTTTAGAGGAGTGCCACCACATCCTCCGCACTATGGGCATAGCAAAGTCGAGTGTGGTTTATTTCACTGCCTTCCAGCTTCGAGGGGCAGCCTATCAGTGGTCGCGTACTTTTGAGTTGGACAGTCCAGCTGAGGCAGCTTCCCTTACATGGACTTAGTTCTCGGACATGTTTTTATGAGAGTATGTCACTCAGAGCCTCAGGGACGCATGGCACGCAGAGTTTGAGCAGTTGCGCTAGGGTACTATGACTATTTCAGAGTATGCTGTCCGTTTCACTGACTTGGCTAGGCATGCACCGGCCTTGGTTTATATAGTTTGAGAGAGGGTTCGCCGGTTTATTGAGGGGCTCATTCCCATCACAGGTCCAGCATAGCCCGGGAGTTAGAGATGGATATCGCATATCAGTAGGTGGTGAGTATTGCTAGGAGAGTAGAGGGTATACTTGCTCGGGATAGAGAGGAGAGAGAGGCCAAGAGGTCTCGAGAGTTGGGCCATTATTCCGGTGCCTGTGCCCTAGCTGAAGTTTTTCATGGTAGGGGCTATATGAGTCACCCTGTTCATTCAGCTCTTCCAGCCGCTAGTGGTATTTCAGCTCCTCCAAGACCTCAGGAGCCTTGTTATGCACCTCCGGTATCTAGTGTGCCTCCTACGCGAGGTGCCCTACAAGGTTCCCAGGCTATGATTAAAGTACCAGCTACCACTCCACATGCTCAGCCAGCTAGAGGTGGAGGTCGGTCAGGTAGAGGTCGCCTTAGAGGGGGAGACCAGGCGAGATACTATGCCCTTCCTGCTCATACAGAGGCCGTTGCTTCCAATTCTATCATTAAAGGTATTGTTTCGGTCTGCCATAGAGATGCATCAGTTCTATTCGATCCAAGCTCCACTTGTTCCTATGTGTCCTTTTATTTTTCCCCGCATTTAGGCGTATCTCGGGATTCTTTGAGTTACCATGTTTATGTGTCTACTCCTATAGGAGATTCTCTGGTTGTGGACCACGTTTTTCTATCGTGTCTGATTGGTCTTAGAGGTTTTGAGACCAAAGCCGATTTATTATTGCTCAACATGGTAAATTTAGATGTTATCTTGGGCATGGACTAGTTGTCGCCCTATTATGCTATTCTTGATTGTCACGCCAAGACCATGACGTTGGCTATTCCAAGTTTACCGCGATTAGAGTGGAGGGATACCTTAAATTACACTCCCAACAGAGTTATTTCATTTCTTAAAGCTCAAGGAATGGTTGAGAAGGGGTGTGATGTGTATCTAGCCTATGTGAGAGATGTTAGTATTGATACCCCCATAGTTGATTCAGTCCCAGTAGTGAGAGATTTTCCTGATGTGTTTCTAGCTGATCTTCCTGGCATGCCGCCCGACAGAGATATTGAATTTGGCATTGATTTGTTGCCAGGAACTCAGCCCATCTGTATTCCTCCTTATTGTATGGGCCCTCCTGAGTTGAAGGACTTGAAGGAACAATTACAGGAATTGCTTGATATGGTTTTTATTTTGCAAGTGTTTCACCTTCCTATCTTGTTTGTGAAGAAAAAGGATGGTTCTATGCGTATATGCATTGATTATCGCCAGTTGAACAAAGTTACAATGAAGAACCGATATCCTTCACCTCGTATTGATGACCTGTTTGATTAGTTACAAGGTGCCCGAGTGTTTTCCAAGATTGATTTGCGTTTAGGTTATCATCATTTGAAGGTTTGCGAGCCAGATATCCTGAAGACTTCTTTCAAGACTCGGCATGGTCATTACGAGTTCCTTGTTAGATCATTTGGGTTGACCAAGACCCCAGCAACATTTATACATTTGATCCAAAGTGTATTCCGACCTTATCTTGACTCATTCGTATTGTCATTATTGATGACATTCTAGTGTACTCCCGGAGTTCGGAGGATCATGAGCAACACTTGAGGACAAGGCTTCAGGCCTTGAGAGAAAAGAAATTATATGCAAAGTTCTCAAAATGTGAGTTCTTGTTGGATTCCGTGGCAATTTTGGGTTATGTAGTGTCGAATAAAGGGATCAAGGTGGATACAAAGAAGGTGGAAGTAGTGCAGAGTAGGCCCAGGTCATCCTCAGCTACAGATACCCGAAGTTTTCTTTGTTTGGCGGTTAATTACTATCGATTTGTTGAGGGATTCTCATCTATTGCAGCATCTATGACCAGTCTGACCTAGAAGGGTGCTCCGTTTAGGTGGATGGAGGAGTGTGAGAAGAACTTTCAAAAGCTCAAGACAGCTTTGACTACAGCCCCAGTATTGATATTGCCCAAAGGTTCGGGGTCTTACACAATCTATTGTAATGTGTCGTGAGTTGGCCTCGGCGCGGTGTTGATGCAGGACCGTAGGGTGATTTCTTACGCGTCCAGACAACTAAAGGTGCATCAAAAGAACTATCATGTCCACGACCTTAAGCTAGCAGCTATTGTTCATGCCCTAAAGATTTGGAGGCACAATTTTTACGGTGTCCCTTATGAGATCTATACTGATCATTGGAGTTTGCAGCATCTGTTCAAGTAGAACGATCTCAATTTGCATCAAAGGAGGTGGTTACAGCTGCATAAGGATTATGATATCACCATTTTGTACCATCCGGGGAAGGCCAATGTGGTGGCCAATGCTTTGAGTCATCAGGCAGTGTATTTGGGGAGTTTAGCTTATCTACGAGTAGCAAAGAGGCCCATGGCATTGGATGTTCAGGCCTTAGCCAGCCAGCTTGTGAGATTGGATATTTTTGAGTCGAGTCGAGTATTGGCTTGTGTGGTCTCCCGGCCTTCACTTTATGATCGTATCAGGGAGCGTCAGTATGATGACCACCATCTACTTCTCCTTAAGGACAAGGTTCAGCACGGTGATGCTAAGGAGGTCACTATTGGGGACGATGGTGCATTGAGGATGCAGAGAAGGCTATATGTGCCTAATGTGGATGGTTTGCATGAGTTGATTCTTCAAGAGGCTCATAGCTCGCGGTACTCTATTCATCCGGGTGACGCGAAGACGTATCAGGACTTGAGACAACATTATTGGCATTTTGGTTGAGCATCATCGACCGGGTGGATTGCTTCAGAAGTTAGAGATTACGTAGTGGAAATGGGAGCGGATCACTATGGATTTTGTTGTTGGACTCCCACGGACTCAGTGGAAGTTTGATGCAGTTTGGGTGATTGTAGATAGGCTTCAAAAGTTAGCTCATTTCCTTTTTGTGATGACTACCTATTCTTAAGAGTAGCTGGCTCGAGTTTATATCCGTTAGATTGTTAGTCTTCATAGAATTCTGGTATCTATCATCTCTGACCGGGACACGCAGTTTACATCACAGTTCTAAAGAGTCGTACAACATGAATTGGGTACTCGGGTGGAGTTAAGCATAATATTACACCCCCAGACGGCCGGATAGTTTGAGCGCACTATCAGATTCTTGAGAATATGCTCTGTGCATATGTGATAGAGTTTGGAGGTTCTTGGGATCAGTTCTTGCCACTTTCGGAGGTTGACTACAACAACAGTCATCAGTCCAGCATTCAGATGGCACCGTATGAGGCCCTTTGTGGTAGACTGTGTCGGTCCTCAGTGGGTTGTTTCGATCCGAGTGAGGCTAGATTATTGGGCATAGACTTAGTTCAGGACGCTTTAAGGTTAAGGTGATTCGAGATAGACTTCGCACACCCCAGCCAAGATAGAAGAGTTATGCTGACCGTATGGTTCGCGATGTTTCATTTATGGTTAGAGAGTGGGTCTTGCTTCAGGTTTTGCCTATGAAGGGCGTTATGAGATTCGGAAAGAGGGGCAAGTTGAGCCCAAGGTTTATTGGTCCCTTTGAGGTATTGTGGCGTGTTGGGGAGGTTGCTTATGAGCTTGCCTTAACTTCCAACTTGGTAGGAGTTCTTTCGTATTTCATGTTTCGATGATCTCGAGGTATCACTGTGATTTGTCTCACGTGTTAGATTTCAGTTCAGTCCAGTTGGATAAGGATCTATCTTATGTTGAGAAGCCAGTGGCAACATGTCTAGTCGTTCTTTGTCGGAAAACTCTTCGTGTTTCCAGTCAAAGAGGGGCAGCTGTAGACACCTGATTTTTGACCCTCCCCGAGAATTTTCACATTTTTAGCATAAATATGTAATTTAGGCCTAATATAGCTATTTTGACTATTTTTGCTTTATTTCGTCGCAAAAGAGGAAAATTACAAAAATATATATATAAATTTTAGTTTATGTATTTCTCATAAACTTGAAAAAATACAAAAATTGTACTTTATTTTTGTACTTTATATAATTTCGAAAATTACCAAAAATATAGTTCTATTAATGTTTTATAGTCATTTTAATTTTGAAAAATACAAAAATGTTACTTTATATTTTATCTTTATATTAAAAACGAAAATTACCAAAAATATAGTTCTATTAATGTTTTATAGTCATTTTAATTTTGAAAAATACAAAAATGTTACTTTATATTTTATCTTTATATTAAAAACGAAAATTACAAAAAAATAGTTTTATTAGTATTTTGTAGTTATTTTAATCTTGAAAAAATATTAAAAAAGATCTAGTTTTGTGTTAATTATCAGTCTTATTTTTGTAGTTATTTTGCTTACATAATCAGTTGAGCAACGTCGTGTTCCTATTTCTCGGGTCCGGGCAAAAGAATAATATTCGGGTTCAAACTACCCGGTTTTAGGCCTAATTTCGGACCTAGCCCATAATAATTCGAGTCCACCACACGTGAGGGGACACGCGTGGGGAACACGGACGAAACACCGTACACGGGGAACTCACCACGCGTGGGGGACACAAGTCTCGAACCCCACCACGCGTGGGGCTCATTTTTCTTGGCAGAAGGTTATCAAATACACGGGCAAAACACATTTGGAGGAGGACCTGAAAATTTTTTTTGCTGCGAGACCACTGTTCATCTTTCTTCTTCAGAAAGAAGAAAGAAAAAAACCCTACTGCTGCGTTAACCAACTTCCTCCACCTCGCGCCCGAGGGGCGCAGGGGAGTTTTTTCCAATTAAAGGACAATCGAAACGGGATTGGTTTAATTATTTCAGAGTCGCCACTTGGGAGATTTAGGGTGTCCCAAGTCACCAATTTTAATCCCGAATCGAGGAAAAGAATGACTCTATATTACAGTCTGCGTACCAGAAATCCGGATAAGGAATTCTGTTAACCCGGGAGAAGGTGTTAGGCATTCCCGAGTTCCGTGGTTCTAGCACGGTCGCTCAATTGTTATATTCGGCTTGATTATCTGATTTTATACAAGTATGAACTTATGTGCAAATTTATCTTTTAACCGCTTTACTATTATTGTTTTTAAAAGAAATGTGAACATCATTTAAAACACGTCTTTGGACTACGTCACATGAAATGCACCCATAATCCGGAACACATTTTATTTGATGTTTTGGGATCGGATTTGGGTCGCATGAAATGCACACCCGAGCTTAAGAAAGTAAACTATTAAACACGCGCCTAAAGAGACTATCGCGTTATTATTTTGCGGAGGCCGTGAAATCCGCTAAACGACCCTCCTGAATTCTAAGTAATTTTAAACAAGTATTTACTGAGGGACCCGCAATTTGTATTTTTATTCGGCGAGGCTCATCTCATTTTTATTTTTATTTTTTAAAGAATTTGCAACGTCATGGAAATGCATCTCGGACCTCGTCACAGTCAATGTACCCGTGATTAGAGACACATTTCGATTTCGTTGAGATTTGGATTTGGGTCACATAAATGTGCACCCGAGTTTAGGGAGATAACATTATTAAAGGCGCGCCTAAAGCAACTAGCGCATTATTATTTTGGGGTAGGGCCGTGAAATTTGCTAAACGACCCATCCCGGAATCTAAGTATTTAATACATATATTTTGTGAGGGCCCCGCAATTTGTCCCTTTTATTCGGCGAGGCTCGTCTCATTTTATTCTTTATTATTACTATTATTATTATTATTATTATTATTTTATTATTTTTTAAAAGGATGCCATTTTTATGTCTTTAACAATACTAAAACTTACGGCCTCTTTACAACTAAAATCCCATGACTTGTTAGAAGTTTAATAAAAGGAGTTTAGTGAATGAGTGTTTCGGTAGTAGTAACAGCATGCACTAATACTATTTTTTTTCGAATGACCTAACCGAAGGAAAGGACGAACAGATTAACGTCAAACTTGTGTCATAGAACGACTAGTCCAACTTAATTAACGACATCAAATAAACAAGAATAACATAACATGAAAATGAACCAAATTGCAGACAATGAAACATAGGCGAAAATTTCCATACCGATTTTTATATTGCATCTCAAACATTCAACGTAAAGTTTATTTATCTAATACATCGAGGTTTACTAACCTTTGCACCTTGACAAACTCAGAGCGACAAACACGATTCCGACGGAACTCAAGCCGGACCTCTCTGAATGAAGAACAACGACGGAACCTCGGACAGCGCCTCGACGTACCGGACCTTGACGAACCAAAGTCGACCTCGACGGAAAAACAGAAAACTCGGCCAAGCAAGATCGCAGCAACCCACCGCTGCTCGGAAACGCGGCTACGACTGCCTGGCATGCAGCGATATCTGCTCGTCGGACTGAAAATGGCGGACTGGTTCGTTAGATCTAGGAGGAGGAGGGGTGGTTGCCGGTGTTTGGTAGTCGAAGACGAGGGACAGTGGCAACGTGGGCAGTGACGATGGCGGAGAGGGAGCTGAACGGAACAGCAGCGATGGTTGTTCCGAGTCGCGACTGGTTTTGGACGTGAGGGAGTGGAGGGCTACTAACGTTTTGACGATGCTGCTTGCCGGACTGGTTTGGGTGGAGCTGGAGCTCGTGGCGGATGGCAATGGTGGTTGACGAAGGTGTGTATGGTTCGTGATGGAGGTGGTTTTGTTGGTTGTTGTGGGGGAGTTGGTCGGAGGTTGACGACGGGGTGGTTTTCGACTGGTTTGGGTGGTATAGATGAAGAAGAACGTGAAGCAGCAGCAATGGAGGAGTGGTCGTGGTCGACGGAACTGGGCAGCAAGGTATGGAGGTTGACGGACTGGAGGAGTGGTCGTTTGGATGACGGGGTGTGGTGGTGCGACTGGTTCGGACGTGAGGGAAGCTGGGGAAGGTGATGGTTTGTAGGTGGTCGTCCTTGCTGCGACAGTAGGGGTCGTTAATGGTGGTTTACCGGAGGTTTTGGACGCGAGGGTTTTGGGGTCGTTGGTTATGGCGTTTGGACGGTGGGGTTGCGGGCAGCATGGTGGTGGTGTTGAGGCGGAGAGGAGGATGACGGGGTGGTGTTTGGTGATGGTTTTGTGGTGGTCGTGCTTGGTGTTGATGGAGGAGCTGCTAGGTGGTTATGGACGCTGGGCCGCTGGAGTTTTCTTCTTCTTATTCTTTTAAGAAGAAAGAGGAACAGTAGTATATGTTTCAAAAAAAATTCACAGTCCGTTTTTTGTTGGTCCCTCCTTTCTTTGTGTTTTCCGTGTATTTAGCATGGGCTTGTCAAGAAAAATGAGCCCCACGCGTGGTGGGGTTCGAGGCATATGTCCCCCACGCGTGGTGGGGTTCCCCATGTGTCCTGGACACGGTTTATTATGGGCTAGGTCCGAAAATTAGGCCTAAAACCGGGTAGTTTAAACCCGAATATTATTCTTTTGCCCGGACCCGAGAAATAGGAACACGTTGCTTAACTAGTCCTATGTAAGCAAAATAACTACCAAAATAAGACTAGTATTCAAACAAAACTATATATTTTTTAAACATTTTTTCAGGATTTAAAATAGCTACAAAATATTAATAAAACTATTTTTTGTAATTTTCGTTTTTTAAATATTAAGATAAAATATGAGATAATATTTTTGTATTTTTCAAAGTTAAAAATGACTATAGAATATTAATAAAACTATTTTTTTTTTGTAATTTTCGAAATTATATAAAGTACAAAAATAAAGTGCAATTTTTGTATTTTTCAAGTTTATGAGAGATACATAAACTAAAATTTATATATATATATTTTTTTGAAATTTCTTTTGCAACGAAATAAAGTAAAAATAGTTAAAATAGCTAACTAGACCCAATTTCACACATTCACGCTAAAAATGTGAAAATTCTCGGGGAGGGTCAAAAATCACGTGCTTACAGCTGCCCCTCTTTGACTGGAAACACGAAGAGTTTTCCGACAAAGAACGACTAGACGTGTTTTTGACCCGACCATTACTTGGACGGGCTACACTTAAGGAAAGGGAGGGAATGTGACCGAGCCCTGGTATCTGAGCTGCCTACATATCCTTGGTTATACAGGAATCAGGCCACGTGTAGTTCGGGAATGAGAGAGATAGTGAAGTGTACCGAGGTGAAGAGCCGATCGAGGTGTCGTTCCGTTGAGGTTCCGGTCCGCGGTCCTGTCATTACAACAAAAATGAAAACTGAAAAGACTAACTAAGCCTATCAGCTACTAGTTACAAGGATTCCTATCTCTTAAGTCTTCTGAAACTTGGTCTTGAGTCTTGAATGGTGCTTCATACAGACTTTGGATTTGAATCTTGATACTTGCTAGTTGTAGGCGCTAGTTCTTGAACAGACCACATTTGTTCTCCACTTCCGTATTTTTCTCCTTTTTTGTTTTTCTTCTTTTTCTTTTTTTTTTCTTTTTATGTTGTGTCCAGCTTTTGTCGACCATCTCAGATGTTGACTCGCATTCTTGAGGCGAGCTTCTGCTATTTATAACTTGGTTGAATGCTGGGGATTTCTGTTGTAATCCTTCTGCTTTCCAGTGGGTCACTATTTGATCTTTGACAGGCGGACTCCTGACTTCTTCGATCTTTGACATACCACCAACTTCGTTCTACAGGCGGGTCCCTGACAATCAAAACAAACAAAACAAACAAAATTTCCTAACCCAGTTTGCACTGGGGAGGTTTGTGAGTCGTTAGCAAAATCGTAGCCCACTGATACTATTGATGCAGTGCTGAGAGTGAACTAAACACTAGATTAGGATGTATTCCCTTGTTATACAGGTGGGCGCCTAACTTCAATGCTTGAAATGTAAGGACTGAAATGTATTCCTCTGTTCTATGGGCGGGCTCCCAACTTCAACACTTGAAAGTAAAAACTGAAATGTATGCCTCTGTTATCTGGGCGGGCTCCCAATTTCAACACTTGAAATAAAAACTGGAATGTATGCCTCTCGTTATACAGGTGGGCGCCTGGGTTTAGGAAAATGACTCTTTTTTTCTTTCTTTTTTTCTTCTTTTTTTTTTCAAAAATGTTTTTTTTTAGCATCTTAGGAGAAAGATCTATCGGACTAAGATTTTGATCCTAGGAGAAGATTCATCAGACTAGGTCTTTTATTTTTTGGTTATCTTAGGAGAAAGATTCATCAGACTAAGATTTTGTTCCTAGGAGAAGGTTCATCAGACTAGGTCTCTATCTTAGGAGAAAAATTCATCGGACTAAGATTTTGATCCTAGGAGAAGGTTCATCAGACTAGGTCTTTTCTTTTTGGTATCTTAGGAGAAAGATTCATCAGACTAAGATTTTTTGTTTTTTGGTATCTCAGGAGAAAGATTCATCAGACTGAGATTTTGATCCTAGGAGAAGGTTCGTCAGACTAGGTCTCTATCTTAGGAGAAAAATTCATCAGACTAAGATTTTGATCCTAGGAGAAGGTTCATCAGACTAGGTCTCTATCTTAGGAGAAAAATTCGTCAGACTAAGATTTTGATCCTAGGAGAAGGTTCATCAGACTAGGTCATTTTTTGTTTTTGGTATCTTAGGAGAAAGATTCATCAGACTAAGATTTTGATCCTAGGAGAAGGTTCGTCAGACTAGGTCTCTATCTTAGGAGAAAAATTCGTCAGACTAAGATTTTGATCCTAGGAGAAGGTTCATCAGACTAGGTCATTTTTTTTTGGTTATCTTAGGAGAAAGATTCATCAGACTAAGATTTTGATCCTAGGAGAAGGTTCATCGGACTAGGTCAATTTTTTTTATGGTTATCTTAGGAGAAAGATTCATCAGACTAAGATTTTGATCCTAGGAGAAGGTTCGTCAGACTAGGTCTCTATCTTAGGAGAAAAATTCATCAGACTAAGATTTGGATCCTAGGAGAAGGTTCGTCAGACTAGGTCTCTATCTTAGGAGAAAAATTCGTCAGACTAAGATTTTGATCCTAGGAGAAGGTTCATCAGACTAGGTCATTTTTTTTTAAAACAACTTAGGAGGAAATGCATCTCCTATGGGTAAAACTTAACTTTGAGGAAGTGCGTCTCCTGTGGGTACAATAAACTTAGGAAGTGCGTCTCCTATTGGTAGAACTGAACTTAGGAGGAAATGCATCTCCTATGGGTGAAACTGAAACAAACCTAGGAGGAAATGCGTCTCCTGTGGGTGAAACTGAAACAAACCTAGGAGGAAATGCGTCTCCTATGGGTGAAACTGAAACAAACCTAGGAGGAAATGCATCTCCTATGGGTGAAACTGAAACAAACCTAGGAGGAAATGCGTCTCCTATGGGTGAAACTGAAACAAACCTAGGAGGAAATGCATCTCCTATGGGTAAAACTAAACAAACCTAGGAGGAAATGCATCTCCTATGGGTAAAGACGTGGAATGTATTCCCTTATTATACAGGTGGGCACCTAATGGTAAAGACGCAAAATGTATTCCCTTGTTATACAGGTGGGTGCCTAGAATATGAAATGCACAGACAAAAGTATTCCTCCCGTTATTCAGGTGGGCGCCTGTTTAAACTAAGACATAAAAGTATTCCTCTCGTTATACAGGTGGGCGCCTGGTTTTAAAACTTGAAATAAAAAGACTGAAACCAACATATCCTATTTGAGGGCGGATGAACCCAACAGATCCTATTTGAGGGCGGATGAACCCGACATATCCTATTTGAGGGCGGATGAACCCGACAGATCCTATTTGAGGGCGGATGGACCCAACAGATCCTATTTGAGGGCGGATGAACCCGACATATCCTATTTGAGGGCGGATGAACCCGACAGATCCTATTTGAGGGCGGATGAACCCGACATATCCTATTTGAGGGCGGATGAACCCGACAGATCCTATTTGAGGGCGGATGGACCCAACAGATCCTATTTGAGGGCGGATGAACCCGACATATCCTATTTGAGGGCGGATGAACCCGACAGATCCTATTTGAGGGCGGATTAACCCAACAGATCCTATTTGAGGGCGGATGAACCCAACATATCCTATTTGAGGGCGGATTAACCCAACAGATCCTATTTGAGGGCGGATGAACCCAACATATCCTATTTGAGGGCGGATGAACCCGACAGATCCTATTTGAGGGCGGATTAACCCAAAATATCTTTAAGACTTGAAAATGTCTTACCTCGAATACTTGCTGGGGGTTGGGATGAGTTTTCCTTTTCTACCTTCCCCATTTTTATTATTATTATTTTTTTTATTCCTTTTTTGTTTTGTTTTTGCATAGCTTCTTCCTTCAAAGACTACCTCCCTTGATTTACTTACCTGTTGGGGGGTAAAATGTTATCAGCTGGGGGTACCTGACTTCCAGAAAATTTTCTAAATGGAAGGAAAATTTTCTGCCCCAGTTTGATAATATCCCTTGTGGCATGCGTTTCTGCCTCAATGCCATTTCCCTTACCTGTTTCAAATCAAACAAAATTGTTAGTTTAAAACATGGTGGTTGGTTGTGATACTCCTGCTGGGATGGCTTTCCCTTTCTCCTTCCTTGCTCTGCGTTCAACAACTTGTTGGGGATGATCTTATGTGCTGGGGATAATCCCTTCCTGCTGGGGGATATCCCTCTTCTTTTGTGGCATAGCTTGGAAACTGGCATTTTCCCGACCTTTTAGTCTAGTATGGATTTCGCCAAATCATGCTCACAGCTCTCCTTGCTCTGTTCACGGGCCTTGTCTTTGAGATTTATAACCTTGGTTTTGGCAAGGATATCCCTCTTGATGCTCGTCAATCCTTTTGTCAATTCCCTTTGCTGGGGATATCTTTTTTGACACTGACCTCGCGCTTGTTCCTTGCTGACTATACCATTCGGATATACTAGTCAGATCTCATCTTGGAAAGCTGATGGCATATTTTGAAGTCATTTCATACTTGTTCTGACCGGACAGACTCTATTGGGGAAATTTTTTACGAAAGGAGAAAGATAACAGAAACAAAATAAAAGACAAAGGAAACGATGACTCTTTTACAAAAGAAACTATAAATAAAAATATATCAAATGCAGATACCGACTCTAATGGCCATGACATGCGTATGTGGCCTATCCTCTACCATCAATCATCTTTTAAGATCTTCAATTGGCGATTCCCCCTCTGATTCTCAATCTTATTCGACTTGTAGTGCCCGAAGGGTTTTCACTATCAAGTCTCTCTCATTTTTGGGTTCTTATCTCAGCTTTCATCGCCTTATGGTGCCTGTGAAGGTTTTCACCAATAAGACTCTCTCATTTGTATAGCTTTTCAGCTGGGGATTTGGAGTGTCGCCGGTGCGACTCTTTCTGCTGGAGATTAGAGTCCTTTCTGCTGTGGAACAGAATGTTATGTTCGCCGGTAAGACTCTTCATTTGTCTGACTTGGCATTTTTTGAAAACTGATCAGAAGGTCTTTCTTTGGACCGTAATGTGGGTTTTAGATAGGCTAGAAAGAAAGGGTATAGGGCTCAAAGAATACATTAATTTTGGGTTATTAATTACAACCTTCGGAATTAGATTTATTTACATCAAACGCAACATCTGCCCCAGTTTCTTGCTTGGGGATATTTTAATTGATTTTTTCATTTTTCAAAACTATGACCGAGCCGTGAAGCGCCTACGTATCCTCTTTGAGGAATCAGGTCAAACGTAGTTCCCAATTCCTCTTTTTCATTTGACTTTCCCTTTTTTGCTTTTTGTTATCATTTTCTTTTCTCTTTTTCTTTTCTCATTTTCTTTTGTCGTTTTTTTTTTCTCTCTTTTTATTTCATTCTTCTTTTCCTATTTTGTTGTTTTCTTTTCTTTCTTTTCTCTTACCCGCCATGCTTGCGTATTTTATTCGTTGCTACTAACTCCGAACGAGGGGTATGGAAGAAAATAAATAAGGCTCAAAAGGGGTAACGAAGGATAAAGTATTTGGGTAGCAGAACAAAATGCCTTCGTCATTCCAGTATTCAAAACATGCCAAGTGCAAACAACACACTTTAAATTTGTAGTCTCCTCTGATGGTGCTGGACTTGACAATTATGTTAAACATTTTATTCTTCCTTTGTCATTTCTAAGCACCGTTGGGCGACACTCTCATTATCATGACCGACCCTCATGACAATTTGGCGAACCTTGCTTTTAACGGTTTTCTTTGTGCTTAACTTGCCCCAGTTCCACATGACTCAGGCTCTGAATAATCTCAAACCGTCCTTATTTTCTTTAAATGGTCGGATCGCCTTTCCAGGGTTTTATGATTAACTTTAAAGACTAGGCCCAAAGTGTGTGCGCATGTCATGTTCCTAGAATCGGCATCGAATGAAATGATAAAAGGACTAAACAAAAGACGACTGGAACTAACAAAAGACCGACTTTGTATTAGACTACCGGCGAAATGGTTTGAATAATAAAACAAACAAAACAACCAGAATAAAATCCTAACACAAACTGGACAAAATTTAAACAAATTGCTATGACAAAATGGAAAGATAAGAAGGTTTGACACAGGACAAAATCCAAATTACAACCTTAATAATCCGGACAACAGAAATGACAACAAAATAAGCCACCACAAGCTTCTCTCTTGCTGACCAAGGAACAAAACGTCCTCCCACTTTATCAAAATTGGCATTTTAGCCACTGAGCTTTGCATCAATATTACCAGCTTCAACCTCATCAACCTCCGCAGGCAAGTTCTCGAGGAGGTTCGAGTGCTCCATGTCACTGTTATTAATCACAATCCGCCCTTCTTGGATCATTCTTTCTATTTCTCTTTTCAAATCCCGACAGCGTTCAACATTGTGCCCCTGGACATTGGAATGGTATTCACACCTTTTAGAAGGGTCAAAGCTTCTTGCACGTGGGTCCACACGATTTGGAGGAATAGGTGCAATCATGTCATGATTCTTTAATTTCTCAAATAAGCTTTCATAGGACTCTCCTATTGGTGTAAAATTATCTTTCAGCCTTTGTTCACCTTTATACCACTGGCTTGGCTGTGGGTTATAGGGCACCTGAAAATTTTGTGGAGACTTCTGGAGATTTTGTGATGCTCGTGCTCGCCTCCTGGGGTGCTTTGGTGGCTGGACAACATACTGAGGTGGAGCGACAGAGTATTGAGCGTCCTGAGGTGGATAATACTGCTCAGGGGAGCCATAGAAAATCTGAGGAGGCTGCTCATACCTTCGAGATGTACTCCTGGGACCTCTTCTAGGCCCTGATGTCATCATGATTTCTTCAATCTCCTCATTTGTGCCGCTAAGATTATCTGACTCAACCCGGACAGCCTGAGTTGCGGCCTTAAGAACAGCTTGACTTATAATTTTGCCTGTCACAAGACCATTCTCTACCATTTCTCCAATCTTGATTGCTTCCGAGAAGGTTTTGCCAACTGCGGACACCATGTTTTGAAAGTAATCTGGCTCTTGCACTTGAAGGAAGACAGTAATTAGCTCGTGGTCATCCATGGGTGGCTTAACTCGAGCTGCTTGCTCTCTCCATTTTATGGCATATTCCCTGAAACTTTCACTTGGTTTCTTCTGCAGGTTTGAAAGGGACATGCGGTCTGGGGGAATGTCGATGTTGTATTGGAACTGTCTGACAAAGGCCTGTGCCATGTCATCCCAGACATACCAGCGAGACGTGTCTTGATCCATAAACCATTCGGAGGCTACTCCCGTAAGGCTTTCCACAAAATAAGCCATCAATAATTTTTCATTTCTTCCTGCCCCTCTCAGTTGATTGCAATACCTTTTCAGGTGGGCTATGGGATCTCCATGTCCATCGTACTTTTCAAATTTTGGAGTCTTGAAACCAGGCGGCAAGTGGACATCGGGGAACATACATAGATCTTTGAAGGCAACACTCTTTTGGCCTGCCAACCCTTGCATGTTTTCCAACCATTGTTCTAAGCTTTTCACTCTTCGGGTCATTTCTTCCTGTACCATCTTTCGGGCAGGCTTCTCAGTTTTTTCAGCAAGATCAAACGAGTACGAGTGGTACTCAGGAGAGTGGTACTGCTCTTGTTGTGTCGCAAATTGTGACTCATGACGAGGAACCTTCCCACTCTGAGTCTCTGGAGCACTTGTAACAGCTTCGACGTTAGTCGTCATTTTTCTTTGAGGCACAAACCAACCACCTCAATTTTCTTCACAATTCAAAACCAAATATGTTAGAATGGACTCAGTCGGTCCTTATTATTATCAATATACATATATATATTTATTTATTTATTTATTTATTTATTTACCTTTGTTTTTCTTTTCCTTTTTTTTGATGTATTTCTTTCTTTTTTTCAAAAATTTTTTCTTTCGCTTTTTCCTTCTTTTTTCATTCTCTTTTTCATTTCTTGTTGTGGTCGAATCTTATGGAGATTGCCTACGTATCATGACCCCGCATGAATCAGACCTTGCGTAGTTCGTGCCAATAAAAGATAAACAACAGTAAACATTTTTCAATTTTCATATTAGAACAAACTGGGTTTCAAGAAGGAATGTTCTAATCAAAAGATTGACAAAAAAAAAAACAAAATTCCTGCTCCCTTTCTCTGTTCGACAAATGCAACCAAATGGTTATTTTTGCAAATGTGGCCCCTTCCAAATTTCACATGAATTTTGAGGCCGGGGAGGATTATTTTGACACTTTACAAACTTGTCCATTCTTTTACGAAAATAACCTTTCGACAACTGAAAGATACTCTAAGGCTATTTCGGCAAGAACGGTTTAAGACGCGGCCGAAGCTGGCTCGGCTTATTATGACAAATTTTGAACGGTATTCACTTGACCGTCGACTCTTTGTTTTTTTTTTCAAATTATGATAAAACTTGGTGTTGCAAAACACGGCCCTTCAGCGTCTCGGGGACGAAGCTTTTTTAAGGCTGTGTGGGTCAACTGGACCAAAATCCTAAACATGACCCAAAGGTGGCTGTTTATGCAAAGTCAGCCTTCCGGCGTCCCTTTCGGGAACATTTGGCTATTTATGACAAAGCAGAATCACCTGGCTTATTTATGACTCCTAAAATTTGACATATTTGTTTTTGCTATTTTGTTTTTGTAAAAAGGGGGAAGTTACATCACTAGACTTATTTACGACAGAATTAAAAATCTTTGACATGTTTTTTTTTGTTTTTCATTATCATTTGTTTTTTGGCTTTTTAGCAAAAGGGTGGGGTTGGACCCGATGAGGGTTGCCTACGTATCTCACATCCGGTGAGAATCAAACCCGCGTAGTTCGGGCAAATAAACTGTTTTTGAGAGGACCCTTTTCCATTTTCTATATTTTTTTTATTTTATTATTATTTTCACAACAATCAAATAGACTATTATTCTATTATTTTCATTTATAACAAACAAACGAATTAATGAAAAAAAAAACATTCCTTCTTTTTTGAGAAGGTGGGGTTGGACCCGATGAGGGTTGCCTACGTATCTCACATCCGATGAGAATCAAACCCGCGTAGTTCGGTCAAAAGAACTACTTTAAAAGAAGAAATGAAGTATATTTTTTTTTTTGGATTTTTGATTGATTTTTTTTTGAAAGAAATACTTCCAAGATATATTTTTTGAATTTTCATTTGCTCTTTTTTTTATTATTCTAAAGAAAAGAAGAAAATATTTTTTGAATTTTGAATTTTCTAAAGAAGAATCAAAATATTTTCGGATTTTTATTTATCTATTTTATCTTTTTGAATTTTGAACTTTCTTTTGAATTTTTTTTTGGATTATATATATACTTATTTTTGGAATAAATAATAAAATCACATTCAACGCCGGACTCTTTTTATTTTTATTTCTGGCATTTTCATAGGCAAACAAAATAAAATAAAATAAAACATTTTTTTTAAAAAAAACAAACTCTTTTTCATTTTCATTTAATGGCAAAACAAACTATTTTCTTTAATATTTTTTTTAAAAAAACAGACAGAACAATGATGATTTTTATTTTTCCTTTGCTTTTAATATAACAAACCAATAAGACATTTCTTTTCATTTTCTCAAAATTTCGGCAGAGTTTCGATACTACTTGGACATTGATTTTTTACCTCTAAAAATAAGTAGTTATATCTCCACACTGCCATTTTCTCATCTTTTCACGATTTTCTAATTTGTGGAAAATGATGACAACATACAAAATCTTTTTGATTTTTCTAATACTTTTATTTATTTTTATTATTTCTTTCAAAAATGTGGCATGGGAGACATAACGATTTCCAAGACTTCTTGGATTCCGCAAATGCTCCCCATGTGCTTTTCCCAACATATGAAGCGTGGGGGACATATGGGAATTCCAAGACTTCTTGGATTCCACAAATGTTCCCCATGTGTTTTCCCAAAAAAACAAAGCGTGGGGGACATAGGGAATTCCAAGGCTTCTTGGATTCCACAAATGTTCCCCATGCTTTGATTAAAATAACATCATGCTGGAAATGACCAAATGACCCATACGCCCTTGACTAAATACAACATGTAGCACATAGGATGCCGAAAGATTGTCTATTATTTTCAGGTTGCTTGTCCTAGACGGACCCAACCCCTGTGTTGAGTCCCCTAAGTCAAATGCACATGATGCAAATAAACGTTCCTACTAGGGATCCGGCATGTGGCTTTGTTATACTAGGTTCAAAAACCTGGGTCGGTGTTCTAGACAGTGTACCCGAGCGGACAACTCGAGCTGAGGAAGGAGCTCCTTTCCGGGAACCAAAAGGCCAGCCGGCTTAGAAACTTTCCGAGCCTCTTTTATTTAGGGTATGACACTAACAGAATAGGGAGTCTCAACCAGTAAGCACATCCCCGGAGGTAAGAAGAGAAAGGTTTCGGCACAGTTTATATACAGTTCAAATAATATAAAAGCGGTAAAAGCAGCATTTAGCACAATAGGCTCAAACATGTAAAAATCAGATAAAACCAAATATAAAAATTTGTCTAAGCTCGAATTTCTAACCCTGAACCAATGGTTCTGGGTCCACTCCCCAGCAGAGTCGCCAGAGCTGTCACACCTCCTTTTTCCGCGCCCGGGGGGGCGCAGGGGAGTTTTTTCTGATTAAAGGACAATCGAAACGGGATTGGTTTAATTATTTCAGAGTCGCCACTTGGGAGATTTAGGGTGTCCCAAGTCACCAATTTTAATCCCGAATCGAGGAAAAGAATGACTCTATATTACAGTCTGCATACCAGAAATCCGGATAAGGAATTCTGTTAACCCGGGAGAAGGTGTTAGGCATTCCCGAGTTCCGTGGTTCTAGCACGGTCGCTCAATTGTTATATTCGGCTTGATTATCTGATTTTATACAAGTATGAACTTATGTGCAAATTTATCTTTTAACCGCTTTACTATTATTGTTTTTAAAAGAAATGTGAACATCATTTAAAACACGTCTTTGGACTACGTCACATGAAATGCACCCATAATCCGGAACACATTTTATTTGATGTTTTGGGATCGGATTTGGGTCGCATGAAATGCACACCCGAGCTTAAGAAAGTAAACTATTAAACACGCGCCTAAAGAGACTATCGCGTTATTATTTTGCGGAGGCCGTGAAATCCGCTAAACGACCCTCCTGAATTCTAAGTAATTTTAAACAAGTATTTACTGAGGGCCCCGCAATTTGTATTTTTATTCGGCGAGGCTCATCTCATTTTTATTTTTATTTTTTAAAGAATTTGCAACGTCATGGAAATGCATCTCGGACCTCGTCACAGTCAATGTACCCGTGATTAGAGACACATTTCGATTTCGTTGAGATTTGGATTTGGGTCACATAAATGTGCACCCGAGTTTAGGGAGATAACATTATTAAAGGCGCGCCTAAAGCAACTAGCGCATTATTATTTTGGGGTAGGGCCGTGAAATTTGCTAAACGACCCATCCCGGAATCTAAGTATTTAATACATATATTTTGTGAGGGCCCCGCAATTTGTCCCTTTTATTCGGCGAGGCTCGTCTCATTTTATTCTTTATTATTACTATTATTATTATTATTATTATTATTTTATTATTTTTTAAAAGGATGCCATTTTTATGTCTTTAACAATACTAAAACTTACGGCCTCTTTACAACTAAAATCCCATGACTTGTTAGAAGTTTAATAAAAGGAGTTTAGTGAATGAGTGTTTCGGTAGTAGTAACAGCATGCACTAATACTATTTTTTCGAATGACCTAACCGAAGGAAAGGACGAACATATTAACGTCAAACTTGTGTCATAGAACGACTAGTCCAACTTAATTAACGACATCAAATAAACAAGAATAACATAACATGAAAATGAACCAAAATGCAGACAATGAAACATAGGCGAAAATTTCCATACCGATTTTTATATTGCATCTCAAACATTCAACGTAAAGTTTATTTATCTAATACATCGAGGTTTACTAACCTTTTCACCTTGACAAACTCAGAGCGACAAACACGATTCCGACGGAACTCAAGCCGGACCTCTCTGAATGAAGAACAACGACGGAACCTCGGACAGCGCCTCGACGTACCGGACCTTGACGAAACAAAGTCGACCTCGACGGAAAAACAGAAAACTCGGCCAAGCAAGATCGCAGCAACCCACCGCTGCTCGGAAACGCGGCTACGACTGCCTGGCATGCAGCGATATCTGCTCGTCGGACTGAAAATAGCGGACTGGTTCGTTAGAGCTAGGAGGAGGAGGGGTTGTTGCCGGTGTTTGGTAGTCGAAGACGAGGGACAGTGGCAACGTGGGCAGTGACGATGGCGGAGAGGGAGCTGAACGGAACAGCAGCGATGGTTGTTCCGAGTCGCGACTGGTTTTGGACGTGAGGGAGTGGAGGGCTACTGACGTTTTGACGATGCTGCTTGCCGGACTGGTTTGGGTGGAGCTGGAGCTCGTGGCGGATGGCAATGGTGGTTGACGGAGGTGCGTATGGTTCATGATGGAGGTGGTTTTGTTGGTTGTTGTGGGGGAGTTGGTCGGAGGTTGACGACGGGGTGGTTTTCGACTGGTTTGGGTGGTATAGATGAAGAAGAACGTGAAGCAGCAGCAATGGAGGAGTGGTCGTGGTCGACGGAACTGGGCAGCAAGGTATGGAGGTTGACGGACTGGAGGAGTGGTCGTTTGGATGACGGGGTGTGGTGGTGCGACTGGTTCGGACGTGAGGGAAGCTGGGGAAGGTGATGGTTTGTAGGTGGTCGTCCTTGCTGCGATAGTAGGGGTCGTTAATGGTGGTTTACCGGAGGTTTTGGACGCGAGGGTTTTGGGGTCGTTGGTTATGGCGTTTGGACTGTGGGGTTGCGGGCAGCATGGTGGTGGTGTTGAGGCGGAGAGGAGGATAACGGGGTGGTGTTTGGTGATGGTTTTGTGGTGGTCGTGCTTGGTGTTGATGGAGGAGCTGCTAGGTGGTTATGGCCGCTGGGCCGCTGGAGTTTTCTTCTTCTTATTCTTTTAAGAAGAAAGAGGAACAGTAGTATATGTTTCAAAAAAAATTTCACAGTCCGTTTTTTGTTGGTCCCTCCTTTCTTTGTGTTTTCCGTGTATTTAGCATGGGCTTGTCAAGAAAAATGAGCCCCACGCGTGGTGGGGTTCGAGGCATATGTCCCCCACGCGTGGTGGGGTTCCCCATGTGTCCTGGACACGGTTTATTATGGGCTAGGTCCGAAAATTAGGCCTAAAACCGGGTAGTTTAAGCCCGAATATTATTCTTTTGCCCGGACCCGAGAAATAGGAACACGTTGCTTAACTAGTCCTATGTAAGCAAAATAACTACCAAAATAAGACTAGTATTCAAACAAAACTATATATTTTTTAAACATTTTTTCAGGATTTAAAATAGCTACAAAATATTAATAAAACTATTTTTTGTAATTTTTGTTTTTTAAATATTAAGATAAAATATGAAGTAATGTTTTTTTTTGTATTTTTCAAAGTTAAAATGACTATAGAATATTAATAAAACTATATATTATTTTTTTTAATTTTTTTTTAATTTTTTTTTTGTAATTTTCGAAATTATATAAAGTACAAAAATAAAGTGCAATTTTTTGTATTTTTCAAGTTTATGAGAGATACATAAACTAAAATTTATATATATATATATATATTTTTTTGAAATTTCTTTTGCAACGAAATAAAGTAAAAATAGTTAAAATAGCTAACTGGACCCAATTTCACACATTCACGCTAAAAATGTGAAAATTCTCGGGGAGGGTCAAAAATCACGTGCTTACAGCTGCGTTAACCAACTTCCTCCACCTCGTCCAGCTCCGCCAGTCCGTCACCCATAACCATCGACCACTCCTCCTCCTCCTAGCTCCATCCAAGCAGTCCGTCGATCCTCCATTAAACCCGGCGATCACTGTTCATCTTCTTCCTCAAGAAAAGAAGAAGAACGAACGGAAACCCTACCCAAAAACCCACCTTGCGACCACCACCATTCGACGACCCAACGACGCCGGAACCACCACCAAACAGGCCCGTCAACCACCCTAACCACCTGCTTCCACCTCCGTGAAACCACCTGCGTCCGCCACCTATCATCTTCCCCACCGTGAAACCACCATAAACGACCCTCCACAGCTGTTCCCCCACGTCCAAACCCACCAGCAACCACCATCGCCCAGCTCCCTCTCCACCCCGTCACCTTCCCGACTGTCCAAACCACCACCATCAACAAAGCCCGCCACCAGCCTCACGTCCAAAAACCCCTCAACCCTACTGTCCAAACCACCAGCTCAGTCCGCGACCACTGCCCCGACGACACTGCTGTTCGTCGTCCCCATGTCCAGCGACGCCTCCAGCCAGTAAACACTGCCCGTCGACCCCACAGTCGTCGACTAAACAATCCACCAGCTTCACGCCAAGCAGCCCTGCGGTTGTTTCCCTCATCCTCACGCCCACTAGCTGAACCGGAGTTCATGGAGGTGAGTTGCTCGACCTTGTGTTGAAGTCGAGTTCCAGTCCAAAGTCCAAAAGCTGAGTCGAGGTCCGGTTCGAGGTGTTTGTCCGAGGTTTCGTCATTGTTCCGTCGTTGTTCAGTGAGATCCGGCTTGAGTTCCGTCGGAGTCGTGTTTGTCGTTCTGAGGTCGTCGAGGTTCAAAGGTTATTGTTCTTCATCCTTGTTTCATTTTGTTCGTTTCGCATGTTATGATTCAAGGCGAATGAGAGTATTTGATATTGATGAATGTCGACAATGCAATTTTTGTTGTTTTGTTAAAAATGTTTATTTTTATGGATAGTTACTGCATGTTTAAAGTGAATGTGAGAATGTATGAACGGTTTGTGAGTCATCTTGGTTGAATCGCTTTTTCATTTTACCATGGATATTATTATTTATTAGAATCGTTGTTTTCATTTAACCTCAGATGACGTCATGGGTAGAAAATCATAATTATTTTTAGGCTTGCCTTTAATAAAAATGAGACGAGCCTCGAAAAATGCACAAGCTGCGGGGCCCTCACAAAATATATGTATTAAACACTTAGATTCCGGGCGGGCCGATTAGCAAATTTCACGGCCCTACCCAAAATAATAATGCGCTAGTTGCTTTAGGCGCGCCTTTAATAATTTAATTTTCTTAAACTCGGGTGCACATTTATGTGACCCAAATCCAAATCTCAACGGAGTCGAAATGTGTCTCTAATCACGGGTACATTGATTGTGACGTGGTTTGAGATGCATTTCCATGATGTTGCAAATTCCTTTTAAAAAAATAATAATAAAATAATGAATGAGACGAGCCTCGACAAACAAAAATGCACAAGCTGCGGGGCCCTCTAAATATATATGTTAAATACTTAGAATTCGGGACAGGCCGTTTAGCGAATTTCACGGCCTTTTCCCAACATAACGATACGCTAGTTGCTTTAGACGCGTGTCTAATAATGTTATCTTCCTAAACTTGGGTGCACATTTATGTGACCCAAATCCCAATCTTAACAGAGTCTAAATGTAGCTCTAACCTCGGGTACATCGATTGTAACGCGGTTCGAGGTGTGTTTTCCACGATGTTGCAATTCTTGATAAAAATAACATTAAATGATAAAAGCGGTTAAAAGATGAAATTTGCACATAAGTTCATATTTGTATAAAAATCAGATAATCAAACCGAATATAACAGTTGAGCGACCGTGCTAGAACCACGGAACTCGGGAATGCCTAACACCTTCTCCCGGGTTAACAGAATTCCTTATCCGGATTTCTGGTACGCAGACTGTAATATGGAGTCATTCTTTTCCTCGATTTGGGATTAAAATTGGTGACTTGGGACACCCTAAACCTCCCAAGTGGCGACTCTGAAATAAATATACCAATCCCGTTTTGATTGTCCTTTAATTGGAAAAACACCCTTGCGCCCTCGCGGGTGCGGAAAAAGGAGGTGTGACAGCTCTGGCGACTCTGCTGGGGAAGGACACCCAGAACCACTGGTTCAGGGTTAAGAATTCGAGCTTAGAATAATTGTTATTATTTGGCTTTATTTATTATCTGATTTTTACATGTTTGAGCCTAATGTGCTAAATGCTGCTTTTACCGCTTTGATATTATTTGAACTGTATATAAATTGTGCCGAAACCTTTCTCTTCTTACCTCCGGGGATGTGCTTACTGGTTGAGACTCCCTATTCTGTTAGTGTCATACCCTGAATAAAAGAGGCTCGGAAAGTTTCTAAGCCGGCTGGCCTTTTGGTTCCCGGAAAGGAGCTCCTTCCTCAGCTCGAGTTGTCCGCTCGGGTACACTGTCTAGAACACCGACCCAGGTTTTTGAACATAGAATAACGTGACTTCATGCCGGATCCCTAGTAGGAACGCTTATTTGCATCACGTTGCATTTGACTCCGGGGACTCAACACAGGGGTTGGGTCCGTCTAGGACTAGCGACCTGATATGAAAAGGCCATCCTGATGCATCCTATTTGTTTTCCGTGCATTTATTTGTCTCGTACCCGCATGCTGACCGATGTTTGAATATTATGAATTTTGTGAAATTGAAAAAAAGGGAAATAACGGTTAAGGAATTGATTGTTTATTTTTGAAAAAATACCAATACCCAAATACTGTCAAAACTCTGCCGAAATTTTGAGAAAATGAAAAAAAATGTCTTATTAGTTTGTTTTATTAAAAGCAAAGGAAAAATAGAAAAATTGTTGTTCTGTTTTGGTAGAAATATATAGTTTGTCTTGTTATAAAAAAAGAGTCTTATTTTAAAATGATTTTTTTTAATGAAAATTCAAAAAATAATAATAATAAAAAAGAGTCTTTCATTATTTGTCACAAATATATACATGTATATATATATATATATATATATATATATATATATATATATATCCAAAATTTTTTATTTCCAAAATATATATATATATGTCTTTATTTGTTGCAAAAATATTTGTCTTGCCAAAAAGTTTAGAAAAGTTTTTAGACTCCCAATTTTCAAAAACAAAAAAAATCCAAAAATATTTTCCATTATTAACCTCTTTAGAAAGTCTTTTAATTATTTTTTTAAAAAAAAATGTATAAAAAGAAGAAAAAAATCCGAAAATATTTTGATTCTTCTTTCAAAATTGAAAAGAAAATTCAAAATTCAAAAAAAAAATATTTTAGAAGCATTTCTTTTATTAAAGGTAAAATTCAAAAAAAATATTCTTCTTTTCTTTAGAATAAAAAATAATGCAAATGAAAATTCAAAAAATATATCTTAGAAGTGTTTCTTTTAAAAAGAAAATCAATCAAAAATCAAAAAAATATACTTCCTTTCTTCTTTTAAAGTAGTTCTTTCACAAATTCAGAAAAAAAAAGTTAGTTCATCTACTTATTCTTGATTACCCGAACTACGCGGATTTGATTCTCATCGGATGTGAGATACGTAGGCAACCCTCATCGGGTCCAACCCCACCTTTTGCTAAAAATCCAAAAACAAATATAAAAAAAAAAAAAAAACATGTCAAAGATTTTTAATTTTGTCGTAAATAAGTCTAGTGATGTAACTTCCCCCTTTTACAAGAAATAGCAAAAACAAATATGTCAAATTTTAATTGTCATAAAGAAGTTGGGTGCCGCTGTTTTATCAAGACATAGCCGAATGTTCCCGAAAGGGACGCCGGAAGGCTGACTTTGCATAAACAGCCACCTTTGGGTCATTTTTAAGACTTGGTCTAGTTGACCCACACAGCCTTAAAAATCTTCGTCCCCGAGGCATTGAAAGGCCGTGTTTGCAATGTTGAATTTTCTGTTTTTGAAAAATGATAAAAGAGTCATAAACAAGTCCGGGTGATGCCACTTATGTCAAAAATAGCCAAATGTTCCCGAAAGGAACTCCGGAAGGCTGCTTTGGTACAGACGGCCACCTCATTTTTTTGTAACGCAACCTTAAAAATCTTCGTTCATGAAGTGCTGAGAGGTCGTGTTCGGAAATCCTTTTGAGAAAAATCGCATATATTTTTGTTTTTACCAGAATAAGTTTCGTTTGCTAAAATCTTATTAATAAATGTGCAGAATGAGCACGACTCCAAATGAACCCTTTTCAATCATGAATAAAATCCCCCTCCAATTGCGGCTCTGGTGGAATGATTTAGGCAAAGAAGGGCATGACGAAATCAAGAAGTATCTGAAAGGCCTCACGAGTTTGTTGGATATCAGGCCACGGGGAGATATCGTAAGGGCACTAGTCCCCCACTGGGATCCTGCGCACAATGTCTTCCATTTCTCGGACTTTGAACTTACCCCAACTTTAGAAGAAATAACAGGGTATATCGGCAGCGCTGAGACTCCTTTGAGGCACAAATATCTGATTGCTCCAAGAGCTGTAGCAATACACCGGTTTCTGGACTCCTTAAAGATAGTCAGAACAATTCATAACCCTGACTTGGCAAAAGGTTTTTGCAGCATGAGTTTCATATATCAAAGATATGGTCACATAGGAGGATTCGACAAGCCAGAAAACCAGTTGTGCAGCAAAAGTAATCGTCAAAAGTGGGAAGAACATAGACGGATTGCTTTCATGATAACTTTCTTAGGACTACTAGTATTCCCAAGAAAAGACGGGAATATTGACATAAAGATAGCAGGGGTCGTCAGTACGTTGCTCACACAGAGAGATAGTACGTTGGCGCCCATGATAGTATCTGATATGTTCCGGGCTCTCACGTCTTGCAAAGCCGGAGGAAGCTTTTTTGAGGGTTGCAATTTGTTGTTGCAAATGTGGATGACCGAACACCTATGTCACCGAGCCCAGTTTCTGAGCCATGGATCCGCTGAAAAGACCTGCATAGCGGAGTTCTATACCAGAGTTAATGAGACCTACCTACCGGAAGGAGTCACAGCATGGACCTCATATTTCCGTACCCTCAACGCCAGTCGAATACAGTGGGCGCTAGGATGGTTACCGATCGACGAAGTCATATACATGCCAGCAGCCAGGCCCCATTTTCTCTTAATGGGACTTAGAAGCATTCAACCATACACGCCGCATCGGGTTTTAAGGCAACTGGGGAGGTGTCAGATAGTGCCGAAAGACGAGGATCTAAGCACCCAGGTGATTGAGATCAGTCCCGACGGCCAGTTTCCTGAAGCAAGGGTTCGCCAAATTTGGAGCCAATGTCAATACTTAGAAGCAAATACTTGTGTAATGAATCGGGCAAAAGGGGAAGTTTCGCCCGGGTATCAGGCCTGGTACAAAGGGGAGACATCATCTGGAAGGCCGACCAAAAGACCTCACCTGCAAGAATTTGCCAAATCTTCACAAGAGCAGTGGGGCTGGTTGGCCAAAGAGCGGGAATATCTTGCCGAAACAGGCAAACTGAAGCAACAAGTTTAGGATATGAGGTTTGAATGCCAATTACAGTCTGCTGCCCACAAGGGAGAAAAGAACAGATTAATCAGAGAAGGCGAGATCCTCAAAACTCAGATCCGGAGGATGAAAAAGGAGGCTGATAACCAGCTGAGAAGCCGGGCGGATAAAAGATTGATAGCGGGGTTAAAGGATCAGGTTGCGGAATGCCAGGAAGATTTGGAAAGAGCCAAGGCTAGCACAGCAAGATTGCGGACCAAGTGGGAAAAGGTTACAATGGCCCGGAGGCAGCGCCTGCAACAAGTCATAAGGGATTATGAACTGAGCATCGGGACATTAAGGGAAACGAATTCCACTCTTCAAGAGTGGATCTTCAAGCAAACACGAGATGCCCAAGCCGACAGAAGGCGATGTTACGATGCGATGACCAGAATGGAAAGACAAATGGAGATGTTCCAGGATCAACTTGCCAACAATGCGCAAACACTAGGATTGAAGAACCGACAGATAAGGCAATTATTTACAGAAAGGGACAACATTCGAGGAAGGATCGACGAGATTGGGCATTACATCTACATGAGATGCTTGGCATGCGAGCAAATTCCTCGTAAGACCCTTCTTGCTTCCATCATGGGTTGCGTCCACCGAATCATGAATGAGTTGAAAAGCCTGCAGAGGGACCTCACACCAAGGGCCGCGGAAAGACCGAATGATGCCTCGCGGGCCCCTAAGTTGGAAAATTAATCTTTGGTTGAGTCTTGTTTATTTGGCTTTGTTGCTTTTCCATATGTTGTTTTCTTTTCTTTTAGTCAAAACGGGTTAAGAACTGTGGAGTCTGTACTATTGCTATTCCTCGTTTGAAGTAATTTGTAATAGCAAAATTTTGAGAATGAATTTAATGATTTCACAAGAATTTTGTGTTTCTTTACTTTAAGGCAGAACTACGCCTGGTCTGATTCGCGCGGGGACGTGATACGTAGGCAATCCCCATAAGATTCGACCGCTTTTAATAAAGAAAGAAAAGAAAATACAAAAATAAAATAAAATAAAATAAAAACAGAAAAGGGGATAAATGAGCAAACCGGGATGACGCATGTTGTTTAAAGCGAAGATGTAGAAACGGTTAACATCCTAGGAGCATTGCATCCTCTATGTGTTGAGATTAAATCCGTTAAACTCTAACGCTAACAAAGTTTGTTGTTGTCTGATCAAGACAGTTAGTTGTTAAAGAATTCTGGCAACACACCCTTACCAAACCAGATCCAAAGGACCGGTAGCAATAAGCATGACTACTTCAGAGAATAGTAACGAGGAAGAAAGGCCGATGAGCCAGTTGTTAAAAGAAGCGATGGAAAAGATTGAAAGGATGGGACTAGAGATGAATGCAATGCAGCTAGCTTTAGCCAAAGCACAAAAGAGTCCTGAGCCATTGGGGCGCATGCCGGAATACCCTCATTCTGGCCCTTCCACAAGCCTCCCGAATCCCCGTTATCATCAAGAAAGAAGCCCTCATGATTCCCAAGCTCCACCACCCCATCAACCTCTCCCAACACCAAATATTCCCACTTTTGTGGGACCCCCATCAGCCACCTTGCAAAGAACGACCAGTGAGCCATTGTTTCAGGCCCACGATACGCAGTACTACCCCCCTGAGCCTACATTCCATGCCCCCGAGCCCCAGGCCTACAATCCGCACTTGGAGGTACCGACAGAGATTGAAAAGCCGGTTAAAGCCCCTGAACAGGATGAGGTATTGAGAAAGTTCAAAAGCCTGGAGCAGTCCTTCAGGAACCTGCACGGTTTGGGCAACCAAGTCAGCGTAGCTTACAAAGATCTATGCCCTTTCCCGGACGTCCAACTCCCGGCGGGGTTCAAGATGCCTAAGTTTGATTTATATGAAGGGCACGGCAATCCCATGACACATTTGCGGGGATTCTGTAGCAAAATGAGAGGGGCAGGCGACAAAGATGAGCTGCTGATAGCTTATTTCGGCCAAAGTCTGAGCGGATCTGCACTAGAATGGTATACCAGGTAGGATTCCAGTAGGTGGTACACTTGGGATGATCTGGCGCAGGCTTTCGCAGGTCATTTCCAGTACAATCTCGAGATAGTCCCTGACCGTCTCACATTGTTGAGGACTAGGAAGAAACCCGGGGAAAGTTTTCGCGAGTTCGGTTTCCGCTGGAGAGAGCAAGCGGCCAGAGTCGATCCTCCCATGAGAGAGGGAGAGATGGTGGACTATTTCTTACAAACATTGGATCCAACCTACTTTGGTCACTTGGTGACAACGGTTGGAAAATCCTTCAACGAGGTGGTCAAGATAGGGGTTATGATAGAAGAGGGTCTGTGGTCTGACAAAATCCTGAACTACTCGGCACTCAAGGCAACGACCCAGGCTATTCAGAACGGCACGGGAGGTGCGCTGAGAAGAAAGAAAGAAGAAGTTGCCTCGATCGAGGCAGGCAGTTGGTCCGGATCTGGCAGGCCACACTACAACCAACCCAGACCTCACAGGACAAACTACCCATACAACCCACCACATCACTACTATCCCCCCCAAGAACCGCATTTCACCGTCCATCAAGCCCAAACATACACCCAACCTCCGGTTCGCCCACAATGGCGTGCGCCGGCTCCCCACACTACATACCCAGCTCCACATAATACCTACCCATTACCACAAAATACTTACCCTCCACCTAGAGCACACAGGAACCCTCCAGGGACAGGTTTTCGAGGGAGTCAAGCGGCTAAAAATGATAGGCTACAGAAACATAGAGCCTTTACTGAGCTGGGAGAGTCCTATACTGCCGTATTCCACAAGTTGAAACGATTGGGTTTGGTAACTCCTGTCGAACCCAGAGAGCAAAACCCCCCGCCTCAAAATATGAACAGGACGATAAGCTGTGAATATTACTCAGGGATGCTGGGACATGAAACTGAAAAATGTTGGAGATTGAAGCAGGCGATACATGACCTCATTGATACTAACAAAATTGAGGTCCAGACACCGGAGGTTCCCAACATCAACCAGAACCCACTGCCAGCACACCACGAGACTCACATGATTGAGTTGGTGTATGAGGGAGGAGAGTTGAGAAAACCCTCATAGACAGTGATGATGATTCAAGCCGCCCCGAAAGAAGAATCAACCAGTGGGGGAACGAGGGTACAGTCGCAGAGGGAAGGCGTCAAGCCAATAGTGATATTGGGGAAGAGCCCGTCCGCCATAACAAGCAAACCCGAGCCAAACAAGTTGGTAATATTAGGGACTCCGCCCACACCTACGGTTGCGTTGAAGGGGGTATACAGAGAATTGGTCACTATAAAGCCTGTAGTCCAGCTGCCAATGATTGATAGTAAGGCTGTGCCTTGGAAATACGAGAAGGCAGTAGTGATGTACAAAGGAAAATAGGTGGAGGAAGTTAGTTGTGAAGCACAGGGGCTGACTCGATCAGGTCGGTGTTTTGCTCCGGCGGAGCTGAGAAGAACCAACCCAGCTGCAACCAAGAAACCTGTATCTGAAGAAGAGGCTGAGGAGTTCCTGAGAAAGATGAAGGTACAGGACTACTCCGTGGTCGAACAGCTGAGGAAGACGCCGGCCCAGATCTCGCTGCTGTCATTACTGATCCATTCTGAGGAGCATCATCGGGCCCTGATGAAGATATTGAACGAAGCTCATGTGCCCAACGAGATTTCTGTAAACCACCTGGAAACCATTGCCAACAAGATTTTCGAGGTGAACAGGATAACATTCTCAGATGATGACCTACCGATGGAAGGTACAGAGCATAATAAAGCTCTTTACCTGACTGTCAAATGTGAAAACTCGGTAGTTACTCGGGCATTGGTGGATAACGGTTCAAGTGCTAATATCTGCCCATTATCCACTCTGAACCAGTTAAAGGTCGATCACGGAAGAATTCGCAAGAATAGCATCTGCGTCCGAGGATTCGACGGAAATGGAACAGCCACGGTAGGGGATGTTGTACTTGAATTGACCATCGGTCCAGTCCTGTTCACCATGGAATTCCAGGTGCTAGATGCCACAGTATCTTATAACCTTCTGTTAGGACGACCATGGATTCATGCAGCCAAAGCAGTGCCCTCCACCCTACATCAGATGGTGAAGTTCGAGTGGGAAAGGCAAGAGGTCGTGCTACACGGCGAGGACACGGCGTGCACCATGGGTGGCACCATTGTACCTTTCATAGAGACCGATGATGACAAAGGTCCTTGGGTCTACCAGATTTTCGATACAGTGTCGGCAAATAAAATTTCTGAAGGAAAAATCATCCCGCACCCTAGGGTAGCTGCCGCGACAGTCATGATGGTCTCGGGAATGCTGGGTAATGGATTTGTGCCAGGAAGAGGCCTGGGAGTCGAGCTTCAGGGGATTGTCCAACCTGTCACCCTGCCTAAAAATCTAGAAACTTTCAGATTGGGCTTCAAACCAACCGCAGCAGATAGGAAGCAAGCGCGAAAAATGAAGAAGAGGGTCTGGTTTCTGCCCAAACCGGTGCCACGTCTCTCAAGGTCCTTTGTCAGAGCCAGTGCCAAGGGGTCGCCAGTCACGAAGATCCTAGGACCATTGATTGGTATGGATGGGGACCTGAATGAGAGTTTCGAGAGGCTATTCGCTGATATCAGTATGGTAGAAGCTGGAGAAGGTTCCAGCAGAGCAGAGATACAGTTTGTGGGGCCTAAGGCCAAAACCAACAACTGGACGGTTACTCCTCTTCCTGTCCGAGGGGAGTCTTAGTAGTAGGCTTTGATTTATGTTTTGTTTGTTTTGTTTTGTTAGGATTATTCCAGGGTGTAATCCAAATTTTACTTTTGTTTTGTAAAAGTGTGAACCCTTTTATCCCGCAAGTTTAATAAAGTTCTCTTCTTTTGCCCATTTTAATTTTGTTTTGTTCTTTTTTTCTGAACAGTTCTCTTTTTACTGGTTCTAATGACATGGCATGCACAACGGATCGTCGACCTAGTCTAATAAATCAATCTGAATCCGACTTAACACAAGAGGTCATTGGCGACGATGAATCTGAATATGACGAAGATAAAGCCTTCGAAGAGATAAACCGAGAACTGCGCCAATTTGAAGAAAAACCCAAACCTAACCTAAATGACACTGAGGCTGTGAATCTAGGGGACGCTGATAATGTCCGAGAAACCAAAATCAGCATCCATATTGAGTCGAATGTCAGGGAAGAATTGATCAAAACCCTCATGGAATTCAAAGATGTTTTTGCATGGTCATATGATGATATGCCAGGATTAAGCACCAATTTAGTGGTTCACAAATTGCCCACTGACCCGGCATACCCTCCGGTCAAGCAAAAGCTAAGGAAATTTAAAATAGAAATGAGTGTAAAGATCAAAGAAGAGGTGATTAAGCAGTTGCAGGCGAAGGTCATTCGGGTCACTCGATATCCCGAGTGGTTGGCCAATGTGGTACCAGTTCCAAAGAAGGACGGGAAAATCAGGGTGTGCGTCGACTACCGCAACCTCAACAAAGCCAGTCCCAAAGACAACTTTCCATTACCCAACATCCATATCTTGATCGATAATTACGCTGGGCGCGAGATCGGATCATTTGTGGATTGCTATGCGGGTTATCATCAGATCCTAATGGACGAAGAAGATGCGAAAAAGAGAGCATTTATCACACCATGGGGAACTTACTGCTATCGGGTAATGCCGTTCGGACTAAAGAATGCCGGGGCAACGTACATGCGAGCAATGACTGCTGTGTTTCACGACATGATACACAAAGAAATTGAGGTGTACGTCGATGATGTGATCATAAAGTCTTGGCGTCAGGAAGACCATGTAGCAGACCTAAGGAGATTCTTCCAAAGACTCCGAAGGTATGATATCAAGCTTAACCCAGCCAAATGCGCATTCGGGGTTCCATCAGGAAAGTTGTTAGGATTCATCGTCAGTCGACGAGGGATTGAGTTAGACCCATCCAAAATCGAATCCATCCGAGATCTGCCACCGCCAAAGAACAAAACAGAGGTAATGAGTTTGCTGGGTAGACTCAATTACATCAGCAGGTTCATCGCTCAACTCACGGCGACTTGTGAGCCCATATTTCGATTGCTGAGAAAAGATGCTGCGGTAAGTTGGACGGCAGAGTGTCAAGGGGCTTTCGACCAAATCAAATGGTATCTGTCTAATCCACCCGTATTGGTCCCGCCTCAGCCAGGGAAGCCTTTAATTCTTTATCTGACGGTCCTGGAAAATTCTTTTGGTTGTGTACTGGGGCAACATGATGACACAGGAAGGAAGGAGCAGGCCATCTACTATCTTAGCAAGAAATTCACAGTATATGAAGTCAAGTACACTCAACTCGAGAAAACATGTTGCACCCTAACTTGGGTAGCTCAGAAGTTGAAACACTATCTGTCCTCGTACACTACATATCTAATATCCCGTTTGGACCCATTGAAGTATATCTTTCAGAAACCTATGCCCACAGGGAGGTTGGCAAAATGGCAAATTCTGCTCACAGAGTTCGATATCGTCTATGTGACGAGTACAGCCATGAAAGCCCAGGCGCTGGCCGATCATTTGGCAGAGAATCCTGTTGATGAAAAATACGAGCCTTTAAGAACGTATTTCCCCGACGAAGAGGTAATGCATACAAATGAGCTGGAGTTACCTGAGGAACCGGGTTGGAAGCTTTTCTTTGATGGAGCTGCAAACGCGAAAGGGGTTGGAATAGGAGCAGTACTCATTTCTGAAACGGGATGCCATTATCCTGTTACGGCTCAACTACGCTTCTATTGCACCAATAATATGGCCGAGTATGAAGCTTGCATTTTGGGTCTACGATTGGCTGCGGACATGGATGTCCAAGACGTCTTGGTCTTGGGAGACTCGGACCTCTTGGTACATCAGATTCAGGGTGAATGGGAAACACGGGACTTGAAACTCATACCTTATCGACAATGCCTGCACGATCTGAGCAAGCAATTTCGATCGGTAAAATTCAAACATATCCCGAGAATTCATAACGAGGTTGCGGATGCATTGGCCACCTTAGCATCAATGTTGCACCACCCTGACAAAATATATGTTGATCCTCTGCACATCCAGGTCCGTGATCAGCACGCTTATTGCAACGCCGTAGAAGAGGAAGCAGATGGCGAGCCCTGGTTTCATGATATCAAAGAATACCTCAGAATGGGGATATATCCGGAACAGGCCATTGGAGACAAAAAAAAGAGCCCTTCGGCATTTGTCAAATGGTTTCTTCCTCAGCGCAGGAGTGCTATACAAAAGGACCCCAGATTTGGGATTGTTGAGATGTATAGATGCCGGTCAAGCCACGACAGTTATGGCAGAGGTACATACTGGAGTTTGCGGGCCACATATGAGCGGATATGTATTGGCAAGGAAGATCCTTCGGGCAGGGTTTTATTGGCTCACCATGGAACATAACTGTATCACTTTCGTGAGGAAATGCCATCAGTGTCAGATACATGGAGATCAGATTCATTCTCCGCCAACAGAGTTACATACGATGTCAGCACCCTGGCCGTTTGTGGCATGGGGCATGGATGTCATTGGACCTATCGAGCCAGCAGCATCCAACGGTCATAGGTTCATTCTAGTAACCATTGATTACTTCACCAAATGGGTTGAGGCTAAAACCTTCAAGTCGGTAACTAAAAAGGCAGTGGTGGATTTTGTGCACTCCCATATCATCTGCAGATTTGGGATCCCAAAAGTAATCATTACGGATAACGGTGCAAATCTTAACAGCAGCCTGATGAGAGAGGTATGCCAACAATTCAAGATTACACACTGCAATTCCACCCCATATCGTCCCAAGGCGAATGGAGCGGTCGAAGCAGCCAATAAGAACATCAAGAAGATACTGCGAAAGATGGTGGAAGGGTCCAGACAATGGCACGAGAGATTACCCTTTGCTTTGTTGGGTTACCGCACTACAGCCCGGACTTCCATAGGTACAACTCCTTATTTGTTGGTGTACGGAACTGAGGCCGTAATACCGGCGGAGGTCGAAATTTCGTCCCTCCGGATTGTTGTTGAAGCCGAGATCGATGATGACGAATGGGTCAAAGCTCGATTGGAACAGTTGAGCTTGATAGACGAGAAAAGATTGGCAGCGGTGTGCCATGGTCAGCTGTATCAGAAGAGAATGGCAAGAACATATAATAAGAAGGTACGCCCCAGGAAGTTTGAAGTAGGGCAGCAGGTATTGAAGAAGATCCTCCCACACCAGGTCGAGGCAAAAGGCAAGTTCGCCCCAAATTGGCAAGGGCCTTATATCGTGACCAGAGTATTGTCCAATGGAGCTTTGTGTTTAACGGATATCGAGGGAAGATGTGTTGACATGGCTATCAATTCGGATGCAGTCAAGAGATATTATGCGTAATTTCTTTTGATTATGGCAGTTGTTGGTTCGTTTGTTTGTACTTGGTACTTATTGGATAATGAAATGACGGAGGCAATTCTTTCTTCTATCCAAACACTTTTACCCTTGTTTTCCCCTTTTGAGCTTTAAGTTATTCTTTCATACCCCTCTTTTGGAATCACTAACGGAAAAGATATGAAAAGAGAAAGAAGAAGAAGAGAAAATTTTAAAGAAAATGAAAAAAGAAAGAAAAAAAAAGAAGAAGAAAAAGAAAAAGAAGAATATAAAAACCACAAAACAGCGGGAACTACGTTTGACCTGATTCCTCAAAAAGGATACGTAGGCGCCTCACGGCTCGGTCATAGTGTGCATCATAGAGTACATAGTGTGCATAGTATACACAAGTACGCATGATAGGCACAATGTGCGAACGCACATAATTCAACCTAGAGTAAAAATAAAATCCCCCAAGCAAGAAAAACTGGGGCAGAGGTTATGTTTTACGGTTCCAACAAAGTTTTTATTCCAAAAGTTGTAGCATATCACCCATCAAGTTATTTTATTTTGATAGCCTTTCTTTTAGCCCACACCGAAACCAACATCGACGTCTAAAAGACCTCCCGATCAATATCCAAGAGGCGCCAAGTCAGGCAAATAAAGCCGAGAGTAATACACTGATCCCCGGCAAAGAAGAGGAGCATAAAACGGGAAATGAATTGATCTCTAGAAGAGAGGGTCACATCGACAGCACTCCCATCATCCGTGAAAATATATAATAAAATGAGAGAGTCTTGGCGGTGAAAACCTTCGCAGGCACCACAAGGCAACGAAAGATGAGGGATATATAAAACGAGAGAGTCTTATTGGTGAAAACCTTCACAGGCACCATAAGGCGCAGGGAGCTGAGAGAAAAGAGAGAGTCTCATTAGTGAAAACCCCTCGAAGGGCACTATAAGACGACGAGACAGATCAACAAAAGGGATCCGCGTTCACAGAGAAATGGACGCCCATTTATCCCCAGCAAGTAAGGTCATCTAGCAAGTTGATTGATACAAATAGACTGGGTCGGGAATCTATGGTGCACGTCATGATCACAAGGATCAGTCCTGTTGTCCAGATAAGTTTTTCTCATTTCCTTTTTTCCACCAAGTATTGGTTCAGAAAGATTTTCTTCTTTTTTCTATTTCTTTCGTTTTTCTTTCTAAGAATTTGTGTTGAAAGAGATTTTTCAAAGTTTACTACCAGTCCAAAGTGGTCAGACGCCACAAGAAAGGGAAATCAATCCAGTGCAAGATATCCCCAGGAAATGCAATTCTATGCCTCACAATTCCTGGGGAAGTGAACTCCTGAAGGGGGGTAATTTCGGGATTAAAAGCAGAATCCCACGGCATGTCCTAAAAAGAGAAGCAGAAATGGGGTTAAATGGAAAAACCACCCCAGCAAGCGACGTCGTCCACCAACCAGTTATTGGTGCACAGAGCAAGGAAAAGAAAAGGGAGAAATCATCCCCCAATGGAAAGATCACCGTTGCCCCACCATGATTAAAACTAATTAAGTCTTTATGTCTGTCACACCTCCTTTTTGCGCGCCCCGGCCCCGAAGGGTAAGATGCGCGAGGGGAGTTTTTCCAGTTTAAGTGACAATATTCGAAATGGGATTATTTATTTAATTCAGAGTCGCCACTTGGGAAAGGTTTGGCTTTTGGTGTCCCAAGTCACCGGTTTATCTTGAATCCCAAATCGAGGAAAATATTCGACTTTTCCAAATGAAGTCTGCGAACCAGAAATTCTAAGTAAGGAGTTCTGTTGACCCGAGGGAAGGTGTTAGGCACCCTCGAATCCCGTGGTTCTAGCACGGTCGCTTAAATTGTTATAATGGCTAAATATCTGATTTTAAAAAAAACATGTTATGACTTATGTGCTTTTATTAAGTTTAAACCGCTTTGATTATTATCATTTATTTTTATAGAATTGCAACGTCGTGAAAATGTATCTCGAACTACGTTGCAATCAATGCACCCGTAATTGTTAAACACACTTCGACTCCGTTGAGATTTGGAATCGGGTCACATCAATGTGCACCCGGGTTTAAGAATGTAATTTAATTAAATCGCGCCTAGAGAGTCTAGCGCATTATTATTTTGTAGGAAGCCATGAAATTCGCTAAAACGGCCTATCCTGAATTCTAAATATTTATTATGGTTAATTATTGAGGGCCCCGCAATTTACATTTTTTATTTGGCGAGGCTCGTCTCATTATTTTAGAAGGAACATCCTAAAGCGACTACATTTCTAATGTGTTTATCTAGAAATAGAAGAAAAGATGCATGCTAATTCAACTATATGTTTGGCCAAATCCAAATTTTAGTTAATCGTCTGATTAATTATTTGCGGAGTGAAGAAACGTTGTACCTCATGAAAACTTGCTTTTAACTTGATAGAAGAATTATATACGAGATTGATGAAATGCTACGACTGTTACAAGAGCTCCCTAACTTTAACTTATTCAGACAAGATTAATTAAAATTGCTTATTAGAAAATGCGACTAATGATATTTGAAACTCATTCTATAAACTGCCTAATGAAAACTGAAACTCAAGAGTTTGAAACTGTACTATCTTTAGCTAGATCTAAACAGCCATTTGCCCTTACATATTCGAAGCATGCTGAAAGAGCGAGTTTGAGTTAACAATCATATTAAATGGCTGCACCTTTCATGGATTGTGTTTACATCTTGTATACTACTAAACGAATAAAATGTCACAGTTTCAGATTGGCATAAACTTTAATTAAGTACAACCTTACTAATGTATCTCTATTAGGCTAACAGACCAGGAACTTACATATCTTAACAACATTTATAAAAAAATTCGTAAGCAATACAACAGGTGATTATAACTCCTTCAGATCTTTTGATTCAGCTTTCATTGCAACATCAGACAGATTCGAAATGTGTACCTGAGGAAATGCTTATAATGAAGAAGGTAGGGGAGTCAGTTGAGCAATAGAAGCGATACCAAACAGCAGCAGTAACAGCAGGTACCAATAGAACAAAAATCCCAGTGCAAGAGACCAGTAAAACCAATGGAGGAAGGGCAGAATGAAACAAATTCCCAGTAGTATGGAATCAGAGATCCAGGCAATCCAATTCCAGGAGAAACAAACAATACAAATCCAAACAATAGACTTAGCCGACACTTGAAGGAAGGCAGAACTGATTTGGACAGTTTGAACAAAACTGAGAATCGAACAAACAGTAGGAAGAAGACAATTTCTGATTTTTGTGATATCCCTTTCCCTATCTCCTTTCTTTTCAAATTCTAATGTCAATCCTCAGTTTTGAAATCTATTTGGGTTATCAAAAAGAATTCTTTTCCAGTTTCTGTTTTCAGAATTTGAACTCTCAGGTGTTCTCTCTCAGTGTCTCTCTCTATCTCTGTATGCTCTGTCTGTGTATCCCTATCAGCTCTCTCTTTTTCTCTTATATCCTCACAGTGTGTGTATTTCTCTCCTCTAATCTTAGGTCCCCCTTTTATCTCTGTATGTCCTCTCTTTTATAAACCTTAACATTACCCCTTTTACAGCCTGATCGATTAAAAGAAACCCCTCCCATGTGCCATCTTCTTTTCAGTTCCACTTTAGCTAATTAAGTATTAAACCCCATCATTCCCTTGGCAGGCTTAAACTTTCCCATTTTATTAACTAAAAGCAGACATGGGCAGCAGGATGTAGTCTGACAGCACATGCTGTCAAACTATTTAATTCAAAAGGGCCTTTATGCCCATGTTGTGCACATGCCCTCCAGTTCAGATTACCATTACAGCCTAACCTTAGATTTCTGAAATCAAATTAGCAATTATAAGTAACTAAACTCAGTTCTTAATCGATTCAGGCAAATGCTTTAACAGAAGCAGGTCGATTTGTTTGTTGTTCAAACATCTGAAACTAATTGACGACACATGTCGACTCGACTATATTAGTTATAACACATACAATCGTAGCCAAAAATCAGACATTTAACAGTATCACACAAGGTTCGAATTATACTGACTAAGCAGAATTGTACTCGAGGGGTCAGCTAATCAGCTCAAATTTGAAGCTCAATTATTCGCACAGCACGTACACATATACACATTCAGTAACAAGTATAAGAAAGAAACAAATCGAACAACGAAGGTTCAGGCAAAGTGGGTAGGGCATAGTTGATAAAATTCGGGGACACAAACAAAACATGAACAAACCTTCACCATAAATCAGATGGACCAAAACGAATAAAGAAAAAGAAAGAACTCACCTTAAACCTTGAAAAATCAAAACCTTAAACTCGGACTTGGTCTGGCCTTTCTTAAGGCTGAACGGACTTTAATCGAAGTGTTTCTCAGATGAGAAATACTTCGATTAAGGTCCATTAGACCTTAATCTCTTCGGCTTGGACAAAGTGGACCAGTGACGGAGAACCACAAAGTTCCGAAAATCAGATCTAGGATTCATGCTTCCCTGACCAGATTCGGACCAAACCAAGTATGGTTTGGTCACGAGGGGGGTCTGGGGAGTGTCTGGTGTGAAACTGGGATTAAACTGTGTAGATCGAGTTTTGACTCGAATCTTCAAATGAAGATTCGAGAAGGTGGGGAGGGATTCGAACTACATGGTTAACAGATCCGTGTTCCGGATGGCAAGGGGGTTCTATGGTGTTAAGGGCGGGGTCACCGGCGTTCATGCCGCCGGTTTTCATGGTGAAGGATATAGGGGCGGCTCTAGGGTTTGATGGGGAAGATGGTGAAGACGAAGGCTGGGGTGTTGGATAGGGGGGCAGGGTATGGTAAAGGGTTTATATATTTAGTGGGTAGGTGGATCTTGGCCGTTGGATGAGGCACGATGAAGGGCCAGGATCCTTCAGCTCGAGGGAAACGGTGTCGTTTCGTCTTTTAGAGGGTTTGGGTCGGTCCGGGTGGAAACGGGTCGGGGTCATTAATGGGTTATGGGGAGGTGATCTTGGCCGTTGATCAATCTGAGATCAACAGCCCAGATTAGATGGGACTAAAACGGCGTCGTTCGGACACCCTGGGTATCAACTGGACTGGACCGGGCAGGCCTGGTTTGGGCATTGTTTGTTTGGGCCAATTTTAATAAATTGGCCCAATCCGGAAGAAGGAGAGATTTTTTTTTTTTTCTTATTTATTTTAAAAATAAAACTAAGCAAAAAATCAAATTAAAATTAAATACACACTCAATACAATTATTTGCACACACACTAAAATATTTCAAAACAGGTAAAATCAAACAAAACAAAATCATGGACAAAGATGCCTGTTTATGATTTTCTATTTAACAACCATGTTACGGTTCAGATTATGCACGATACGTACATTTTTGTATTTTGTTTTAATAAAGTAAAAATGGGCCAAAGTCATAAATAATTAACAAAGTGCCATGTAAAAATCCAAAAATTGTACAACAGGATCAATTGTTATTATTTTTTGTTTCTTTTGGAGCGATTGTCTCGTGAAGCAAAAATCACGTGCTCACAACTGCCCCTCTTTGTTCGGAAACACGAAGAGTTTTCGTGCAAAGATAAAGTGAGCGTGTATGAGCGATTTTTGCCTATGGACTACTCCGTATGAAGCATGTTTTTTTTTGAAAGATCTGACCGAATCTTGCTTCAAAGATTTCCTACATATCCTGGGCTAAACAGGAATCAGGTCAGTGTAGTTCGGGAAGTTTTGGTAGCTGGGACTACCATGGGATTGCAATGCTTGCTGTTACTGCTGTTGCTGTTGTCACTGCTGCGTCACTGACCACCTTATTACAACCGAACGAAAATTGGAAACTGGACTAACTATTTATATGCATGTCAACTGCTAGTTACAAGATTCCTATCTATGATTCTTTTACGACTTGATCTTGGGTCTTAGCTGATTCTGCTTGTAGACTCCGATCTGAATCTTGATGCTTGCGAGTTGCGGTGACTTGTTTAATCTCTGAGATACTGAGTGAAACGCGATTGGCAGGGTTCAGAACCTTAACCAAATGTTGGAGTCAATCTTCCTTCCATTTACTCCGATATCTCGGGACATCTTCTCTCTTTTTCTTCTTTTTTCTTCGTTGATTCCAAACTGGGACTCATCTCGTGGGTCATTTCGATCCATGTGGATCGAGGTTAGACCTGCGGGAGAAAACAAACGAACGAAATTTTCTGCCCCAGTTTCACTAGGAAAATTTCGTTAATTATTCGCCAGGAAGTTCATAAAATTGACGAAGGAAGATAAAAATGCTCAGTTCAGGGTTGGAGCCCTAATACCGACTAGCTGGGGAAAGGTTCAGTTTAGGGTTTAAAACCCTAATGCCGAACAAAGGAAAAATTCAGTTTAAGGTTTAAAACCCTAATGCTGACTAAAGGAAAAGTTTAGTTTAGGGTTTAAAACCCTAATGCTGACTAAAGGAAAAAGTCCAGTTTAGGGTTTAAAACCCTAATGCTGACTAAAGGAAAAATTCAGTTTAGGGTTTAAAACCCTAATGCTGATTGCATGGAAAAGCTCAGTTTAGGGTTTAAAACCCTAATGCTGGCTGAATGGAAAAAGTTCAGTTTAGGGTTTAAAACCCTAATGCTGACTAAAAGAAAAATTCAGTTTAGGGTTTAAAACCCTAATGCTGATTGCATGGAAAAGCTCAGTTTAGGGTTTAAAACCCTAATGCTGACTAAAGGAAAAATTCAGTTTAGGGTTTAAAACCCTAATGCTGATTGCATGGAAAAGCTCAGTTTAGGGTTTAAAACCCTAATGCTGGCTGAATGGAAAAAAGTTCAGTTTAGGGTTTAAAACCCTAATGTTGATTGCATGGAAAAGCTCAGTTTAGGGTTTAAAACCCTAATGCTGGCTGAATGGAAAAAGTTCAGTTTAGGGTTTAAAACCCTAATGCTGACTAAAGGAAAAATTCAGTTTAGGGTTTAAAACCCTAATGCTGATTGCATGGAAAAGCTCAGTTTAGGGTTTAAAACCCTAATGCTGGCTGAATGGAAAAAGTTCAGTTTAGGGTTTAAAACCCTAATGCTGACTAAAGGAAAAATTCAGTTTAGGGTTTAAAACCCTAATGCTGAGTTTAGGGTTTAAAATCCTAATGCTGGCTGAATGGAAAAAGTTCAGTTTAGGGTTTAAAACCCTAATGTTGACTAAAGGAAAAAATTCAGTTTAGGGTTTAAAACCCTAATGCTGATTGCATGGGAAAGCTCAGTTTAGGGTTTAAAAACCCTAATGCTGGCTGAATGGAAAAAGTTCATTTTAGGGTTTAAAACCCGAATGCTGACTTAAAGGAAAAATTCAGTTTAGGGTTTAAAACCCTAATGCTGATTGTCTGGAAAAGCTTAGTTTAGGGTTTAAAACCCTAATGCTGGCTGAATGGAAAAAGTTCAGTTTAGGGTTTAAAACCCTAATGCTGACTAAAGGAAAAATTTAGTTTAGAGTTTTAAAACCCTAATGCTGATTGCATGGAAAAGCTCAGTTTAGGGTTTAAAACCCTAATGCTGGCTGAATGGAAAAAGTTCAGTTTAGGGTTTTAAAACCCTAATGCTGACTAAAGGAAAAATTCAGTTTAGGGTTTAAAACCCTAATGCTGATTGCATGGAAAAGCTCAGTTTAGGGTTTAAAATCCTAATGCTGGCTGAATGGAAAAAGTTCAGTTTAGGGTTTAAAACCCTAATGCTGACTAAAGGAAAAAATTCAGTTTAGGGTTTAAAACCCTAATGCTGATTGCATGGAAAAGCTCAGTTTAGGGTTAAAAACCCTAATGCTGGCTGAATGGAAAAAGTTCAGTTTAGGGTTTAAAACCCTAATGCTGACTTAAAGGAAAAATTAAGTTTAGGGTTTAAAACCCTAATGCTGATTGCATGGAAAAGCTCAGTTTAGGGTTTAAAACCCTAATGCTGGCTGAATGGAAAAAGTTCAGTTTAGGGTTTAAAACCCTATTGCTGACTAAAGGAAAAATTCAGTTTAGGGTTTAAAACCCTAATGCTGATTGCATGGGAAAGCTCAGTTTAGGGTTTAAAACCCTAATGCTGGCTGAATGGAAAAAGTTCAGTTTAGGGTTTAAAACCCTAATGCTGACTTAAAGGAAAAATTCAGTTTAGGGTTTAAAACCCTAATGCTGATTGCATGGAAAAGCTCAGTTTAGGGTTTAAAACCCTAATGCTGGCTGAATGGAAAAAGTTCAGTTTAGGGTTTAAAACCCTAATGCTGACTAAAGGAAAAATTCAGTTTAGGGTTTAAAACCCTAATGCTGATTGCATGGAAAAACTCAGTTTAGGGTTTAAAACCCTAATGCTGGCTGAATGGAAAAAGTTCAGTTTAGGGTTTAAAACCCTAATGCTGACTAAAGGAAAAATTCAGTTTAGGGTTTAAAACCCTAATGCTGATTGCATGGAAAAACTCAGTTTAGGGTTTAAAACCCTAATGCTGGCTGAATGGAAAAAAGTTCAGTTTAGGGTTTAAAACCCTAATGCTGAGTAAAGGAAAAATTCAGTTTAGGGTTTAAAACCCTAATGCTGATTGCATGGAAAAGCTCAGTTTAGGGTTTAAAACCCTAATGCTGGCTGAATGGAAAAAGTTCAGTTTAGGGTTTTAAAACCCTAATGCTGACTAAAGGAAAAATTCAGTTTAGGGTTTAAAACCCTAATGCTGATTGCATGGGAAAGCTCAGTTTAGGGTTTAAAATCCTAATGCTGGTTGAATGGAAAAAGTTCAGTTTAGGGTTTAAAACCCTAATGCTGACTAAAAGGAAAATTCAGTTTAGGGTTTAAAACCCTAATGCTGATTGCATGGAAAATCTCAGTTTAGGGTTTAAAACCCTAATGCTGGCTGAAAGGAAAAAGTTCAGTTTAGGGTTTAAAACCCTAATGCTGACTAAAAGGAAAATTCAGCTTAGGGTTTAAAACCCTAATGCTGATTGCATGGAAAAGCTCAGTTTAGGGTTTAAAACCCTAATGCTGGCTAAAGGAAAAATTCAGTTTAGGGTTTAAAACCCTAATGCTGACTTAAAGGAAAAATTCAGTTTAGGGTTTAAAACCCTAATGCTGATTGCCTGGAAAAGCTCAGTTTAGGGTTTAAAACCCTAATGCTGGCTGAATGGAAAAAGTTCAGTTTAGGGTTTAAAACCCTAATGCTGACTAAAGGAAAAATTCAGTTTAGGGTTTAAAACCCTAATGCTGATTGCATGGAAAAGCTCAGTTTAGGGTTTAAAACCCTAATGCTGGCTGAATGGAAAAAGTTCAGTTTAGGGTTTAAAACCCTAATGCTGACTAAATGAAAAATTCAGTTTAGGGTTTAAAACCCTAATGCTGATTGCATGGGAAAGCTCAGTTTAGGGTTTAAAACCCTAATGCTGGCTGAATGGAAAAAGTTCAGTTTAGGGTTTAAAACCCTAATGCTGACTAAAGGAAAAATTCAGTTTAGGGTTTAAAACCCTAATGTTGATTGCATGGAAAAGCTCAGTTTAGGGTTTAAAACCCTAATGCTGGCTGAATGGAAAAAGTTCAGTTTAGGGTTTAAAACCCTAATGTTGACTAAAGGAAAAATTCAGTTTAGGGTTTAAAACCCTAATGCTGATTGCATGGAAAAGCTCAGTTTAGGGTTTAAAACCCTAATGCTGGCTGAATGGAAAAAGTTCAGTTTAGGGTTTTAAAACCCTAATGCTGACTAAAGGAAAAATTCAGTTTAGGGTTTAAAACCCTAATGCTGATTGCATGGGAAAGCTCAGTTTAGGGTTTAAAATCCTAATGTTGGCTGAATGGAAAAAGTTCAGTTTAGGGTTTAAAACCCTAATGCTGACTAAAAGGAAAATTCAGTTTAGGGTTTAAAACCCTAATGCTGATTGTATGGAAAATCTCAGTTTAGGGTTTAAAACCCTAATGCTGGCTGAAAGGAAAAAGTTCAGTTTAGGGTTTAAAACCCTAATGCTGACTAAAAGGAAAATTCAGCTTAGGGTTTAAAACCCTAATGCTGATTGCATGGAAAAGCTCAGTTTAGGGTTTAAAACCCTAATGCTGGCTAAAGGAAAAATTCAGTTTAGGGTTTAAAACCCTAATGCTGACTGGCTGGGGACAAAGTTCGAGAATACTAAACGATCTCCTTTTTTTTTGAATTTTCTTGTTTTAGCAGAAGATAAAAGGGAGTTTCATGGAAACTTACCTCTCGAGTGAATTCATCAATGCCGAAGTACTTCCTGTACCTGTGTACCTTCTTCTTTGGGCGACACCTGCTTCTTGCACGGTTGTCTTGGATTAGACCTGTTTCAACCTTTCAGACAAAGAATTACTTGTTAGTTTGGAAATGACGGTCGGTTTGGTGACCTTGATCGTTCCCAGTTGCTTTCTTCCGTCTTTATTTCTGTTGTGAAGTTCCGCCATTGATTTGATTCGAATGGCGAAACCCTTTTAGACTGCTCAGGCTTGTATTTCCAGATTCTGCGATGATTTGCCTCGTAAGGCCTCTTTTTTTTTGTTGTCCCGTTTCGATTGGAGGTTCTCAACGGGGATTTTATTGGAGGTATTCTGTGGGCATTTGTACAAAAGGAAGCTCTGTGGGGAAATATTTATGAAGTGGATTCTTTGCGCGGATTTGTACAATGGGGCATGCTGGGTATTTGTTTCAAAACGAGTTTCCCAGGGTTCGTTGGGGTAAGCTTGTTGGGGAATATTTACAAAGGGACTCGCTGGGGATGTGCTGAGGAAATTCCAACGGGGATTTTTTTTTTTTTATATTGGGGAGACTCTGTGGGAGATTGTACAAAGGGAGACTCTGTGGGGATTTGTACAGAGGGAGACTCTGTGGGGATTTGTCCGAAGCGGACTCGCTGGGGAAGATTTCTCTCTTTCCTCTTTACCATCAAACGTCATGATTCATCAGGCTTGGGCAATCGTACCAATGAAATGAGGCGTTTTCCCTCATGAGACGGGATTCCGTGCAAACAAACCTGCCACCTGCCCTTTCCGGTGTATCCTGAACTTGGGGTTAAAACACAAAAGGGATTCGAAGAGAAATAAAGAAAGGAGAAAACGAATTTTAGAAAAGGAGTGCCCCCTTCGGGACGAGGAAGACTTATCTGAGGAAGATAATGCTGGCTTTAAATGACATGACACGCTCTTTGGACTGGACGCCTGACTTTCCATGAGCCTGCATTTCCCTCAACCAGAACGGATCTGTGATTCCAAACCTGGTGGAACTTTGCCGAAACCTCCTTGGGGTGGAGTCATTCTTTTTCGGCCAACAGCGCCCTTTGCGGGTTTTCGCTGGCTGACCTCTCTCATTTCTCTTCCTGTCATCGCTTGTTAGCACTCTTTGTGAGTTTTTACTAAACAAGCTCTCTCATTTTGGTTTCTCTTCTCCCGTCGCCTCGTGGTGCCCGAAGGTTTTCACCGCCGAGACTCTCTCATTTTATTTCTCTCAATTCAGAGTGTGCCGGTTTCCATTTGTGATGCTTATTGGTCACTATCTTTGGTAATTGATTTGAAAGCTTGTACTTGGTAAAGAGAGGTAGCTGATACTAACTTCTAAACTGCTCGACGTGCCCCGGTTTCAATTTTAGGGTGAATGGGGTTTTATTGTTGGTGTGACTGAACCTCAGGGAGAGGCTGCCTACGTATCCTTTCGGAATCAAGTCAAACGTAGTTCAGGCCTCAATCAAATTTTTGTTTTGTTTTCTCTTCTTTTTTTTTGCTTTTTTTTTGTTTTCTTTTTTTTTGTCAGCGGCTCAAAGGTTTGTAGAAAGAATTGGGTAGTGTTTGGGGAGTAGTGGGGAATAAAACCTTCGCCATTTTCAAATGTGTCATGACCACTGGAGTATGATTTAGACGTAGTATCTCTTGACTGCATCTGCATTTACTGCTGTGTCGGGGTCATTTCCTTCGATATCACCTAAATACAATGCTCCTCTCGGCAATATCTTCCTTATGATGTATGGGCCTTTCCAATTTGGAGCAAACTTCCCTTTTGCTTCCTCATGATGCGGCAAAATACGCCTCAGTACCAATTGACCTACTTCGAAATTCTGGGATCGGACTTTCTTGTTGTAAGCACGGGCCATCCTTCGTTGGTATAACTGTCCGTGACAAACTGCGACCATTCGCTTTTCGTCAATCAACGTCAATTGCTCTAACCGAGTCTTGACCCACTCGCTGTCCTCGATTTCTGCTTCGACAATGATTCGAAGCGAAGGAATTTCTACCTCTGCCGGTATTACAGCCTCGGTCCCATAAACCAAAAGATAAGGAGTCGCTCCCACCGATGTGCGTACCGTAGTGCGGTACCCCAACAATGCAAATGGTAACTGCTCATGCCACTGTCGAGAACTTTGGATGGTCTTCCTCAAAATCTTCTTGATGTTTTTGTTTGCCGCTTCCACAGCACCATTGGCCTTTGGCCGGTAAGGCGTGGAATTCCTATGCGTTATCTTGAATTGCTCGCATACATCTCCCATCAAGTGACTGTTCAAGTTGGCTGCATTATCTGTAATGATAATCGCAGGAATACCGAAGCGACAGATAAGATTTGAGTGTACAAAATCCACCACAGCTTTCTTAGTGACCGACTTGAGAGTGACAGCCTCTACCCATTTTGTGAAGTAGTCTATGGCAACCAGTATAAACCTGTGTCCATTCGAGGCCTTTGGTTCAATTGGTCCAATGACGTCCATGCCCCAGGCGACAAATGGCCAAGGTGCGGACATGGGATGCAGTTCCGTGGGAGGTGCATGAATCAAATCACCGTGCACCTGACACTGATGACACTTCCGAACGAAGCTAAAGCAATCCTTTTCCATGGTCATCCAGTAATAACCTGCTCGAAGGATTTTCTTCGCTAAGACATACCCGTTCATGTGAGGTCCGCACACACCTGCGTGTACTTCGTGCATGATCTTTCTTGCCTCCTCGATATCAACACATCTTAGAAGATTGAGGTCCGGGGTCCTCTTATACAACAATTCACCACTCAGAAAGAAACCACTTGCATGTCGCCTAATGGTCCTCTTTTGATCTCCAGTAGCATGCTCGGGGTATTCTTGCATCTTCAGGAACCTCTTGATGTCATGGTACCAAGGCTGCATATTCGATCCCGCCTCGATTACACTGCAGTAACCGTGTCTTTCCTTGATTTGGATTTCCAAAGGATCGATGTGGACGCTGCCCGGGTAGGGTAGCATTGAAGCCAAAGTAGCAAGTGCATCTGCCAGTTCATTGTGACACCTTGGGATATACCTGAACTCTATTGATGTAAAGCGCTTGCTGAGGTCCTCCACATGTTGCCGGTATGGGATAAGTTTGACATCCCGAGTTTCCCATTCGCCTTGAGCTTGCCGGATGATCAGGTCAGAATCTCCCATAATCAGTAAGTCTTCGACATCCTGATTGATTGCCATATGCATGCCCATAATGCAGGCTTCATACTCAGCTGTATTATTTGTGCAAAAGAAACGCAGTCTAGCTGTGACGGGATAATGCTGACCGGAAGGCGAGATCAAAATTGCCCCAATCCCTACACCCTTGGCGTTCACGGCTCCGTCAAAAAACATCTTCCAAACATGAGCTTCCTCCGAGATCACTTCTACGGTGTTTACTTCTTCATCTGGAAAGTAGGTATCCAATGGCTGGTATTCTTCATCGACCGGATTTTCGGCCAAATGATCTGCTAACGCCTGGGCTTTCATCGCCGTGCGAGTGACATAAACTATGTCGAATTCCATAAGCAAGATTTGCCATTTAGCCAGTCTCCCAGTGGGCATTGGTTTCTGAAATATATACTTCAAAGGATCCAACCTGCTTATGAGGAATGTAGTGTGGGCTTGGAGATAATGTCTCAGCTTTTGAGCAACCCATGTGAGAGCGCAGCATGTCCTTTCCAGCAGAGTGTATTTGGCCTCGTAGCCGGTGAATTTCTTGCTCAAGTAGTAGATTGCTTGCTCCTTCTTTCCGCTTACGTCGTGTTGCCCGAGGACGCAACCGAAAGAGTTCTCCAAGACTGTTAGATACAAGAAAAGTGGCCTTCCCGGTTCTGGAGGGACCAAGACCGGGGGATTCGAAAGGTATTCTTTGACTTTATCAAAGGCTTCTTGACACTCAGTTGTCCATTTGATCGCCGCATCTTTCCTTAACAACTTGAATATGGGCTCACACGTGCTTGTCAGCTGGGCAATGAACCGTCTGATGTAATTCAACCTGCCCAATAGACTCATCACGTCTTTCTTTGTTCTCGGGGGAGGTAGATCTCTGATGGATTTTATCTTAGTTGGATCTAGCTCGATTCCTCTCCTGCTTACGATGAAGCCCAGAAGTTTGCCCGACGGAACTCCGAAAGCGCATTTGGCTGGGTTTAGCTTCATGTCATACTTCCTTAATCTCTCGAAGAATTTCCTCAAGTCTTGGATGTGATTATCCTGCGTCTTGGACTTGACTATCACATCGTCCACGTACACCTCTATTTCCTGATGCATCATGTCATGGAAAATGGCAGTCATGGCCCTCATGTAAGTAGCCCCAGCATTCTTCAGACCAAATGGCATGACCCGGTAACAGTAGGTGCCCCAAGGCGTGGTGAAGGCAGTTTTCTCGGCGTCCTCTTCATCCATCAATACCTGATGATACCCAGCATAACAATCTACAAAAGACTGTATCTCGTGTTTGGCACAATTATCAACGAGGATGTGGATGTTGGGCAGCGGGAAATTATCTTTAGGACTTGCTCTGTTCAAATCTCGGTAATCTACACATACTCGAGTTTTCCCGTCCTTTTTTGGTACTGGAACCACATTCGCCAACCATGTTGTATATTGGACTACCCGAATCACTCCCGTTTTCAGTTGTTTGGTGATCTCCTCTTTGATCTTATCACTGACCTCAATTTTGAACTTTCGTTGCTTTTGTTGAACTGGAGGACAATCAGGATGAATCGGCAATTTATGAACCACTAGATCAACACCTAACCCCGGCATGTCATCATACGACCAAGCAAACACGTCTTTAAATTCAAAAAGCAGTTGAATTATCGCCTCTCGCATTTCTTTGTCCGTGTGAATGCTTATCTTGGTCTCTCGGATTTCTTCCGGGGTTCCTAAATTTACCGGTTCAGTGTCATTCAGATTTGGCTTAGGTTTATTCTCGAAATATTCCAACTCTCGGTTTATCTCCCTAAAAGCCTCTTCCGCATCATATTCTGGTTTTGGGTTCATTAATTCGTAGTTAAATAACTCATTGTGATCTGGGTGTGAAGTCCGCAAGCATGTCATATTTAAAGCCGCATTATTAGGACTGAAAAGAAAGGTAAAAGGAAAAATAATAAAAATCAGAACAAAAGAAAGAATGGGAAAGCAATGATGATATTTTTTTTTTTATTTTCTTTGGAAAGTTGGAAGACAACAATGTTTACAACTAGGAATTCAAAACAACAATTGAAAAGAAGAAAACGTTCAGGTTATGTCCTGGAGATAACTTGTGACACAGGAAAGGTGGCAGGACAGGTCTACCCGGACTTCCGTCTAGTCGGGAATGGCGTGGCCTCCCAGTTTTGAAGTTGGGCGTTCGGCCCCATGTACAGCATCTCAGCAGTGCTTGTGCCTTCACCTGTTTGAATCATGTGGACATCGTAGAGCATCTCTCTCATCGCCCCACATATCTCCTCGATTTCCTCAGCTGTGAAGACCTCATCATCCTCTTCTTCAACGTACCCTGGACTGATAAAAGTCGCATATAAATCCGGCAGCGGTTGAGGTAACTTCCAACCCTCATTTCTCCTTTTCTTTGCCCATTCTTCGTCTGCTGGAGTAGGTTTGAAACCTAGTCCAAAAGGTTTCTTGGTGACTGGCAAGGTAATGGGTTCTGTTATTCCTTGGAGGGTTCGTCCAAGTCCTTTCCCTGGCCTAAATCCATGCCGGATCATCTCTTTGGCCACCATAACCGAAGCGTTAGACAAGAAAGGCTGGGGGCAGGGTATTCCCTCTTCGTGCTGCTCAGCCAGTACGATCTCAAAAGCTTGATAGACCGTATGTTCGCTCCCTTCTCTCGGTTCAAGATACGGGATGGATGGGTCCCGATAAATGGCATGCTCATCTTCCCCATGGACCACGATCTCTCGGTCTTCGTACTCGAACTTCACCATCTGGTGAAGAGTGGAGGGCACGGCTCCTGCCGCATGGATCCAAGGTCTGCCAAGGAGAAAATTGTAGGATGTATTCATGTCGATCACCTAGAAGGTTACTTGAAATTCGACTGGTCCTATGACCAACAACAGGTCTATTTCTCCCATGGTATCTCTCTTGATGCCGTCGAAAGCTCTTACGCAGACATTGTTGGGTCGGATTTTTCCGGTCCCAATTTCCATCCTTTGTAGCGTGGAGAGTGGGCAAATGTCAACACCTGATCCCCCATCCAACATTACCCGCTTGACATAGTAGTCCTCGCATTTAACTGTTAAATGCAAAGCCTTGTTGTGTGCTGCTCCTTCCGGGGGTAAATCATTCTTGCTGAAAGAGATTTGGTTAATGGTGAAGAATCTTTCTGTCATCCGCTTTAGTTGCTCCACCGAGGTTTCGACTGGTACATATGCTTCATTCATGGTTTTCAGTAGGATCTTTTGATGCTCGGTCGACCTCATCAATAATGACAGCATGGATACTTGATCAGGGTACTTGCGCAGCTGATCTATTACTTCGTAATCCGGCATTTTCATTTGTTGGAAGAACACTTCCGCTTCCTCAACACTTACGGGCTTCTTTGGAGGGAAGCGCCTTTGTGGGGCGTTGTTCAGTTCTTGGGTATTTGAATACCTTCCAATGAAAGTATTTTCTGGAAGTTCTCCCATGACCTCTTTACCTTTGTACATTACCAAAGTCTTTTGATAATTCCACGGCACTGTGGACGGGTTGGTCATTGGCTTTTGTGGCACGCGTCCGATAACCACTGGCTCATTCAGCCGAGGTGGTTGAATCGTCCCCCGGACCACATAGGCCCCTTTCGGTACGTACATAGGTTTTGTCTTTTTGATTCCGAAGTTCTGCGTCTTCTCAGCTTGACCTCGTGGTATGTAAAGAACTTCATCCTTTACCGGTACCACTTTCTTCTCCACCTTCTTTTCAGGCACTTTCTTTATAGCTTTGACCTCTTCCCCCTTTTCTGGTTTCTGGTCCATTTCGGGCCTCTTCCCCGTGTCGACAATGGCAATTATAGCTTTCAAAGCAGGATCGAACTCTTTGCCTTCACAAATCATTCCGATCAACGGCCCATTATTGTGAGCAGGTAATGGATTGTTAGTTACGTTCGGGATCTCCTCGTCCCTTAGCACTATTTTCCCTTGCTCTATCAAATTTTCGACCACTCTTTTCAACGACCAGCAGTCATTTGTATCATGTCCCTCGGCCCCTGAATGATAGGCGCATCTGACTCCGGCTTTGTAAGAAGGTGATGTTGGGTTTTGCCTCGTTTGGGGAATTGGTTGCAAGAAACCCAACTGGACTAGCTTAGGGAACAAAGTAGAGTATTGTGCACCGATGGGCGTGAAAGTCCGTCGTTGAGGTGGCTCCTGAGGGCGAAAGTTATTCTGTGGGGGTTGTGGGTTATAGTGGTTGCGGTATGGAGGCTGATTTCTGGGAGGTGGAGCTGGGCCTCGGTTGGCTTGTTGTGGTGGATGGTTATAAGGTTGGGCATTCATGACCATATAAGGTTGATGAGCATATGCCAAATTTGAGTGGGGGTAGTAGTGTTGTGGGGCTCTTTCCGGAAAATGGGGCCTGGGATGACGATACTCCCTTGCTTCAGAGGCTGCCATAGTCGTTTCTTCCTTCTTCTTCCCCCTCGTCGTTCCTCCGGACCCGCTTTGGACGGCCTGGGAGGTTGCCCTTATGGCTGCTTGACTCATAATCCTACCTGTTTTCAGGCCATTTTCCACCATCTCTCCAATCTTGATCGCTTCCGCGAATGGCTTACCCATGGCTGACATCATGTTTTGGAAATAGTCAGATTCTTGAGCCTGGAGAAAGGTAGTGACCATTTCCACTTCATCCATGGGAGGCTTCACTCTCGACGCCTGTTCACGCCACTTAATAGCATATTCTCTGAAGCTTTCCGAAGGTTTCTTCTTCAAATTCGACAGAGAGTTTCGGTCTGGCGCAATGTCGATGTTATACTGGAATTGTTTTACAAAATCTCTGGCGAGATCATCCCATATATGCCATCGGGACATTTCCTGATCCATATACCATTCCGAGGCTATCCCTACCAGACTTTCCCCAAAATATGCCATTAGCAGTTCTTCTTTTCCACCGGCTCCCCGCAATTGGTTGCAGTATTTCTTAAGATGTGCAATGGGGTCACCGTGCCCATCGTATTTCTCGAATTTCGGGGTCTTGAAACCCACTGGCAGGTGCACGTGAGGGAACATGCATAGGTCGGCGTAAGAGACGCTCTTTTATCCGCTCAATCCTTGCATATTCTTCAAACTTTGCTCAAGGCTTTTCATCCTCTTGGCAATCTCATTTTGTTCCGCAATTCCGGGGTTCTGATCCTGCCCAGATGCAAGCTCGCACTGAGGCGGTAGAGGAGTAGTACTGGCAGCGAACCTAGTTGGTTCCATTGAGAACGATGGTGCTTGGAATGTAAAAGAGGATGAGTCAAAGCTTGGCTTGTACGTGGTAGGCTGTGCCGTAATCGGGCAAGGCAATGCAGTAAAGATGTTCATGCTTGCATCAGTGGATGACATTCGGGGATGAGGCTCAGAAGGTGATCCAGCAGAGAAGGCTGAGGTGGCTGGGTACCCGAATGGGGTAGCAGGATAATTTATGGGGACATTAGAAGTCCCACTTGACCTGGAGAATAATTCAGGGAATCCGGGGACGACACTTGGCGGCTCTTTCCCATTATTCCAATCGTCCAACATTTCCAACATGCGGAGCCGTAGGATTCTATTTTCCTCCGCAGTTTCGGATTCAGGTGTGAGGACGGCTGATATTGAGCTCTCCTCAGAAACAGGGATCGTTTGCAATGAAATTTCTGAAGACATTTCCACACTTCCTTTTGACCTGGTGAAGTAAGTGTGAGTACTGCTTCTGGCCCTAACAACAGGTAGTTGAACACTTCTCCTTGACCTCGTGAAGTATGAGTGCGAGGCCAGACTTTTACCAAACCAACCGTCTTCCAAAAACCCTGGAATGTACTCAATGACAAACGCACGGTTAATTCGTAGCAAATAACAGATAGTTAATCTCACGTTGGGCATGATGCACCTATACAGTTAAGTGGATTACTATATGTTTGCTATGAGAGCATGCGTCATTCCGGAATTTTTATTAGTTTTTCCTTTCTTTTCTTTTTCTTTTTTTTTGTTTTTCTTTTATGTTTTTTTTTATTTTTGCAATAAAAGAGATGCGACCGGATCTGTTGAGGATTGCCTACGTATCACGATGCCTACGTGAATCAGATCATTACGTAGTTCGAAAAACACAAACGAGCGTAAAAGAAACAACCTCTTTGTTTGTTGAAATGTTCTGTTACAAACTACATTTTGCAAAAGAAAGAGCGAACTTTGAAAATAAACCTAGATTCAAAATAGACTAAAAATCACCCTGATGGGAAAAACAAGCAGAAGATGCTAAGATACAGCTTTGACCTATGAATGCATTATGGTTTTGAAAATTGGTGTCCGCGGGGCATCGTTCGGCCTCACCGCGGTCCTAGGCGTGAGATCCCTCTCAAGTTGCTCCAGCTCATGCATAGTCTGCTTGACATAACCCATTACTGCCGAGAGGACGGTAATGCTGGACATGTTCTCACATCGTAGACATCGTCTGGTGATGGCATGGGCAATGGCCTTGATCCTATCTCTGGTTTGCTTCTTCTCTACGAGTAGGCGTTTTATCTGATCACTGCATATCTCGAAAACTTGAACATCTTGTACATGCTGATGCTTCAGTCGCTGTACTTCCAACTTCATTTGGGCTATTGAGTTGTACCAGTATCTGCTCTCTATTTGGAAATCCTTGGCCTGATTAACTGCTTTGATCTCAAGTGCAGCCATCTCTCTCTTTATTTTAGCAACAGTCTTCTCGTGGTTGCCTTCCAATTGATTCAGGTATCGGCGATGCTCATCTGCTCTTGCATCCCACTGTGCCCTGAGCTCTGCTATAACGTTTTCAGATTTCTCCAAACTATCTTGCCATTCCCTGATTTCACTTTTTAGCCTTTTTATCAGGTGCTCGTCTGATCGACGCCTTGGCCGTTTATCCGCATCCACCCTTATCTGTTTGATCTGGGCCCTGAGCATTTCGTTCTCCTGAACTAACCTGTTCCGTTCTCCCGAATTGGTAGCAGCTTGCACGTTGTGCTCATATTTCAAGCCTTCTATTTGTTGCTTTAACCTGCTGATTTCGGCGCAATAGCCTCTTTCCTTTGCTAACCAATCCCACTGTCTTTGCGATGATTCGGTGAAATTCCGGATGTGAGGTCTCTTAGCCGGCCTTTCATGCTCGAGTTCCCTTCTATACCATGCAAGTTAACCTAGCACCGTCTCTCCTTTGGCTCGATCTCGCACGCAAGTATCTGATTTCAAATATTGACACTCACTCCAGATTTGGCGGATCTTTGCTTCTGGGAATTGTCCGTTAGGACTCATCTCAACTGCTTGAGTGCTAAGATCTTCCTCAGGAGGTACTGTCTGGCATCTTCCGAACTGTCTCAAAACTCGGCAGGGTGCGTAAGGTTGAATGCTCTTAAGCCCCATCAGTAAGAAATGAGTTTTAGCTGCAGACATATATAGGATCTCATCAACAGGAAACCATCCCAACGTCCATTGTATTTGGCTGGCGGTAAGAGCTTGAAAGAACGAGGTCCATGCCAGGACTCCTTTGGGCAAACTGATCTCTTTGGTTCTCGTGTAAGATTCTTCTATGCAGGTCTTTTCCGGGGAACCATGGCTCAAAATCTCGGAATGATAGCAAAGGTGCTCGGTCATCCATATCTGTAGGAGCAAGTTACAACCTTCGAAGAAATTTCCCCCAGCTTTACAAACTGCAAGAGCTCGAAAGATGTCAGATACCACCATTGGCGCGAGAGTACTGTCACTTTGCGTGAGTAAAGTGCTGACGACCACATATATCTTCAAATCAATGTTTCCATCTTTCCTTGGAAATACCAGAAGGCCTAGGAACATTATCATGAACGCTACCCGTCTGTGCTCGTCCCACTTCTGACGAACTCCTTTGCTGCACAGTTTGTTGATTGGATTATTGAATCCCCCCTCATGACCGTACCTATCATATATGAAGCATGGAGTACAAAATCCGGCTGCTAGATCCGGGTTGTGGACTGTTCTAGGTATCTTCAATGAATCTAGGAACCGATGTACCGTGACGACTCTTGGGGCAACCAAGTATTTCTGTCTTAACGGAAGTTCAGCATTCCCGATGTACCCAGCCATTTCTTCCAAAGTCGGGGTGAGTTCAAAATCAGAGAAATGGAAAACGTTGTGCGCCGGGTCCCAGTAGGTGATCAAAGCCCTTATGATATCTCCCCGAGGTTGGATTTCCAACAAACCCACAAGACCTTTCAGATATTTCTTAACCTCATTTTGTCCTTCAACACCTAGATCATTCCACCATAGCCGTAACTTGACAAGGATTTTGGTCATTATTGAAAAATGTTCATTTTGCATCGTGCTCATCCTGCACATTTATTAAGGTGATTTTAACAAAAATGACTGACTCAAAAATATTTTTACAGAGGGGATCAAGTTTTGAACACGGCCTTTAAACACTTCCGGGACGAAGATTTTAAGGCTGTGTGGGTCAACTGGACAAAAATGCTAAACAAGACCCAAAGGTGGCTGTTTATGCAAAGTCAGCCTTCTGGCGTCCCTTTCGGGAACATTCGGCTATTTATGACAAAACAGCGTCACCCGATTTATTTATGACTCTTTTCTTTTAGTTTGAAACACGTTTTTTCTTTTTTATTCATTGGTTTTGGCTATTTAGCAAAAATGGGGGTTGAACCCGACGAGGGTTGCCTACGTATCTCACATCCGGTGAGAATCAAACCGGCATAGTTCGGGCATACCGTAAATAGGGAAAATCGAATAAACCTAGAAATCAAGAATATGTATTTTTATTATTTTTTGAAAAGAGATAAAGACTAAAGAAAATATTTATTATATTTTTTTTAGGAAGAATTTCTATTATTATTTTTTTAGGAAAAATTTGGACTATTAGTCTGAATTCATAAAAGGGGTACTACGAAAGAAACAACACATTTTTTTTGAATTATGAATTTTCCGTTTTTTTTTACTTTTAAAATAAATACCTTCTCTTTTTTTTGATTTTGAAAGTGATAAAAGAAAATTTTTATATTTTTTTTTAACTCTCAATAAAAAGACAATTTTTTTTTAGAAAAATTCCGGCGAGGTTTTGATACTACTTGGATATTGGTTTTATTTTCCAAAATAAGTAATTATCTCCCCTACGCTGCTATTTTCCTTTTTTTAGGAACCGGTCGACATGCGGAACCGAAGCAAATAAATGCACAACATAGATAGGAATGCAGCAATGATTGGTCTTTTTATTTCAGGTTGCCTGTCCTAGACGGACCCAACCCCTGTGTTGAGTCCCCTAAGTCAAATGCAACATGATGCAAATAAGCGTTCCTACTAGGGATCCGGCATGAAGTCAAGTTATTCTAGGTTCGTAACCGGGGTATTTGTTCTAGACTGTGTACCCGAGCGGACAACTCGAGTCGAGGAGGGGGCTACGTACCGGGGACCCGCGAGATCGTCCGGCTTTGTAACTTGTCCGACCTCTTTCTTATTTCAGGTATTGACACTAACAGAATAGGGAGTCTCGACCAGCGAGCGTCTCCCCGGAGGTAAGAAGAGAAGGGTTTCGGCACAGTTTATATACAGTTAAGATAATATCAAAGCGGTAAAAGACAACATTAAGCACGTTATGCAAAAACATGTAATAAAGATCAGATAATAAAGCCAAATATAACAATTATTCTAAGCTCGAATTCTTGAATCCTGAACCAGTGGTTCTGGGTCAAATCTTCCCCAGCGGAGTCGCCAGAGCTGTCACACCTCCTTTTTGCGCGCCCCGGCCCCGAAGGGTAAGATGCGCGAGGGGAGTTTTTCCAGTTTAAGTGACAATATTCGAAATGGGATTATTTATTTAATTCAGAGTCGCCACTTGGGAAAGGTTTGGCTTTTGGTGTCCCAAGTCACCGGTTTATCTTGAATCCCAAATCGAGGAAAATATTCGACTTTTCCAAATGAAGTCTGCGAACCAGAAATTCTAAGTAAGGAATTCTGTTGACCCGAGGGAAGGTGTTAGGCACCCTCGAATCCCGTAGTTCTAGCACGGTCGCTTAAATTGTTATAATGGCTAAATATCTGATTTTAAAAAAAACATGTTATGACTTATGTGCTTTTATTAAGTTTAAACCGCTTTGATTATTATCATTTATTTTTATAGAATTGCAACGTCGTGAAAATGTATCTCGAACTACGTTGCAATCAATGCACCCGTAATTGTTAAACACACTTCGACTCCGTTGAGATTTGGAATCGGGTCACATCAATGTGCACCCGGGTTTAAGAATGTAATTTAATTAAATCGCGCCTAGAGAGTCTAGCGCATTATTATTTTGTAGGAAGCCATGAAATTCGCTAAAACGGCCTATCCTGAATTCTAAATATTTATTATGGTTAATTATTGAGGGCCCCGCAATTTACATTTTTTATTTGGCGAGGCTCGTCTCATTATTTTAGAAGGAACATCCTAAAGCGACTACATTTCTAATGTGTTTATCTAGAAATAGAAGAAAAGATGCATGCTAATTCAACTATATGTTTGGCCAAATCCAGATTTTAGTTAATCGTCTGATTAATTATTTGCGGAGTGAAGAAACGTTGTACCTCATGAAAACATGCTTTTAACTTGATAGAAGAATTATATACGAGATTGATGAAATGCTACGACTGTTACAAGAGCTCCCTAACTTTAACTTATTCAGACAAGATTAATTAAAATTGCTTATTAGAAAATGCGACTAATGATATTTGAAACTCATCCTATAAACTGCCTAATGAAAACTGAAACTCAAGAGTTTGAAACTGTATTATCTTTAGCTAGATCTAAATAGCCATTTGCCCTTACATATTCGAAGCATGCTGAAAGAGCGAGTTTGAGTTAACAATCATATTAAATGGCTGCACCTTTCATGGATTGTGTTTACATCTTGTATACTACTAAACGAATAAAATGTCACAGTTTCAGATTGGCATAAACTTTAATTAAGTACAACCTTACTAATGTATCTCTATTAGGCTAACAGACCAGGAACTTACATATCTTAACAACATTTATAAAAAAAATTCGTAAGCAATACAACAGGTGATTATAACTCCTTCAGATCTTTTGATTCAGCTTTCATTGCAACATCAGACAGATTCGAAATGTGTACCTGAGGAAATGCTTATAATGAAGAAGGTAGGGGAGTCAGTTGAGCAATAGAAGCGATACCAAACAGCAGCAGTAACAGCAGGTACCAATAGAACAAAAATCCCAGTGCAAGAGACCAGTAAAACCAATGGAGGAAGGGCAGAATGAAACAAATTCCCAGTAGTATGGAATCAGAGATCCATGCAATCCAATTCCACGAGAAACAAACAATACAAATCCAAACAATAGACTTAGCCGACACTTGAAGGAAGGCAGAACTGATTTGGACAGTTTGAACAAAACTGAGAATCGAACAAACAGTAGGAAGAAGACAATTTCTGATTTTTGTGATATCCCTTTCCCTATCTCCTTTCTTTTCAAATTCTAATGTCAATCCTCAGTTTTGAAATCTATTTGGGTTATCAAAAAGAATTCTTTTCCAGTTTCTGTTTTCAGAATTTGAACTCTCAGGTGTTCTCTCTCAGTGTCTCTCTCTATCTCTGTATGCTCTGTCTGTGTATCCCTATCAGCTCTCTCTTTTTCTCTTATATCCTCATAATGTGTGTATTTCTCTCCTCTAATCTTAGGTCCCCCTTTTATCTCTGTATGTCCTCTCTTTTATAAACCTTAACATTACCCCTTTTACAGCCTGATCGATTAAAAGAAACCCCTCCCATGTGCCATCTTATTTTCAGTTCCACTTTAGCTAATTAAGTATTAAACCCCATCATTCCCTTGGCAGGCTTAAACTTTCCCATTTTATTAACTAAAAGCAAACATGGGCAACAGGATGTAGTCTGACAGCACATGCTGTCAAACTATTTAATTCAAAAGGGCCTTTATGTCCATGTTGTGCACATGCCCTCCAGTTCAGATTACCATTACAGCCTAACCTTAGATTTCTGAAATCAAATTAGCAATTATAAGTAACTCAGTTCTTAATCGATTCAGGCAAATGCTTTAAGAGAAGCAGGTCGATTTGTTTGTTGTTCAAACGTCTGAAACTAATTGACGACACATGTCGACTCGACTATATTAGTTATAACACATACAATCGTAGCCAAAAATCAGACATTTAACAGTATCACACAAGGTTCGAATTATACTGACTAAGCAGAATTGTACTCGAGGGATCAGCTAATCAGCTCAAATTTGAAGCTCAATTATTCGCACAGCACGTACACATATACACATTCAGTAACAAGTAGAAGAAAGAAACAAATCGAACAACGAAGGTTCAGGCAAAGTGGGCAGGGCATAGTTGATAAAATTCGGGGACACAAACAAAACATGAACAGACCTTCACCATAAATCAGATGGACCAAAACGAATAAAGAAAAAGAAAGAACTCACCTTAAACCTTGAAAAATCAAAACCTTAAACTCGGACTTGGTCTGGCCTTTCTTAAGGCTGAACGGACTTTAATCGAAGTGTTTCTCAGATGAGAAACATTTCGATTAAGGTTCATTAGACCTTAATCTCTTCGGCTTGGACAAAGTGGACCAGTGACGGAGAACCACAAAGTTCCGAAAATCAGATCTAGGATTCATGCTTCCCTGACCAGATTCGGACCAAACCAAGTATGGTTTAGTCACGAGGGGGGTCTGGGGAGTGTCTGGTGTGAAACTGGGATTAAACTGCGTAGATCGAGTTTTGACTCGAATATTCAAATGAAGATTCGAGAAGGTGGGGAGGGATTCGAACTACATGGTTAACAGATCCGTGTTCCGGATGGCAAGGGGGTTCTATGGTGTTAAGGGTGGGGTCAACGGCGTCCATGCCGCCGGCTTTCATGGTGAAGGATACAGGGGCGGCTAGGGTTTGAAGGGGACGGGTTTGGTGAAGACGAAGGCTGGGGTGTTGGATAGGGGGGCAGGGTATGGTAAAGGGTTTATATATTTAGTGGGTAGGTGGATCTTGGCCGTTGGATGAGGCACGATGAAGGGCCAGGATCCTTCAGCTCAAGGGAAACGGTGTCGTTTCATCTTTTAAAGGGTTTGGGTCGGTCCGGGTGGAAACGGGTCGGGGTCATTAATGGGTTATGGGGAGGTGATCTTGGCTGTTGATCAATCTGAGATCAACAGCCCAGATTAGATGGGACTAAAACGGCGTCGTTCGGACACCCTGGGTATCAGCTGGACTGGACCGGGCAGGCCTGGTTTGGGCATTGTTTGTTTGGGCCAATTTTAATAAATTGGCCCAATCCGGAAGAAGAAGAGATTTTTTTTTTTATTATTTTATTTTTTTTCTTATTTATTTTAAAAATAAAACTAAGCAAAAAATCAAATTAAAATTAAATACACACTCAATACAATTATTTGCACACACACTAAAATATTTCAAAACAGGTAAAATCAAACAAAACAAAATCATGGACAAAGATGCCTGTTTATGATTTTCTATTTAACAACCATGTTACGGTTCAGATTATGCACGATACGTACATTTTTGTATTTTGTTTTAATAAAGTAAAAATGGGCCAAAGTCATAAATAATTAACAAAGTGCCATGTAAAAATCCAAAAATTGTACAACAGGATCAATTGTTATTATTTTTTGTTTCTTTTGGAGCGATTGTCTCGTGAAGCAAAAATCACGTGCTCACAATCTGTGCTGCAGGAAAATAAAGGTCGATGAAGGCAGAGGAACGCGATACCAGAAAGGTCACCAAAACAGGGGCAGAAAATTTTCTACCATTGTCAAAAATTTTCTCGGAGGAACGGGAAAACAAAATTTCATGTCTTAGTTTAAATAGGCGCCCACCTGTATAACGAGAGGAATAAATTTCATGTCTTAGTATAAATAGGCGCCCACCTGTATAACGAGAGGAATAAATTTCATGTCTTAGTTTAAATAGGCGCCCACCTGTATAACGAGAGGAATAAATTTCATGTCTTAGTTTAAATAGGCGCCCACCTGTATAACGAGAGGAATAAATTTCATGTCTTAGTTTAAATAGGCGCCCACCTGTATAACGAGAGGAATAAATTTCATGTCTTAGTTTAAATAGGCGCCCACCTGTATAACGAGAGGAATAAATTTCATGTCTTAGTTTAAATAGGCGCCCACCTGTATAACGAGAGGAATAAATTTCATGTCTTAGTTTAAATAGGCGCCCACCTGTATAACGAGAGGAATAAATTTCATGTCTTAGTTTAAATAGGCGCCCACCTGTATAACGAGAGGAATAAATTTCATGTCTTAGTTTAAATAGGCGCCCACCTGTATAACGAGAGGAATAAATTTCATGTCTTAGTTTAAATAGGCGCCCACCTGTATAACGAGAGGAATAAATTTCATGTCTTAGTTTAAATAGGCGCCCACCTGTATAACGAGAGGAATAAATTTCATGTCTTAGTTTAAATAGGCGCCCACCTGTATAACGAGAGGAATAAATTTCATGTCTTAGTTTAAATAGGCGCCCACCTGTATAACGAGAGGAATAATTTTCAGTCTTAGTTTAAATAGGCGCCCACCTGTATAACGAGAGGAATAAATTTCATGTCTTAGTTTAAATAGGCGCCCACCTGTATAACGAGAGGAATAAATTTCATGTCTTAGTTTAAATAGGCACCCACCTGTATAACGAGAGGAATAAATTTCATGTCTTAGTTTAAATAGGCGCCCACCTGTATAACGAGAGGAATAAATTTCATGTCTTAGTTTAAATAGGCGCCCACCTGTATAACGAGAGGAATAATTTTCAGTCTTAGTTTAAATAGGCGCCCACCTGTATAACGAGAGGAATAAATTTCATGTCTTAGTTTAAATAGGCGCCCACCTGTATAACGAGAGGAATAAATTTCATGTCTTAGTTTAAATAGGCACCCACCTGTATAACGAGAGGAATAAATTTCATGTCTTAGTTTAAATAGGCGCCCACCTGTATAACGAGAGGAATAAATTTCATGTCTTAGTTTAAATAGGCGCCAACCTGTATAACGAGAGGAATAAATTTTCATGTCTTAGTTTAAATAGGCGCCCACCTGTATAACGAGAGGAATAAATTTCATGTCTTAGTTTAAATAGGCGCCCACCTGTATAACGAGAGGAATAATTTTCAGTCTTAGTTTAAATAGGCGCCCACCTGTATAACGAGAGGAATAATTTTCAGTCTTAGTTTAAATAGGCGCCCACCTGTATAACGAGAGGAATAATTTTCATGTCTTAGTTTAAATAGGCGCCCACCTGTATAACGAGAGGAATATTTTTATGTTTTAGTTTAAATATTTCAGGTTTTGAGAGCAGTAACCCCACTGGAAGGTAGAAGGTTACAACAGGATTATCCAGCAGGTAACAATAAAAATCCCCAGCGCCGGGAAGCAGAGGGCGGCAAACTCAGGCACACGAGTCAAAAGGACGCGTAAGGACGCATTTTGAAAGAAGCAGCTTGTGAACATTGAGTCATGCCCAGCGTGGCAAATCTGATGAAGAGAGCCATACCGCCGAAGGAACCATTGAAAGGCTTGATGAAGAAGGCCATGTCCCCAGCGGATCAAGCAAAATGAAAACTGGTACTCAGAGGAGCAAAAGGCCCGTACCATCCCTCAAGTTCACAAAATAAAAGCATCGGAGGAAAACGCAAGCCGACGAAGAAGAAATCAGGCGTCTACCTGGAGAACAAGGACGAAGAAAGGAAGTAATCAGGCGTCCACATGGAGAACAAGGACAAAGGAAAAGAAATCAGGCATCCACCTGGAGAACAAGGATAAAGAAAAGAAAAAGAAATCAGGCATCCACCTGGAGAACAAGGACAAAGAAAAGAAGAAATCAGGCGTCCACTTGGAGAACAAGGACAAAGGAAGGAAGAAATCAGGCACCCACCTGGAGAATAAGGGAATACAATTGAAGTATTGAAGCCAAAATCCCGCTCATATGAGAAAGGAGCACATTTAGAATCAATAAAGCAGAGGAATACAACAGGAATCCCCTGCAGGAAACAATAAAAATCCCCAGCACCGGGAATCAGAAGGCTACGGCTAAAATCCCCAGCATTCAACCAAGTCATAAATAGCAGAATCTCGCCTCAAGAATGCGAGTCAACAGTCTGAGATGGTCAACAAAAGCTGGACACAAAAAGGGTATCAAGGTCTGCTCAAGGATATCTAGGCAAAACAAATATGGTCTGCTCAAGAACTAGCACCTGCAACTAGCAAGTAGCAAGGTTCGAATCCAAAGTCTGTGTGATGCACCATTCAAGACTCAAGATCAAGTTTCAGAAGACTTAAAGATAGGAATCCTTGTAACTAGTAGCTGATAGGCTTAGTTAGTCTTTTTCAGTTTTCATTTTTGATGTAATGATAGGACCACGGACCGGAACCTCAACGGAACGGAACCTAGATCGGCTCTACACCTCGGTACACTTAACCATCTCTCTCATTTCCAAACTACACGTGGCCTGATTCCTGTATAACCAAGGATATGTAGGCAGCTCAGATACCAGGGCTCGGTCACATCCCCTTCCTTTCCGTAGTGTAGTCCCTCCAAGTAATGGTCGGGTCAAAAACATGTCTAGTCGTTCTTTGTCGGAAAACTCTTCGTGTTTCCAGTCAAAGAGGGGCAGCTGTAGACACCTGATTTTTGACCCTCCCCGAGAATTTTCACATTTTTAGCATAAATATGTAATTTAGGCCTAATATAGCTATTTTGACTATTTTTGCTTTATTTCGTCGCAAAAGAGGAAAATTACAAAAATATATATATAAATTTTAGTTTATGTATTTCTCATAAACTTGAAAAAATACAAAAATTGTACTTTATTTTTGTACTTTATATAATTTCGAAAATTACCAAAAATATAGTTCTATTAATGTTTTATAGTCATTTTAATTTTGAAAAATACAAAAATGTTACTTTATATTTTATCTTTATATTAAAAACGAAAATTACAAAAAAATAGTTTTATTAGTATTTTGTAGTTATTTTAATCTTGAAAAAATATTAAAAAAGATCTAGTTTTGTGTTAATTATCAGTCTTATTTTTGTAGTTATTTTGCTTACATAATCAGTTGAGCAACGTCGTGTTCCTATTTCTCGGGTCCGGGCAAAAGAATAATATTCGGGTTCAAACTACCCGGTTTTAGGCCTAATTTCGGACCTAGCCCATAATAATTCGAGTCCACCACACGTGAGGGGACACGCGTGGGGAACACGGACGGAACACCGTACACGGGGAACCCACCACGCGTGGGGGACACAAGTCTCGAACCCCACCACGCGTGGGGCTCATTTTTCTTGGCAGAAGGTTATCAAATACACGGGCAAAACACATTTGGAGGAGGACTTGAAATTTTTTTTTGCTGCGAGACCACTGTTCATCTTTCTTCTTCAGAAAGAAGAAAGAAAAAAACCCTACTGCTGCGTTAACCAACTTCCTCCACCTCGTCCAGCTCCGCCAGTCCGTCACCCATAACCATCGACCACTCCTCCTCATCCTAGCTCCATCCAACCAGTCCGTTGATCCTCCATTAAACCCGGCGATCACTGTTCATCTTCTTCCTCAATAAAAGAAGAAGAACGAACGGAAACCCTACCCAAAAACCCACCTTGCGACCACCACTATTCGACGACCCAACGACGCCGGAACCACCACCAAACAGGCCCGTCAACCACCCTAACCACCTGCTTCCACCTTCGTGAAACCACCTGCGTCCACCACCCATCGTCTTCCCCACCGTGAAACCACCATAAACGACCCTCCACAGCTGCTCCCCCACGTCCAAACCCACCAGCAACCACCATCGCCCAGCTCCCTCTCCACCCCGTCACCTTCCCGACTGTCCAAACCACCACCATCAACAAAGCCCGCCACCAGCCTCACGTCCAAAAACCCCTCAACCCTACTGTCCAAACCACCAGCTCAGTCCGCGACCACTGCCCCGACGACACTGCTGTTCGTCGTCCCCATGTCCAGCGACGCCTCCAGCCAGTAAACACTGCCCGTCGACCCCACAGTCGTCGACTAAACAATCCATCAGCTTCACGCCAAGCAGCCCTGCGGTTGTTTCCCTCATCCTCACGCCCACTAGCTGAACCGGAGTTCATGGAGGTGAGTTGCTCGACCTTGTGTTGAAGTCGAGTTCCAGTCAAAAGTCCAAAAGCTGAGTCGAGGTCCGGTTCGAGGTGTTTGTCCGAGGTTTTGTCATTGTTCCGTCGTTGTTCAGTGAGATCCGGCTTGAGTTCCGTCGGAGTCGTGTTTGTCGTTCTGAGGTCGTCGAGGTTCAAAGGTTATTGTTCTTCATCCTTGTTTCATTTTGTTCGTTTCGCATGTTATGATTCAAGGCGAATGAGAGTATTTGATATTGATGAATGTCGACAATGCAATTTTTGTTGTTTTGTTAAAAATGTTTATTTTTATGGATAGTTACTGCATGTTTAAAGTGAATGTGAGAATGTATGAACGGTTTGTGAGTCATCTTGGTTGAATCGCTTTTTCATTTTACCATGGATATTATTATTTATTAGAATCGTTGTTTTCATTTAACCTCAGATGACGTCATGGGTAGAAAATCATAATTATTTTTAGGCTTGCCTTTAATAAAAATTAGACGAGCCTCGAAAAATGCACAAGCTGCGGGGCCCTCACAAAATATATGTATTAAACACTTAGATTCCGGGCGGGCCGATTAGCAAATTTCACGGCCCTACCCAAAATAATAATGCGCTAGTTGCTTTAGGCGCGTAATAATTTAATTTTCTTAAACTCGGGTGCACATTTATGTGACCCAAATCCAAATCTCAACGGAGTCGAAATGTGTCTCTAATCACGGGTACATTGATTGTGACGTGGTTTGAGATGCATTTCCATGACGTTGCAAATTCCTTTTAAAAAAAATAATAAAATAATGAAGGAGACGAGCCTCGACAAACAAAAATGCACAAGCTCCGGAGCCCTCTAAATATATATGTTAAATACTTAGAATTCGGGACAGGCCGTTTAGCGAATTTCACGGCCTTTTCCCGACATAACGATACGCTAGTTGCTTTAGACGCGTGTCTAATAATGTTATCTTCCTAAACTTGGGTGCACATTTATGTGACCCAAATACCAATCTTAACAGAGTCTAAATGTAGCTCTAACCTCGGGTACATCTATTGTAACGCGGTTCGAGGTGTGTTTTCCACGATGTTGCAATTCTTGATAAAAATAACATTAAATGATAAAAGCGGTTAAAAGATGAAATTTGCACATAAGTTCATATTTGTATAAAAATCAGATAATCAAGCCGAATATAACACTTGAGCGACCGTGCTAGAACCACGGAACTTGGGAATGCCTAACACCTTCTCCCGGGTTAACAGAATTCCTTATCCGGATTTCTGGTACGCAGACTGTAATATGGAGTCATTCTTTTCCTCGATTTGGGATTAAAATTGGTGACTTGGGACACCCTAAACCTCCCAAGTGGCGACTCTGAAATAAATAAACCAATCCCGTTTCGATTGTCCTTTAATTGAAAAAACTCCCTTGCGCCCTCGCGGGTGCGGAAAAAGGAGGTGTGACAGGGTCAGCTGATCGAGGAAGCGACTTGGGGGACCGAGCAGGATATGCGCAGCCGTTATGCTCATCTTTTCACCACCTCTAGTATGTAGCTATGCTCGTTCGAGGACAAACAAATGTTTTAAGAGGGGGATGATGTAATGACCTGACCTGTTATTTTGAGAGTTAAAGTGTTGATCCCCTATTAACTGCTTTCCCCATATCTTTTTCTGCTATTGTCACTTGCCAGGATGATTCGTTTTGAGTTTCGGAGTGTTTTGGGACTAATGGGATATTAAGTCATAAAATTTGGACTGTAGTTGAAATTGTGTGAAGACGACTCCGGAATAGAGTTCCGTCAATTCTTCGTTGGGTTATTTTGGATTAGGGGCATATCCGGATTGTATTTTAGAGGTCCATATCTTATTTAGGCTTGAAATGGCGAAAGTTGAATTTTTGGAGTTCTGGGCCGGTAGTGGAATTTTTATATCGGGGTCCAAATCTGATTCCAGAAGTTTGAGTAGGTCCCTATTGTTGAATATGACTTCTGTGCAAAATTTGAGGTCAATCGGACATGGTTTGGGTAGTTTCGGCATCAGTTGTCAAATTTGGATCTTTCAAGTTCTTTAAAGTTGAATCGGAGCTTGATTGATGTTTTTAACGTTGTTTGATGTGATTTGAGTGCTCGATTAAGTTTGTATGATGTTTTAGGTTTGGTTGGTTGAGGTCTCGTGGGCCTCGAGTGAGTTTCGGGTGCTTAACGGATTGGTTTGAGACTTATGCAAATTGCTGAAATTCCTGCACCTGGTATTTTCGCACCTGCGCACTTTGGGCCGCATGTGCGGAGCCGCAGAAGTGGTTGTGGAACTGTAGAAGCCGAAATGGGAAGGAGGTTTGAGATCGCAGGTGCGAGAGAAGGAACCGTAGGAGCGGTCTAGGATTGCAGAAGCGGACAAGGGTCCGCAGGTGCGCACATGCAGGTGCGACCTCTTGATCGCTGATGTGAACGAGGTGGTTTAAGTGAAAGCCGCACCTGCAACGGAAATTCCGTAGGTGCGGGACCACAGATGCGATCCTTGGCCCATAGGTGCAATAATCACTGGGCAGAAAAGGGCAGATTCGAAGATTTGAAATTCATTTCACAAAATTCAATTTAGAGCTCGGAGGAAGGTGATTTTTCGAGAGTTTTTTCAGAGGAAATCATTGGGTAACAATTCCTAATCCTATTTTGATCATATTTTATTAATCCATAGTTGTTTTATAATTTGAGTGAGGAAGTTGGGAAATTGGGGGAAAAGTTCCCCAACCAAAAATCTAAGATTTGAGTGGGATTTAGGCGTCGGATTAGGATGATTTTTGCACGAGTGATCTCGTGATTGAATGTGTGTTCTTATTTGGTAATGTTTACCCGATTCTGAGACGTGGGCTTAGGGAGAATTTTTGGGCGTTTTCCTATTTTCTTGCTTTAGCTTTGATTTCATTAGCTAAATTAGTTGTTTGTAGCTATATTTACGTTATGTAATTGATTTCATTAGCTAATCGAGTGCGTACATGGGCTATTTGTTGAAAAACCCCATTTTCATTAAACAAATATTTGTTTTCCTTTAATTGAGCAACACTAGTATATGTAACTATCTTGTTTAGCTTAGAAAAATATGTTTGCATGCCTTAACTGTCTTAACTATCTTAACTGCCTATCTGAACTCTACGCAGCATATTTTAGTGAAAATTCCTGTTCTTCCTTAACTCAGACTTAGCCTAAATTGTGGTTTCTTGCTATAACTGCTATCTCTATTTGATTAAGCTGCATATTTACTTTGGGACCACAGAACATTATTTTGGAAGATTCCTCTGTACTGCATATTTATTTTGGGACTACGGAACGGTATTTCGGGAGATCCCCATGCACATTTACGTTTGAGACTACGGGATGATATCCCGGGAGATCCCCCTGCACATATACGTACGAGACTATGGGACTACAGGACAATATCCCAGAGGATCCCCTATTGTTATCTCTGTATATTGAGCTGCTATTTTTCTGTGATTTCATTCTCATTAAATTTAGATATTTATCTTTACTGCGATATTTCATTCGATATATATATATACACACACACACACACACCAGTAGGGCCCTGACCTGATCTTGTCACTACTCGAGCAAGGTTAGGCTTGACACTTATTAGATACCGTTGTGGTTTACTCATGTCATTTCCTGCACATGATTTTCCTGTGCAGATCTAGGTACCTCACATCAGTTGCATTACCAGTGAGGCGAGACAGTTGTAGAGACTTCAAGGTATATATGTCGCGTCCTCAGACCTCGGAGTCGGTATCTACTCTTCCTCATGTTAAACACTTCTTGTACTTTCCTTCTTTGTTAGATTCTGGAGTTTAGAAGCACTGTTTTCTTCTTTAGCTTGTGACTTATGACGTTCTGGGTTTTGGGAGAGTTTAAGTACTTTTCGAAAGTGATTATTGTATATGCCGAGCGACATCTCTTTTCCTTGTTCAAATTTACATGTTAGTTGATGGCTTCTATGTTTTTTTGTTCCTTTTTCCGCAATCTTAGGCTTACCTAGTCATAGGGACTAGGTGCCGTCACGATGGTTCACGGAGGGAGAACTTGGGTTGTGACAAGAGAGTAATCCACAGATTGTAATATATGAGATAAATAATGAGCGTGAGTAATATTGTAGTGAGGTGTTTAAAATAAAGAGTGTTCTTTTGAAGTTGTACTAGTCTCTTGACACTATTAAGTTGTAATAGTGGTAATATTGCTCCGCTCGGGTATTGTATTTACCCCATTTAAAGCGTTAGCGTTGTTGTTACTCTCTTGTGTTATTATAATTTACTGTTGATATTATTTCTAGACGGTATTATTATTTTTTAATAGTTTAAACTCCATTGATAGCCATTAAAAAGTTTTGAAACTTTGAATTCGAAAATTAGTTTTTGAAATATTGTTATTTGTTTAGATTGAGTGTTATTGTAAATGATTGAAAATATCTTTTGGAGTTTATTTTTTTAATTTTGAGAGAACTTAGTGAAGATTCGAGTTGGTTTTGGTTGGAATTCATATTGAAACTCGAAGAATAAGGTGTGAATAAATTATGCATATTTTGTATTTCGGGTGTACAAATGGCATACAAAATATATACTATTAACATAAGTGTATACAAATTATATGTCATTTATAGATTTTGACCGAATTCTATATATACATTGTATATAAGCTGCGACCCATAATAATTCCACATCGCTGCTCCTAAATATATAATCACATTCGCTGCCCTTAAACATTCGTTTACCGCTGCTTTCTCCTTTCCCCAAATTTTCTAAACTTTTTCTATTAGCATTCTAAAAGACCGCCACTTCAACTTACAGAAGTGACGTTTAATTTCCCCTGCTCCGAACAAGAATGGCTCCAGACAGCTTGGTTATACCATGATTGCTACAAACACTTTATAAGGGACTACAGTTGAAACTTTTTTTAATAAATAGTTGTTGACATTTAATAGTTATGAAGTTGAGTTGACTTATTCTAAATTAGTAGGTGAAGACAGTCGGCATAATTTTGAATTTCGTGAACTCTTTTTTTTTTGCTAGTAAATATTTTCATTTCACAAACCAAAAATCATTACAGCGTAACTATTTCTAAGAACTTGGACATCATGTCCCAAGTCCTAAAATCAAATATAAAAAATTCCTCCTACAGTGCCAGTGGAATTTTTTTATGGAGTACAAGTTAGGATATTATCAACCTTTAGGTTATTATTTCATATCTTGTAGTTTCCCAGCTAACTTCCTGTTCATATTTCCACGAATATGGACCTCTTGTGCTATCACTCATATAATACTCTCTATTGGCCTGGCTTTTCCTTGGAATACCTCAAGTTTCTTTCTATCCATATATGATAAACACTAGCAGATATGCACAACCTATAGACATTAGACATTGTTTAATGACCATTTGCATAAACCTCTGCCCAATGTACTTCTTCAGACCATCCTTGAGCCCTCCTGATTCCCCACCATTTCAATATCATCTCCCATACTTGTAATGCTGCTGCACATTTGAAGAACATATGATCAGATTTTTCAGGCCCGTTTGCACACAATGGGCATGTCATATCTTCAATTTGGCTATTCTATCCCTCGTTTGCGGTCTTCCTTGTAAGTTTAGATACAATATAAACACCCATCTAGGAGCCCCATTATTGTTGTATATAAGTCTTCTCCAAAAGCATTTTGGGTACTCTCGTCGAATCTTCCTGTACATTTTTTGATTAGAGAAGTTCATTATTTGACCAAACTCCCTATCCTATAGGCCCACTTCTTCTAGGTATTAATTTCTTTTAAGATCTTCTGGACAATCCAAGATGCTTGGTTAGGTTGGTTCATCCACAAAATGATTCTTTTCCCATAGTAGCAATGTATCTACTTCACCCATAGCTTATCCGTCTTGGTGCGTATATTCCAAAGTAACATGCATGTTGCAGCCTTATTCCATGCTTGAATATCTATTATATTGAGACCACTAGCTACTTTTAGAATACTAAGCTTATCCCAAGCAATCAATGCCCTTTTTGAGATTTCCACTCCACCTGTCCATAGAAACCTTTTGCAAACACGGTAAGGATCCGTCGGTCGTTTTGAGAATAATAGCCCCAATCCACTATTTACTCCTCCCCCTATATCATTTTATGCTTATGTGACTTGTCGGGAGGTTTTGTTTTTGGTTTTGGAGTTTTATGGGACACTTAGTACCTAAAATGGAAGCTTAAGTTCTAGGAATTTGACTATAGTTGGAATTATGTGAAGACGACTCCAGAATAGAGTTCGTCAGTTCCGTTAACTCTGTTGGGTAATTTTGAACTTAGAACATGTCCAGATTGTGATTTGGAAGCCCGTAGCTGAATTCAGCTTGAAATGACAAAAGTTGAATTTTTGAAAAGTTTGACCGGTTGTGGACTTTTTGATATCGGGGTCGGATTCTGATTCCGAAAGTTGGAATAGGTCTGTAATATCAAATGTGACTTGTGTGCAAAATCTTTTGTCAATTGGAAATGTTTTGGTAGGTTTCAGCATCGGTTGTAGAAGTTTGAAGTTTCTACGTCTATTGAGTTTGAATTAGAGTGTGATTCATACTTTTAGTGTTGTTTGATGTGATTTAAATAATCGACTAAGTTTGTATGATATTTTAGGACTTATTGGTATATTTGGTTGAGGTCCCGAGGGCCTCGGGTTGATTTCAGATGGTTAACAGATCATTTAGAGTTATGTTGGATTGGCTGATGTTTGTTGCACCTGGTGTAATCGCACCTGCACACTTTCGGCAGCATGTGCATTACCGGATAAACGTCTAGTGAGCCACAGAAGTGAATTTGGGCCTGACCAGCAGGGACCACAGGTGCGGTCAGAATTCCGTAGAAGCGGAGGATGGAGCGCAGACGCCGGCGCACAGGTGCGACCCTTGTTCGCAGAAGAAAATGGTTTGGAATTAAGTGATTGATACACCTGTGATAGTTTTTCCGTAGATGTGGAACAACAGGTGCGGTGAACCCCTTGTAGAAGCGAAATCACTAAGCAGAACAGGGTAAATTACGAGGGTTTGATCTCATTTTTACTTTGGGACTTTGAGAGCTCGGATTTAGGAGATAATTTGAGGAATTTTTAGAGGAAACTATTAGGTAATGATTTAACTCATTTTTGGTTATATTTTACTAATCTATCGTTAATTTCATCATTTAATTACATATTTGGGTTGACAAAATTTGGGAATAGGTGGGAAAGTTCTTCAACCGAATTTTTGAGTTTTGATTGAGATTTTGGTATTACATTTGAATAATTTTGGTAGGAGTGAACTCTTGGTTGAATGGATGTTCGTAATTTGTGACTTTTACCCGATTCTGAGACGTGGGCCCAGGTCAACTTTTTGGGGCGAATTTCTATTTTCTTGTTGAAGCCTTGATTTCACAACTTAGATTGGTTCCTTATAGTTATATTTATGGTATGTAATTGCTTTTGGATAGATTTTGGTCATTCGGAGTCGGAATGTCGTGGAAAAGGCATTTTTACTGATTGAATGAGCTTGGTTTGACGTAAGTGGCTTGCCTAACCTTGTGTGGGGAAATCCTCTTAGGATTATGTATTGTTGTGATACTTCTGTGATATGTGAGCATAGTGTACGTGAGGCGACGAATGCGTACATGGGCTAATTATTGTAAAATTCGAGTTTTACTGAGTAGTAACCTGTTACATCTTAATTGAGTTATACCAGCATGTGTAGTTATCCTGTTTGGCCTAATATTGCATGTCTACATCTCTTAAATGCTTATTTGAAATCTGTGCAGCATCCTTAGTTAAATTCCTATTTTTCCTTGATTTGCATCAGTTAAGCTGTAGAGTTGTTGATGTTAATTGTTGTTACTATGAGGCGGTACCTCGGGAGATCCCCCTGCATATTTACTTTTGGCACTATGAGGCAGTACCCCGGGAGATCCTCCTACACATTTACTTTTGGGACTACGAGGCGGTACCTCGGGAGACCCCCTTGCATATTTACTTTTTGGACTACGAAACGGTATCTCGGGAGCGCCCCTATTATTTATCCCTATGTGTTGTGTTGTTATCTTCTGTAGCTTCTCCTTGTTAAATTTCCAATCTCTTATTACATTGCTATATTTTTCTACCTTAAATTATTATATTTCAGTAGGGCCCTGACCTGACCTCGTCCCTATTCTACTGAGGTTAGGCTTGGCACTTATTGGGTACCGTTATGGTGTACTCATGCTACTCTTTTGCACATATTTTGTGTGCAGACCTAGGTACCTCCTACTGGCCATGCTATTAGCTGAGAGTACTTGCTACTGCTACTGAGACTTCAATTAGTTATCTCCTAGAAGCTTATGACCGGTGACAATCGGGTTTTGGAATATTGTTTATACTCAAAGGTTGGTTTACTTTTATATGTCGAGCGACATTTTATCAGTTATATAGTTATATGTTGAAATTTAGTTGTTAAATTCTGCTTTTATTTCTGTTATTTCGCAAATTTCTAGGCTTACCTAATCGAGAGACTAGGTGTCGTCACGACATCTTACAGAGGGAGATTTGGATAATGACAAGTTGGTATCAGAGCTCTAGCTTCATAGGTGTTACGAGTCACAAGCAGGTTTAGTAGAGTCTCGCGGATCTGTATGGAGACATCTGTACTGATCTTCGGGAGGCTATGGAACTGTTAGGAAAATTTAACTTCTTTGATTCCTTGTCGTGAGAAATTGGTGATTTCAAAATTCTAAATTTCTATCTTTTATTCTTTCACATATTGTGAGGACACGTACAGTAGGATCAGATGACCATGCATCTGCGCCCCCTGCTGGAGCCACGAAAGGCTGGGGCGGGGGTAGAGGCTGAGGACGTCTACGTGGTGCAGCCAGAGCACCCACATGAGCTACTATAGAGGAGACACCAGTAGCTATAGTTGGAGCACAAGCACTAGGCACCTGAGATGCCTATTACTGCACCAACTTTTCAAGAGACACTTGCACAGTTCCTGAGCATGTTCGGTACTTTGGCTCAGGCAGAGTTGAACCCAGTTGCTCCTGCCACATCTTAGGCTGGGGGAGAAGAACATACTCCCGCCGCCCGCAACCCAGAGTAGCGGGTGCAGGTCGACCAGGTTCTAGAGGTCATACCAGTACAGTCGGTATCCCAAGTTCGGCCCAAGGGAATGGCAACAGTTTATAAGGAGGAGCAGCTCAGGCTTATGTTGACCTCCGCACATAAACAACAAATGCACGCAATTAATTGACAATCTTAATCGATCTTAAAATCCTATAGGCAGGATATATATGTGAGAAATAGGCGAGCAGTGTTATATAGAAGCAGTTTCATTGAGGCGAGTATTAGGGCCTATTATTTGCCTAATGATTTTAATAAATGTCGTCTGGGTACTTCAGACAGTAATGCATCACGCTTGCAGAATCCAGAATTATTATTAAGTCCTATAGGCATATTGTCTAAGTGATTAACAATGGTGATTGTATTCAGAACCAATTAGTAGAATCCTATAGGCATGATATCTAATGTCTGTCGCACCCACTTTTTCTCGCAAAATTGGGTTTTGTGACATTTGGGAGGACAACTCGTTCCCTTTTAGGAATTGGGTTTGCATTTGAAGAGTCGACACCTAATGATTAAAGTGAATTAGGACACTAGGAATGAATTGATCTAGAAAACCAGAGATTGGGTAAGGGCTAGAAATTATCCTGAGGGGAAGGTGTTAGACACCCCTCAGGATCCACTAGTGTGGTTCCCAGCCAGGCTACAATTATGACTTTAAGTACAAGTAACAAGTAAGCAAATAAAGGTTTCAAATATGACGGATTGTCACATTATGGCTGCAAATAAATTAATGTTTGAAGAAACAAAGAAAGCAAAATTTTTTGAGGAAATAGTTTGAAAATTCTGAAAAAAAGTAATAAAATACACAAGTAAAGGGAAGGGAGTCCTAGGTTTACGAATAATATGGATCATATCAATGCAATACCTGGTAATCACTCCTCAGAAGAGGGGTTACACGTGGTATTAGCGCCCCGGTCATTATATCCATATCTACCCTTTCCCACCCCGTTAAGGTATTAAAACGCGTAATAGTTTCGTTACTTATTGCATGCTCTTACCCATCCCAATCCTATCAGTGCCGGAGGTATTTAGGACTACTAGTCCTAAAGGGAAGGGAGATTGGGCTTTTATGATTTAAAGGACAAAATCTAGGGCGACAAACAAAACACATAGGGCAGATATGGGAAATCACATAACATTAAAAGGCTCAAACAAGCCTCCTCAACTTAAAGACAGATTGTTTAGCATGTCTTACATGTACTGGTTATGGTCTGAATTAATCTAAAAATGTTAAAGCAGGCTGATTTAACACATATGTTCAAATAAGAAGTCCGAATTAGGCCTGCCCGCTGGTTGTAATTATCAAAGGCTGGCGCAGTTATAGCTTTTACCCTAAAGCTTGCCTAGGTATTAGGTGAAACCTATAGGCATGTTATCTATTAGTTTCAGAAACAAAGATGTAAACTGATTACAGAAAGGTTGTTAGTTTTTTACCAAGTTTTGCATATTAAACTTAAAACGAGCGAGGCGATTCAGATTTGGTTGATTACCCCTATATGCATGCTTTCTAAGCGTTATTGATTTAAAAATGTTTATAGTCGAAAAAAAAATGCAGGAGTCCTATAGGCATGGTATCTAAAATGTTGTTTGTTATTAAAACATATGAACATGTTTGCCTAGTGATAGATGCATATGCAGAATTCAAGAAGTCCTATAGACAGCTTATCTATATGATATGCAGCGTTATGAAATGTAGAACCTATAAACATGTTTTCTACATGAAAATGCAGAACCAATAAACAGGATTTCTATATGAAAATGCAGAACCTATAAACAGGATTTCTATATGAAAATGCAAAACCTATAAACATGATTTCTATATGAAAACGCAGAAATGGAAGCAGGACATGATTGCAGAACTATAATAAATACCTACGAACATGATATCTACCCCTATTGCATGCATGATTTACCCTCCCTTTTTCACTAATAGCCCCAAAAGTTATTACAAATTATTACAGCCCAGAATGAATAGGAAAAGCAAAATTACATCAGAAATTAAAGTACAACTAAGGGGAGCCTAATTCAGACTCCAGGTCTGAAATATGAGGTTAACCAAATTCAAGAGATCATGAACCAAAGCTTTTCTCTCATTTGGATGTGTCAGAGTGCCTAAGAGCCTCAAATGGACTCCGGGTAGTGCTCACACCCAAACACATACAGGATTAAGAACATAGTGCAGTGTGGAAGGGCCAGCCCTCGAGTATCCAAGTTCAGAGGGAACATAAGGTCCCAAGGAAAGGCTTACAAAAGGGGGACAAAGCTTAGAAGCTAAGAGTAAGTGTAAGTGCAGAGTTTGAACAGGGGAAAGGGGAAGTGGTAGAGAAATAGTGACAGGCTAGTGGACATACCAAGCAGTAGGAACTGTTGGCACACCCCACAAGCCTGTTATAACACATTGTTTTGGGTGTCAGGACCCTCTAAGGGATTAAGTCCAGACATGAACAATAACTTGTATATTGTCATGTCATGAACTACAACTCAAATCACATAGAGAGGAATAGGGGTACATGGATTTATAGCAGAAACAAGTAAAAGAAATTAACATTAAACATAGCCAGTAAAGAAGACATGAGTGTAGAAGCTGTAAAATAAACACATTGGGATGAGGCTGAAAATTAAACTAGAACATACCAGTTTCAGAAGAAAGCAGTAGTCTTGTGAAGCCAAAGTGCAAGCAAATAGTCAGAATGCTATGATTAGAGAACTATGATACTTAAGTAGTATAAAAGTTTTAAATTGAGAGTGTGTTAAAGTGCAGAAGGTTCATGCCCTTTTATAGTGTAGAAGGCAAGTAGAATAAGGTAGGAGAATGATTTGAAAATCAATTACAAAAATTTCCCTTTGATTTAGGGATTCTAATTTCAACCGGGCAAAACTAATTAAGGAAAGGGATTGATCAAAACCTTTTCCAAAGAAGTAAAAGAAGGGTAAATACACAGAGATTTATTTAAGGAAAAAATCTGATAGCACACGGTTTGTGCAAGTAAGGATAGGAAATCAGTTAACAACCAAGAAATAAAAGTTGAAGGCTTTGTACAAATGAACCAAGTCAGGAAAAGTGAGGAAAGATTTTACTTAAGGAAAATCAGTAATAATCAATCAATCCTAAAAAAAGATTCTGAATCAATCATAAGTTGGAAAGCCTTTTGTAGAAAGGTTCAACACACATATAAAAGCATACATACATGCTTAAACAAGAAAGAACTGTCATGCCTTTGTAAAATCAGTAGAAAGAAAAGGTTCAACATTGTATGAAAACAAAGATATCACACTCATTCAGAGGTTTAAAACCAGTCTGAAAGAGCTAAGGGGTCTTTGAAATAAAGCCCTAGTTCAAACAAACCAGGAAACATAAAGGAGAGGGCAAGCAAGTTAAGTCGAGACATGTGTTTCAGAGGAGAATTGAAGCTTCTAACATGCTTCTTTCAGAACTCATGAGAGAACATGATAGCAAAGTAACACGCAAATAGTAGCAGGATTCAGAGGATAGAATGGAAAATACTGATAAGAATAGCAGAGGAAACATGCTTAAGAGGCTCTTTTAGAAGAACTCAAACAAAGTTCAGTAGAAGAAAAGTAGTAAGCACACTTAAGAACGCGGTAGAAAAATACAGTAGAGAGATTCACAGAACATAATGGAAATACTGGTAGGAATAGTAAAAGAAACATGCTTAAGGAGTTTTCTAAAAGGAACTTAAACAGGGCTCAGTAGAAGGCATTAAAGAACTTAGTAGGAAAATACAGTAGAAGAACACAAAAACGTCAGAAAATTAGAGCAGAAAAGCACATATAGAAGAACATAGTAAGATAGTCATACAAGAGCATGATAAAAGGAAGAATACAAGAACACAGTAGGAGCAAGTACACGTAAAGGAAAAGGAAAGTCAGAAATCACTTAAACATTTTAGAAAACCCTAGATCGGAAAAGAAAGACCTTAAAAAAATAATTTTTGAAAGAAGAAATTGGGGAAATGGTTTGAAAACTCAAGTAGAGCATAGATATATAACAGATCTAAGAAAAATCGGAGAAAACCTCAAAGGGCTAGGGTTTCAGAAGAACCCTAGAATGAGAAAGGCTTTGAAAAGGTCTCCGATCCAAGTCGGAGAAGTCAGAAATAGGCTCATAAGACCAGGATACGCCGAAGCAAAGCCGGAGATGGCCGTGAAACCTCGAGCCGGCAAAGATCTAAGTGAGAACCTTCGAGGTCAGACCCCGAATCCTCATGTACCAAGTTTACAAGAGCAAAGGGAGGTGAGTTTAAGACTCCTACGGCCTGGGAAGCCATGGATTCCGGTGAGTTTATGGTGGAAGACGGTGAGAGGGGGCTATGGTTAGGGAAGGTTCGAGAGTGTTTGAAGAGTTCAGAGGAGGAGGTTGGTGAGAAATGAGGGGATTATGGTAGTGTTTGTGAATTAAAAAGGAAAGGGGAAATCGTGGCCGTTGATCAAAATGATCAACGACCTGGATCAAGAGGGAAGGCCGGTCGGGTTAAATTAGTTGGGTCAGGGGCGGGTTAAATTTAAATTGGGCTGGTCCAAAATTGGGCTTGAAATTGGGTCAACTAAGGAGATCAAATTTGGCTATAATTGAAATAAAAATGGGTCAGATTTTAAATAGCCAGTTTTTCCCTTTCTATTTTATAAAAATAGTAAAAATGACTTTGAAAGCAAATTAAAAGTACTGGATCAGTTAATAATATATAAATATTAATTTAAAAATATTGGAACTAATTTCATAATTATAAAATGCTATTAGTCTTAAAATAGGCTAAAATTACAATTATATGCAATTTAGCTTTTAAAATACCAAATAAATTTGTAAAAAATGTATAAAACTTACCCTAGCTATATTTTGGTATAAATATTAGAATAAAGTAAGTTATTCACCAAAATAATAATTTTAGGAATAATTATTGGTTTTCGTGTTGCTAAAATGGACAATAAATCAGTTTAAAAATCTTTTAGAAATTAGGAAAATTATTGAAACACTTAGACATACTTACATATGCATATATATGCTATTTTGAAAGTATTTGCATGTAAAAATACATAGGGATAAATTGGGTATCAACAGCTGCCCCTCTTTACCCGTGAAGGATGAAATAGTTGTCGGGTAAAGATATGATATCCAATTTGACCGAACGAAACAGTTTGAAGAACATCACCGTGCTCTAGTTCCTGAGCTACCTACATATCCCTGGTCATACAGGAATCAGGCCATATGTAGTTCAGGATTCGTCGACGGAATATGCCGATGGAGATTTTCAAAAACGGATGAGATGTTCGGGTTGGGATGGATGGTTAGAGTCAAGTAGAGCTGTAGGAATTGGAGCGGGGTTACTCCTACTGAGACGGTTGTTGCTCAACGGTTTACCTGCAAATAAGCAATACAAGTGTATATTGTGGATAAATTTAAACATGATGCAAGTTCCCGTTGGACCATGAATGATGTCTTTGGACGGTTAGGATGACATCCTTGGACCATGATGTCCTGGGACATGAAGCGTATAATAAAGGATTCACGGGCCATGAAATGATGCTCTCGGACTATGAGGATGATGCCTCCGAACCATGATGCCTTTGAATAATGATATGCAATAGATTAAAAGGGATCCTCGGGCCATGGCATGGTGTTCTCGGGCTATGCAAATGGTGCCTCTAAACAATGATGCCCTCAGATAATTTGGCGATCTTTCAGCCCATGAGATGCAGTAGGGTGGCGATCTTTCATCCATGAAAATGTTAATGAGATGGCGATCTTTCGGCCATGCAAGAAGTAAATGAAGGTGGCGATCTTTCAGCCATGCAAGAAGTAAATGGAGGTGGCGATCTTTCAGCTATGCAAAAAGTAAATGAAGGCGGCGATCTTTTAGCCATGCGAGATGGAGGTAAAGCTTAACCTCGGGAGGCAGAATGGTAGCCTTATGCAATGCAGGAAATGTAGATGGAGACAGAGCTTAGTCTCGGAAGGCAGAATGGTAAGCTTATGCAATGCAGAGAATGCAGATGGAGGTAGAGCTTAACCTCGGAAGGCAGAATGGTAGCCTTATGCAATGTAGAGAATGCAGATGGAGGTAGAGCTTAACCTCGGAAGGCAGAATGGTAGCCTTATGCAATACAGAGAATGCAGATTGAGGTAGAGCTTAACCTTGAAAGGAAGAATGGTAGTCTTATGCAATGCAAAGAATGCAGATGGAGACAGAGCTTAGTCTCGGAAGGTAGAACGGTAGCTTTATGCAATGTAGAGAATGCAGATGGAGATAGACCTTAGTCTCGGAAGGCAGAATGGTAGCCTTATGCAATGCAGAGAATGCAGATGGAGGTATAGCTTAACTTCGGATGGCAGAATGGTAGCCTTATGCAATGCAGAGAATGCAGATGGAGACAGAGCTTAGTCTCGCAAGGTAGAATAGTAGCCTTATGCAGGAAGTAAAAAAGGCAAATAATAATAGAATTTTCTTAGCTGATAGTGGATTGCGATATTGCAACTGCTGGGGATACTGTGTCTGTTGGGGACACTGCGTATGGATAGTAGCTGTGAGCAAGTGCAACAGTTCTGAGAGTAGTATTTCCGAGTAATGTGAGACTTGTGAGTGTATAGTATATTTGATGATTTTGCAACTCAAGTGCCTGCACAAAGAAAATAGTTAGTTTTGTAAAGGGGGGAGGTTATCTCGTATTCCCGCTGGCTCTGCTTGACCTGCTCGGTTCTGTTCCGGTGATACTATGTGTATTATTGGGGTAGCGTTGCTAAATGAAGCAACTTTGGTAACAGACATGCACGATTTAGTAAAAAATATACATAATCGAGAATAGTTTTCCTTAGATGAACCTACGACTGTGACGTGGTCCAAGACATTGCAACCTCTCTTGCTCCGGAATTTTGAGGGTCCTACTCAAAATTCTGCCCCAGTTTTCTGGGTTGCTGCTTCTGATGGATGCTTGCAGCAAATGGCTGAAATCACTTCGAAATTTTGAGGGTCCTCCTCAAAATTCTGCCCCGGTTTCCAATAGCGGGGGAAATGAAAATTTTATTGAATTGTGACCGAACCCATATGGATGCCTATGTATCCCCTCTTAAACGGGAATCAGGTCAGGTGTAGTTCAAATTACATCATGAAGGAAAGCATAAAGATTACACATAGTATCGCTTGATCGGCTCCTCCTGAATTGATCGGCTTCGGCCAAACTTCTCCGTCCATTTCTGTAAGTATGAGGGCTCCTCTTGTTAGAACTGGGTGAACCATGTACGGACCCTGCCAGTTGGGAGAGAACTTCCCTTTGGCCTCGTCCTGATGCGGGAAAATCTTTTTTAGCACCAGTTGCCCTAGTGCGAATTGTCTTGGCTTGACTCTTTTGTTGAAGGCTCTAGCCATTCTGTTCTGATAAAGCTGACCGTGGAAAACTGCATTCATTCTCTTCCTGTCTATAAGAGCTAGCTGTTCGTAATGACTTTTCACCCATTCTGCATTGTCGAGTTCAGCTTCATGTATGATCCTTAGGGAAGGAATTTCTACCTCAGCGGGAATAACAGCCTCTATACCGTAAACTAGCATACAGGGGGTTGCCCCGGTTGATGTGCGGACTGTGGTACGATACCCCAATAAAGCAAATGATAACTTCTCGTGCCACTACTTATGCTTCTCTATCATCTTCCTTAGTATCTTCTTGATATTCTTATTGGCAGCCTCTACGACTCCGTTCATCTGAGGTCTGTAGGCTGTAGAATTCTTATATTTGATCCTGAAGGTTTCACACATGGCTTTCATTAAGTCACTGTTGAGATTGGAACCATTATCAATAATGATTGATTTTGGAATTCTGAACCGACAAACGATACGGTTGCGGACAAAGTCTGCTACGACTTTCTTAGTCACTGCCTTGTATGATGCTGCTTCAACCCATTTAGTGAAATAATCAATTGCCACTAGGATGAACCTATGCCCATTTGATGCGGCAGGTTCGATTGGTCCGATAACATCCATTCCCCAAACGGCAAACGACCATGGTGAGCTTGTTGCATTAAGCTCGTTTGGAGGAACCTTTATCATATCTGCATGTATCTGACAGCGATGGCACTTTCGGACATATTGGATGCAGTCCGTTTCCATGGTCATCCAAAAATAACCAGCTCGAAGTATCTTCTTAGCTAAGACAAAGCCATTCATTTGTGGCCCGCAGGTCCCAGAATGGATATCTTCTAGTAATTTAGATGCTTCCTTTGCGTCGACACACCTTAGTAATCCCAAATCAGGAGTCCTCCTGTATAGGATTCCTCTGATATGAAATAAATTGCTGGATAACCTCCGAAGTGTGCACTTCTGAATAGCGTTTGCGAGCTCTGGGTATTCTCCTTTCACCAAGTATTCCTTGATATCATGAAACCAAGGTTTTCCATCCACTTCTTCTTCGATGTGAGCACAGTAAGCTAGCTGATCGTAGATCTTTACTGGAGTAGGGACAGTGAAATTCTTATCTGGATGCCATATCATGGATGATAGGGTAGCCAATGCATCGACAAACTCATTTTGGACTCTGGGAACATGCTGAAACTCTGTCTTTATAAACCTCTTTCTCAACTCCTGCACATGATGTGGATAAGGGAGTATCTTGGAGTTCTTGGTCGCCCATTCTTCTCGGACCTGATGTATAAGCAAGTCTGAATCCCCAATCACTAGCAACTCTTGAATGTTCATGTCAATGGCCATCTTGAGTCCCAAGATGCAGGCCTCATACTCATCCATATTGTTGGTGCAAGGGAATCTGAGTTTGGCAGACACCGGATAATGCTGACCGATTTTTGACACTAGGACTGCTCCTATGCCAACTCCTTTGAAATTTGCTGCTCCATCAAAAAACATTCTCCAACCTTTATAGGATTCTACAATGTCTTCTCCTATGAATAATATCTCTTCATCAGGAAAATATGTCTTTAAGGATTCGTATTCTCCGTCCACGGGATTCTCGCCAAGATGATCTGTCAAAGCCTATCCCTTGATTGCTTTCTGAGTTACTTAGACAATGTCGAATTCACTCAGCGGGATTTGCCACTTGGCTAGCTTGCCAGTGGGCATGGGCTTCTGAAAGATGTACTTCAACGGATCCATCTTTGATATGAGATATGCGGTATAGGCATAGAAATAGTGCCTCAACTTCTGAGCTACCAAAGTCAGAGCACAACATGTGTGCTCTAATAGAGAATACCGTGCCTCGTAAGGGGTGAACTTCTTGCTAAGATAGTAGATGGCCTGCTCCTTCCTCCTTGTTTCATCATGTTGCCCAAGAACACAACCGAACACTCCATCTAGCACTACAGGGTAGAGTAATAAAGGTCTACCCAGCTCCGGTGGGACAAAAACTGGCAGTGTGGACAGGTACTCCTTGATTCTGTCAAAGGCCCTCTGGCAGTCATCAGTCCATTTGGTAGTGGCGTCATTCTTTAACATCTTAAAGATTGGCTCACAAATGACAGTAGATTGAGCTATGAACCGGCTGATGTAGTTGAGTCTCCCTAAGAAACTCATTACTTCTTTATTGTTCTTTGGCGGTGGCAATTCTTGAATAGCTTTGACCTTTGATGGATCCAGTTATATTCCTCGGCGACTCACAATGAACCCAAGTAGTTTTATGGCAGGAACCCCAAATGCACATTTTGCGGGATTCAGCTTCAAGTTATACCTTCTCAGTCTATTGAAGAACCTCCTCAAATCTTCTATGTGATCAGTGGCTTTCTTGGATTTGATGATGACATCATCTACATATACTTTGATCTCTTTATGTATCATATCATGGAAAATGGTAGTTATGGCCCTAATGTAGGTGGCCCCAGCATTCTTTAACCCGAACGACATCATCTTGTAACAGTACATTCCCTACGGCATAATGAAAGCCGTTTTCTCAGCATCTTCTTCATCCATCCAGATCTGATGATACCCAGTAAAACAATCCACGAATGACTGCAACTCGTGCTTGGCATAATAGTCAATCAGGATGTGTATGTTTGGCAAGGGGAAGTCGACTTTTGGACAGGCCCGGTTGAGATCCCTATAGTTGACACAAACTCTGACATTCCCGTACTTCTTCGGCACTGGCACGATGTTGGCTAACCATGTCAGATATTCTACTACCCTGAGAACCTTAGCTTTGACTTGCTTAGTGACTTCTTCCTTGATTTTCAAACTCATGTCAGGCTTGAACTTTCTGAGCTTCTGCTTTACCGGTGGACATGTCGGATCAGTTGGCAGTTTGTGAGCCACAATAGATGTACTTAGACCAGTCATGTCATCATACGACCAAGCGAATATGTTTTCATATTCCTTTAGAAATTCTGTGTATTCACTCTTTTCGGATGGCGATATATGGACACTGACTCTCATTTCTTTGACGTTCTCTGCATCTCCCAAGTTAACAATTTCGGTCTCATCCAGGTTGGACTTAGGTCTATTTTGAAAATTTTCAACCTCTTTAACAATCTCTTCTGGTATGTTATCTTCCTCTGAATCTATGTCCGTTTGTTGCATTGTCTCGTTGCATGTTGCAGTCATTGGTTCATCAAGATAAGTAATAGTAATGCTATATGAGTAAAGTAAGGAGATAAAAATAATAAGAGTAAGATTTATAGGGAAAATTGAAATGTTTTGCTAAATTCCATAACTGTTTTTATTATTGAGATCTTATTGCGAAAATTCAAAAATGCGAAAGGAAAATCAACTAGTAAAAATGAAAGATAGTGCATGATGCTATGTTCAGCCTTGCTACCCAGAGGCTTTCCGGGCTCTGGTGGTTCTGATGGTCCAATTGTTGAGGCATGCTCCTTGGCTTACGGCTTGTATAGAAGGGCCTTACTCCCCCTCCTGCTTTAAAATGACACAACAATCCATGTCATCATCTTCCACGAATAAATTCCTCATTGCTGCCAGTGCTTCCTCTTCTTCCGACCCATATATAACATCGGCTGGCTGGAAAATCTATTCTAAATGGGGTATCGGCTGCTCCAGTGGGTAGTAAGGGCCGCGCCATGGTGGCGACCAGTTGTTGAATTCCTTCCAAGTATACTCGTATCCCAGACCGAAAGTGGTGCCATGTTTCTTCAGTTTGATCGGCTTGGAGATTCCTTGGAGATTCTTGCCAATTCCCTTGTCAGGCTCATATCCGCTCCAGTTCAATATGCTTTCAATTTTGTTGTCCTACCATTTGTCTTTGTAAATGTCGTTGACTCGTTCGATGTGGTGGTAGGTTTCCCCACCTATCTTTCTCCTTCCTCCAATTGCTGGGATAGTTTGGCGACAGTATATGGGATTGCTACCGTCGTCGTGAATGATCACCTCTTGGTGGTTCGACTAAAATTTCACCGCCTAATGCAGTGTTGACGCTACAGCCCCAGTGGCACGGATCCACGACCGTCCCAACAGCAAGTTGTAAGATGCTGGCACATCTATTACTTGAAATTCAACATCAAACCAAGTAGGCCCCATCTGCAAACACAAGCTAATTTCCCCAATAGTGGACCTTTGGGAACCGTCAAAAGCTTTGACATTGATGGCCCCGTCCTTTATCTCATGCAGACTCTTTCCCAATGTTCTGAGTGTTACCAATGGACAAATATTAAGCTGGACCCACCGTCAATCAGGATTCTGGTGATGAAATAATCCTCGTATTGCACAGTGATATGCAGCGCCTTGTTGTGACTCAACCCTTCTAGTGGCAACTCATCTTCATGAAAAGTGATCCTGTGACTCTCTAATACCTACCCTACCATGTTTGTCATTTCTCCTCCAGTGATGTTGCTCAGTACATATGCCTCACTCAGCATATTCAACAAGGCGTTCCTATGTGCATTGGAGCTTTGCAGCAAAGCTAAGATAGAGATCCGTGCCAGTGTTTTGTTCAACTGATCGATGACTGAGTACTCCTTTGCTTGTATTTTTCTCCAGAGATTATCAGGCCCAGCTTCAGTGATGGTCGACCGTCCAAAGGCCTGCTTTCTTGATTTAGCCAAATGTTCCGGGGTGTATACTCTGTCGGTTCTTGTCATACCCTATGCCGCGACTGCTTCTTTGGATTTGGATTTCCCTTTCCTTCTTGCCTCGGCTGTGTAGTCCCAAGGTATGGCATTTGTATGGAATGGTGTTATAGCCGACATTGCTACTGGAATGGTCACCTTTATTCCAAACGGAGCCTGTATTTTGGAAGGCAAGATCGCAACTTCAAATGGTTCAGGTACATTTGCCGGGGACCCAAACTCGACCTCGATCGGTGTTGGCATCTTTGTAGAGGATGGTGTTTCAAACTCAAGTGGTATGGACATGTTCACTTCAGCGTCCCTAGAAGGCTGAATCTGGACTACAATCGGATTAAGGGTGACTGTTGGTTTCTTTGGGTCGTCGCCTTCTGTGATCAAACCTATTGACCCATTGGGGTCCCAATCATTCTCTATTTCAATCATATGAGCGCCTCCACCCATGTGGTCTGGTAGAGGGTTATTACAGACATTCGGAGCGGGCTTCTCTATTTCATGACGGAATGGTATTCAGAGGATTTATTAGGATTGACCCATTGGGAAGGGTTTTCAGGAGTTATAGCGGGGATGTGGGTGACATAACCAGCAGCTTTGAGCCTTTCATACAGCAGGTCAATTGGTTCGGCAATGGTGGTATATTGATTGGGAGGTCTGCGGTCGAAATTTGGTCGGGGTCTAGGAAAGTTTTGGCGAGTGGGAGGTGATTGATAGTGAGAGGGTTGAGTATTGTAGGCTTGGTAGACATGTGCGGGTTGGGAATATCTAGGTGAAGTAGGCTGATATGTGGGAGGTGGAGGTGATTGGTAAGTAGGTGGTGGAGTTTGGTAAGAGGGCGAGGGTGCTTGGTAATTTGGGGTAGATTGATATGTGAGTGGAGGCATTAGGTAGGTTTGGTATTTGATAGGGGACTTGGTTCTCTGTGCAACCATCAAGGTGCTTACGTCCCTTTTCTTGGTTGTGCCACCATACTATAGAGCCTTGTTGGTAGCCAGCAAAGCCTCAAAGTTTGTGACCATACCACTTTTAATGCCTTTCTTGATCCTCTCACCTAGCTTGACGATGTCGGAAAATTTCTGGCTTTCAATCAGTATCAACCTTTCATAGTACTAGGGGTCTTGAGATCGGACGAAAAACTTGTTCATTTGTTCTTACTCTAGAGCAGGCCTGAATTTGGTAGCTTCTGACCTCCAGCGAGTGGCATACTCACGGAATGTTTCCGTGGGTTTCTTCTTTAGGCTCTGGATGTAGAACACATCTGGTGCATTTTCTATGTTGATCCTAAACCTGTCCATGAAATCGGACACCATACTTACCCAGTTCGACCACTTCTTCGGATCTTGGCTAATGTACCAAGATAGAGCATCTCCCTTCAAACTCCACATGAAGAGTTTCATGAGGATCCTTTCGTCCTTTCCTACTCCGACCAACTTGTCACAGTATGTTCTCAAATGAACTCTCGGATCTCCTGTACCATCAAACATCTCGAACTTCGGAGGTTTGTACCACTCGAGTAGTTCAACATCAAGTTTTATGCAGAGATCTTCATAGTTTAGCACCTCAATTCCTTTGCTTCCTTCGACGCCCTGAATTTGGCTAGTCAACTTCTTAAGCTCTTCAGCCAGACTCCTGATGAGTGAGTCTTTATCATCAGACTCGGGTGTGCTTGAAATGGGTTGGGTGGAGTGCGGCATGGTTTACACGTAGATGGGGGTGCTATGAGTGTGGAAATGGTCATTTGTGGAGTTCACCGGATCTAGGATGAGCAGTGGAGTATTGTTGGAAGTATGACAGGTGTAGTGGTGGTGAGGAGCGGGATGGTTTTGTGGTTTTGGGACGTTTTGTGGAGGTGTAGGGTTCTAAGCGTTAGAAAATTGACATCGGGGGTGGTGAGGGAAAATAATAAGCTCGCCAAGTTCCGGACCTGATCAAGTTCTTTTTGGAATTTCAGCAGCTTTTGTTCAAGCTGGGATGCACTTTCCTTATGAACCAGGGTACCATGAGTGTCCTCTACCCGTCTAGTTGAGTTTTCCTTTCTGGTGTTGTTCAAATCTTCCATCTTTCCTTTTTTCTTGTTTCTAACAGGGCTACAAGGAGGAGTGGGTGGAGGGCCCTTGGATCTGGTGGAATATGATGATGCCAGAGTGCACGAACTAACCTTGCGGAGGGGAAAAAATAAAAACAAAAAGGCAACAAGTCAGTGAGGATTATGGAAAGAAACATTGCGATATTTAAACACGTAGTGCAACATTGTAAGTCGTGTTCTAATTTATGAGCCTCGTTGTGCCGGAGGTAGGCCTAGTGAAAAGTTGATTTGGAGAACTTATAATGCTAAATGCCTCATTTTATTGATAAAAATAAGACGAATCCCAAAACGACACTAAATAACAGAAGATAAACATGTCACTAATGGCCATTGGCCTTATTACATTCATAAAACGAAAAGGTAAATTCCTTTCTATTTGGTCCCAGAAGGACCTTCCCTAGACTCGGCATCTTTGGCTCCATCGAACAGCTTCACCAGCTCGTGAAGTCCGAGCAGTAGGTAGGCTCTGGCCAGGTGTCCACCCTCGTTTCCTTCAGCATTCTGGCAGTCCTTGATCCTCTTGAGAAACTTCCTTTCCAGCTCCACTAAACCTCGTTCCAGGTATCCTAATCGCTTGTTGGCACTGACAACCATGTCTTTCCACTTTTCAATCAGTTTTTGGTGGGCTTCTTGAATCTCACGGTGCTCGCTTTCACATTCCTGAATCCTTTTGCGCAGTTGATTGTATTTGACCTGTGCTTCGGCCCTTTCATCGATGATTCTGTGACCTCGAACAAACCTAGGTTAGCCCAGACCATTGTGATTATTCTCCAGCCATCCTGAATAGTATAGGGTGCAACCAGCATGGTACCTGTCTAGCTCGATAGTATCTCTTCCCATAATGATCTTCCAATGTCGCATATGTTGATCTTGGCACTTATAAGGACTGTCATCAGCTTGGAAGTCAGCCTGGAAGTGAATCTTATCGACCCTTGGTATAACCTATTTCCTACTAGCCTGTCTCATAACCCGGAGAGGGACATAAGGGTAGGTTCCTCTCAAATCGATCAGTATCAGAAATGGTGCGTCCCTGGATCGGGCGATGAACTCTTCAGTAGGGAACCACTCGAACATCCATTGTATTTGATCCTCAGTCAGATTTTCAAACGGCTCCACCCATCCCTTAGCATCTTCTAGCTGAGCAAACATGTTGGGCATGTAGTTCATTCGCCTTGGTTAATGGAAGGCTATATGATCGTCCCAGTCTCTACGCTGAATCTCTTGCCGATATTCACCCCTTTGGAGATACTCCATAAGCCAGAGTTGGAGTAGCAAGTTGCAGCCCTCGAAGTGTGGGGCTCCTTGTTGACACTTTTCCAGGGCTCGGTATATCTCTGCAATGATCATGGGCACTATGCTAAATAGTTGTCCCCTAATTCCCTCCATCAAAGTTTTAGTGACCATGACTAGCCTGGTGTGGATCCTTGCTTTCTTCATTGGAAACACTATCATCCCTAAGAAACAGAACATGAATACAAAGACCCTTCAGTGAATATGCCCCAACGATGTAAGGGAAAACTCATCCGGATAAGTACGGTAGGATTTGCTGTGACTGTACCTTTCGTAAAAATAATCAAAGGGAATGTAAGACTCCTTCAAACATGTCAAGTCTGGATTCTTCTTTAGGCCCATCATTTTGAGAAAACCTCTACCCTTGCGATTTTCCGGCATTAACAAACCCGGGGTCTCCCATGGTATACCAGCTAATCCTCCTATTTCTTCTAGCAGGGGTGTCATCTCAATCTCTCCGAAACGAAACACAGACCTATCACAATCCCAGAACAGAGTAGCAGCTTCTATGATTTTGTTGTTGGGTTGGACCTCTAGTAGGAAAGGTAGATTTCCTAGGTATTTCCGGACAAGAGTCTGATCACTGGAATGAAGATCCCCCACCAGCTTAGCAACCTTGGATGGATGTTTGTGACCATGCCGAATCTGGGGACTTCGTGCCTCGTGTTTCTGCAAGACAAAAGGGTTAGGCCCTTACCCCCACCAGACTCGACTATTATATACCAATAATTGGGATAAAAGCATTTAGTTCTCCAAATAAATGCACAAAACGTGATAGTGTCCGTTTGGATTTTTGGGAAACCCAGTGGACTTTGGACGAGGGTGTCTTAAAGAGTCATTATGCGGACAACATAACTAACTTGGCTAAGTTTGACCATGATGCATGCACAATTAAACAGAGTAAGGTTTCTATGGGGTAATATACTGGTACCCTTGAGCGGATAACTCAAGAGGGAAAGGCACTGAACCGTCGACTACACCGTTGATCGACTGATTCTACCGCAAATACGCCTTTGCCTAATTTAAATGGTGATAATATCGGAAGAGTACAACCACTCATTATAAGCGCTGCTATGGTATTTGATTGGCACGAGTGGAATATGATGTTGAAAACATGATTATGTAATAATTAAAACAAGTTGTCACGTATTTGCACGTTCATAACGTAATAATTACAATAATTTAAAACAGTAATAAAGAAGTGCAGTAAAGGAAAGCAGTGAAAGAAACAACGGAAAGAAACAAGAGACAAGTTAGTTTTTTGCAGTAGATGAGGGAATTAAATGCTTTAAGGTATTAAACAAATAAAGCAAAGAAGAAATGTAAAGTCACAGTAATAGCTTGAAATGGTAAAAGCCTAAGAGTATTTCCCCAACAGAGTCGCCATGCTGTCGCGCCCCCTTTTTTCTCACGAAATCGGGTTTATGACATTTGGGAGGACAACTCATTCCCTTTTGGGAATTGGGTTTGCATTTGAAGAGTCGCCACCTAATGATTAATGTGCATTAGGACACTAGGAAGGAATTAATCTAGAAAACCAGAGATTGGGTAAGGGCTAGAAATTATCCCGAGGGAAAGGTGTTAGGCACCCCTCAGGATTCACTAGTATGGTTCCCGGCCAGGCTACAATTGTGACTTTAAGTACAAGTGACAAGTAAGCAAATAAAGGTTTCAAATATGAAGGATTGTCACATTATGGATGCAAATAAATTAAAGTTTGAAGAAACAAAGAAAGCGGAATTTTTTGAGGAAATAGTTTGAAAATTCTTAAAAAAAGTAATAAAATACACAAGTAAAGGGAAGGGAGTCCAAGATTTACGAATAATATGGATCACGTCAATGCAATACCCGGTAATCACTCCTCAGAAGAGGGGTTACACGTGGTATTAGCGCACCGGTCATCATATCCATATCTACCCTTTCCTACCCCGTTAAGGTATTAAAACGCGAAATAGTTTTGTTACTTATTGCATGCTCTTACCCGTCCTAATCCTATCAGTCCCGGAGGCATTTGGGACTACTAGTCCTAAAGGGAAGGGAGATTGTACTTTTATGGTTTAAAGGACAAAATTTAGGGCAACAAACAAAACATATAGGGCAGATATGGGAAAACAGATAACATTAAAAGGCTCAAACAGGCCTCCTCAACTTAAAGATAGATTGTTTAGCATGTCTTACATGTACTGGTTATGGTCTGAATTAAACTAAAAACGTTAAAGCTGGCTGATTTATCACATATTTTCAGATAAGAAGTCCGAATTAGGCCTGCCCACTGGTTGTAATTATCAAAGAATGGCGCAGTTATAGCTTTTACCCTAAAGCTTGCCTAGGTGTTATGCGAAACCTATAGGCATGCTATCTATTAATTTCAGAAATAAAGATGTAAACTGATTACAGAAAGGTTGCCAGTTTTTTACCAAGTTCTGCAGATTAAACTTAAAACAAGCGATGCGATTCACATTTGGTTGATTACCCATATAGGCATGCTTTCTAAGCGTTATTGATTTAAAAAACGTTTATAGTCGAAATAAAAATGCAGGAGTCCTATAGGCATGGTATCTAAAATGTTGTTTGTTATTAAAACCTGTGAACACGTTTGCCTAGTGATAGGTGCATATGCAGAATTCAAGAAGTCATATAGATAGGTTATCTATATGATATGCAGCATTATGAAATGTAGAACCTATAAACATGTTTTCTACATGAAAATGCAGAACCCATAAACAAGATTTCTATATGAAAATGCAGAACCTATAACAGGATTTCTATATGAAAATGCAGAACCTATAAACAGGATTTCTATATGAAAACACAGAAATGAAAGCAGGACATGATTGCATAAGTATAGTAAATACCTACGAACATGATATCTACCCCTATTGCATGTATGATTTACCCTCCCTTTTTCACTAACAGCCCCAATAGTTATTACAAATTATTTTAGCCCAGAATGAATAAGAAAAAGCAAAATTACATCAGAAATTAAAGTACAACCAAGGGGAGCCTAATTCAGACTCCAGGTCTGAAATATGAGATGAACCAACTTCAAGAGATCATGAACCAAAGCCTTTCTCCTATTTGGATTCAGAGTTCCCTAAGAGCCTCAAATGGACTCCGAGCAGTGCTCACACCCAAACACATACATGATTAAGAACATAGTGCAGTGTGGAAGGGCCAACCCTCGAGTATCCAAGTTCTGAGGGAACTCAAGGTCCCAAGGCAAGGCTTAAAGGAGGGGTCAGAGCTTAGAAGCTAAGAGTAAGTGTAAGTGCAGAGTTTGAAAAGGGGAATTGGTATACAAACAGGGACAAGCTAGTGGGCATACCAAGCAATGGGAAGTGCTGGCACACCCCACAAGCCTGTTTGAACACATTGCTTTGGGAGTCAGGACCCTCTAAGGGATCAAGTCCAGACATGAATAATAACTTGCATATTGTCATGTCATGAACTACAACTCAAATCACATAGAGGGGAATAGGGGTACAGGGATTCATAGCAGAAACAAGTATAAGAAATTAGCATTAAACATAGGTAGTAAAGCAGACAGGGGTGTAGAAGCTGTAAAATAAACACATTGGGATGAGGTTGAAAATCAAACTAGGACATACCAATTTCAGGAACCAAAAAAAAAGAAAACAGTAGTCTTGTAAAGCCAAAGTGCAAGCAAATAGTCAGAATGCTATGATTAGAGAACTATGATACTTGAGTAGTATAAAAGTGTTAAATTGAGAGTGTGTTAAAGTGCAGAAGGGTCGTGCCCTTTTATAGTGTAGAAGGCAAGCAGAATAAGGTAGGAGAATAATTTGAAAATCAATTACAAAAATTTCCCTTTGATTAAGAGATTCTAATTTCAACCGGGCAAAATTAATTAAGGAAAAGGATTGATCAAAACCTTTTCCAAAGCAGTACGCAAAGGGTAAATACATAGAGATTTATTTAAGGAAAAAGTCTAATAGCACACGGTTTGCGCACGTTAGGAAAGGAAATCAGTTAACAGCCAAGAAATCAAAGTTGAAGGCTTTGTAAATGAACCAAGTCAGGAAAAGTGAGAAAAGGTTTTACTTAAGGAAAATCAGTAACAATCAATCAATCCTTAAAACAAAGATTCTGAATCAATCATAAGTTGGAAAGCCTTTTGAAGAAAGGTTAAACACACATATAAAAGCATGCAGACATGCTTAAACAAGAAAAAACTGTCATGCCTTTGTAAAATTAGTAGAAAGAAAAAGTTCAACATTGTATGAAAACAAAGATATCCAAACTCATTCAGAGGTTTAAACCAGTCTGAAAGAGCTAAGGGGTCTTTGAAATAAAGCCCTAGTTCGAACAAACCAGAAAACATAAAGGAGAGGGCAAGCAAGTTAAGTCGAGACATGTGTAGAGGTTTCAGAGGAGAATTAAAGCTTCTAACATGCTTCTTTCAGAACTCATAAGAGAACATGATAGCAACGTAACATGCAAACAGTAGAAGATTCAGAGGATAGAATGGAAAATACTGATAAGATAGCAGAGGACACATGCTTAAGAGGCTCTTTAGAAGAACTTAAACAAAGTTCAGTAGAAGAAAAGTAGTAAGCACACTTAAGAACGTGGTAGAAAAATACAATAGAGAGATTCACAGAACATAATGGAAATACTGGTAGGAATAGTAGAAGAAACATGCTTAAGGAGTTTTCTAAAAGGAACTTAAATAGGGCTCAGTAGAAGGCAAACAAAGAACTTTAAGAACTTAGTAGGAAAATACAGTAGAAGAACACAAAAACGTCAAAAAATTAGAGCAGAAAAGCATATATAGAAGAACATAGTAAGAAAGTCATACAAGAGCATTATAAAAGGAAGAATACAAGAACACAGTAGGAGCAAGTACACGTAAAGGAAAAGGAAAGTCAGAAATCACTTAAATATTTTAGAAAACCCTAGATCGGAAAAGAAAGACCTTAAAAAAAATAATTTTTGAAAAAAAAAATTGGGGAAATGGTTTGAAAACTCAAGTAGAGCATAGATATATAACAGATCTAAGAAAAATCGGAGAAAACATCGAAGGGTTAGGGTTTCAGAAGAACCCTAGAATGAGAAATGCTTTGAAAAGGTCTCCGATCCGAGTCGGAGAAGTCAGAAATAGGCTCATATGACCAGGATACGCCGGAGCAAAGCCGGAGATGGCCGTGAAACCTCGAGTCGGCAAAGATCTGAGTGAGAAACTTCGAGGTCAGACCCCGAATCTTCAAGTACCAAGTGTACAAGAGCAAAGGGAGGTGAGTTTAAGACTCCCATGGCCTGAGAAGCCATGGATTCCGGTGAGTTTATGATGGAAGACGGTACGAGGAGGCTAGGGTTAGGTAAGGTTCGAGAGTGTTTGAGAGTTTAAAGGCGGCGGTTGGTGAGAAATGAGGGGATTAGGGTAGTGTTTGTGAATTAAAAAGGAAAGGGGAAATCGTGGCCGTTGATCAAAATGATCAACGGCCTGGATCAAGAGGGAAGGTCGGGCGGGTTAAATTAGTTGGGTCAGGGGCGATTTAAATTTAAATTGGGCTTGTCCGAAATTGGGCTTGAAATTGGGTCAGTTAAGGGGATCAAATTTGGCTATAATTGAAATAAAAATGGGTTAGATTTTAATAGCCAGTTTTCCCTTTCTATTTTATAAAAATAGTAAAAATGACTTTGAAAGCAAATTAAAAGTACTGGATCAATTCATAATATATCAATATTAATTTTAAAATATTGGAACAAATTTTATAATTATAAAATGCTATTAGTCTTAAAATAGGCTAAAATTGCAATTATATACAATTTAGCTTTTAAAATACCAAATAAATTTGTAAAAAATATAAAAACATTATCCTAGCTATATTTTGGTATAAATATGAGAATAAAGTAAGTTATTCACCTAAATAATAATTTTAGAAATAATTATTGGTTATCGTGCTGCTAAAATGGGCAATAAATCAGTTTAAAAATCTTTTAGAAATTAGGAAAATTATTGAAACACTTGGACATACTTATATATGCATATATATGCTATTTTGAAAGTATTTGCATGTAAAAATATATAGGAAAAAATTGGGTATCACAATGTCAAACTAGTTTTAACCCTATAGGCATGCTTTCTAGATGCATACTAATTTTAGCTTCATAGACATGTTTCATAGCCTTATATTTCCCTTTAATCCTATAGGCATGCTTTCTAATTATTGAACCGACTTAAATACTATAGACATGATCTCTAGGTTTGAAACTGATTTTAATCCTATAGGCATGATATCTATTACTGAATTGATATAAATCCTATAGGCATGATATCTATCAAGCAGCACAAAGGGCAAAAATTTTACACATTACCATCAAACAATTAAATAAAACATTGGGGGTCCTATAGTCATGATTACTCACACATATTGATGCATCATATAGGCAGGATTTCTAATGTACACACCATATAAAACTCATACGAGTTTAAGATGAATCATCAATGAAAGTCCTATAGGCATGGTTTCTAAAACACATTGCAGAACTTAACAGTTTGACAAATTAGTAGAATTAATAGCACAGATGAATCCCTATAGACAGGATTTCTACCAGTTTAACAAAAGGAAATAAGAAATCCCCCCCCCCCTTCGATTTTACTTAATACCCTAGAATCTGTTTATTACAAAGTTATTAAAGACCAGATAATGAATAAATTATATAATAGTAATAAAAGTACACTATAGGGAGCCTTCATTAGGCCCAAATAAACCTAGGAACCAGGCCTTCAAACCAATCAACTTCGAAGCTTATTTCATAGGTACAACATAGCCAAATATGAGTGATTTACCCATATCACATATAGAACCAGGTTTCTAGTGCGTCAAAGATTCCAAGGGCCTCAGAGACCCTGGGCAATGCTCACACTAGAACAAGATATTCAGAAATCATTCAACAGAGATTGGGAACAAGTTTCCAGTGCGTCAGAGTTCATGAGAGTCTCACATGGACCCTGAGCAGTGCTCGCACTAGGTTGGTTGAGGACAGACCCTAAAGGACTAAAGTTGGGAGTTTTTTTAAAAGAGTGACATCATACAAAAAGAGATAGAAACAATTTTAAAATAGTTTTTAATTTCAGAAGAGAACAAAGTTTAGAACACAGAACTTGTAGGCAGGATTACATTATGAAAACAAGCAAGGTTCATGCTCAAACACACAACCCAAAGAAGTTGAAATCTGGAAAACAATCTAGTTACGCTAAGTCTTTAATGCTAGCACTTAGGACAGACTAACTAAAATGTGAAAACCAAACAGTCAGAACACTCACATGAAATCCATACATGTTAGAAATCAAATTATCAAAACATATAAACGACAAAATAAAAAGCCTAGTAACAATACAAGTTCAAAGGCTTAAGACTAATTGACTACTTAACCTTCTAAAATTATCCTAAAGGTACTCAAATTCAGAATGGTTCAGAACACACAGGAGGTAGATTGAGCATATTTTCTTAAGAGGATTCATAATATTTAAAACAACCAATCTTAAATTAATAGTGTAAACCATATGATTAAAACAAAAGCATGTAGACAGGAAGAATCATGCTTAGAGAGGGATTTTAGACATGCTAGATTATAAACACAGATCATGAATACATAAAAATGATATGACAAAGGATAGTCACTTATCAGTTAAGTGAGCAAAACCAGAATAATACCAGGAAGTTGAGAGTCAAGAATGATTGGCCTTGGCTTTTAGCCGGCCAAGACCAGTAGTAAGCGAGAGAGAACAGAGAGAGTATAGAACCAAAACTTTAAATTTTCGTGAGAGTATCGATAGTTCCCGTCTGTCTAAAGGGGAAAGGGAGAAGAGTTTAAATAGTGTTCACTTGGGCGAACAAATAAGGAAGTAATCAAACACATATAAGTAAGGACAAAAATTAATCACAGAATAAATAATACATAGCTTAGTAAATTATCAGGGCATAATAGCGTGTAATTAGGCGAGTAACATTTAAAATAAGATAAATATCAACTAACGGTCAGTTTCAAGGCAAATAAGGTAAAGAAATAATGGAAACATGGTAGATCGAATAAAATAAGGAAAATATCAGTACCATGCGAGAAAGAAAAGAGTAAAGTCTCAAACCCTAGACAGGAGATTTATTCAAAAAGCAACAAAGAATCAAACTGGAAAAAGATCTGAAACCCTAATTTAGGGCAAATAAAGGAAATTAACAGTAATAGGCAGATTCATGCATAATAAAGTGAATATAGACGAAATAATGCTAAAAATCGAAGTTTGAACCAGTTTAGGTTCGAATCAAAGAGAATCTGAAACCCTAACCTTTAGGGCTAAGTAAGAATCCACAAGAGATACGTAAAATAATCGTACTCACAAAGAACACGGGATGAACACAGACCGAATACACAACAGGTTAAGGATTTTGAACCAGATTTGGTTCGAATCTCTTAAGATCTGCTTGCTATTTTAGGCAAGATATTAGGTAATACCAAAATCGGGTAGCCAGTAAGGATGAGGGACTAATATGGTAAGGGAATCATAGATTGATTCCATTTTTGGGGATGGAATCGAAGAGATTTGAGTGACGGTGTTAGGGTTTTGAGAAGAGAGGGGGAAAGTTTGAGAGAGTTCAATGGCGGCGGGACTGGGAGAATGGTCTTTAGGGTTTGTATATGGGTATATAAGGAAAGGCAGGGTTGTTTGTGAGCTATTGATCATTTGTGATCAACGACTGCGATTTAGGCAAGGTTGGGTCAGTTCCGCACGGGGTTAAGGGGTTATGGATTGGGATTATGTGATTTGTGCTAGTGTATTTAGGTAATTGGGCGGGGAAATTGGGTTGGTTTGGGTAGCTTAGGTCCAAAAAAAATTTAATAAAAATTGGGGCCAGATTTTAAATACCCAATTTATTAAACAAATAATTTATACAAATAATAAATGAATAAAAATCATATTGTTTGTGCATAAAAATAGTTAATAACAATTATTCAACACTTTAAAAATATAAAAAGTTATTTGTTTCATAAATAAATTAACTATAAGTATATACGGGCTATTATTGCAAAATGTGCAATTTTAGCCTTAAAAATGTAAATGTATGTATGATAAATATAATAAAATATTTAGAACCTAATCTTGGTGTAAATGATGAAATTAGATGATTAAATCATTGTAAAAATAATTTGTGATGCAATTAATGATTATTTATTCTGTAAAATATGGGAATAAATTGATTAAAAAAATCTTTAAAAATTAGGAAAAATATGTGATGATGCTCATACATTATTTTGAAACTATATATTCATATTCGAAATATGTGAGGGAAAAATTGGGTATCAACAGCTGCCCCTCTTTACCCGAGAAGAATGAAAGAGTTGTCGGGTAAAGAAATGATGACTGATTTTGATCGAATGGCGTGATTTAAAAAGTATAGGCTGCACTCAGGTTTCTGAGCTTCCTACATATCCCTAGTTTTACAGGAATTAGGTCGTGTGTAGTTCTGGACCGACGAATGAAACCAATGGAATTGTTATCGAAATATTCATGTTTTTCGGAAAGTGTCCTTTTGGGAAGGATAGTATCGGATTGATTTATGCGGGGTTATGAATGTGAATATGAAACGTAATGGATGTATCACAAGGCAGATATCTGAACGGTCATGGAATAAAAGCGAGTAACTGATGAGAGTCGGTTACATCCAGAATAATGAACGCGTATGAATGGTATGAGCGGAAACCGGACCGAATGTTGCTCCTGTTTGAAGAACGGTTAACTCCTGAATTACCTACAAAACTTAAAATACAATGACATCCCGGGCCATGAATCATGAGATAAGGGATTCGTAGGTCATGAAATGATGTTCTCAGGACATGAGAATGGTGCCTTCGAACCATGATGCCTTTGAATAATGATGTGCAATATTGAGAGATCTTTAGGCCATGACATGGTGTCTTCAGGGTATGAGGATGATGCCTTCGGACTATGATGTCTTCGGACAAAGACATGGTGATGCATATGAGCAAAACAAGACAGAGCTTAGTTTTGTACATGATTAGGACAGAGCTTAGCCCCGAAAAAGGTAAAATAGTGCTAGGTTTTAAATAGGGCAATGTTCAATCATTAGACAAGGACAGGCAGAACTCAGCCGTATGCAGATTGGGAGACAATGCTTATCCTCATGCAAGAAAAGAGAGACATGGCTTAGTCTCATGAAATGGAAGGCAGTGTTTTTCCTTATGCAAATAGAGAGGCAGGGCTTATCCTCATGCAAGATTTGAGACAGGACTTAGTCTCATGCAAAGAGAAGGCAATGCTTAGCCTTATACAAATAAAGAGGAAGGGCTTGGCCTCATACAAGATTTGAGATAAGGCTTAGTATCATGCAAAGAGAAGGCAATGCTTAGCCTTATGCAGGATTTAAGACAGGGCTTAGTCTCATGCAAAAAGAAGACAATGCTTAGCCTTATGCAAATAAGGAGGCAGGGCTTAGCCCCATGCAAAGAGAAGGCAATGCTTAGCATTATGAAAATAAGGAGTCAGGGCTTATCCCCATGCAAGATTTGAGACAGGGCTTAGTCTCATGCAAAGAGAAGGCAATGCTTAGCCTTATGCAAATAAGGAGGCAGGTGCAAGATTTAAGACAAGGCTTGGTCTCATGCAAGGGACAAATAGCCAATAGGAGCAGAATATTTCTTAGCTAGAGATAAATTTACGCTTAGCGGTCCGTTTGTTATGAAGGTAATGATTTTAAGGCGCACGTACTTGTGGTTATTCCTTGTTCCTGTATCCAAAGAAAAATCATGAGTTTTGTGGGGGAGGTTGTTTTGTGCCTTTGTCTGCTTGTGTTTGCTTTGCTTTGCTCTGAAGATCCTGTTCGAGTTACCCTAAGTAACATCTGGCTTCCATAGAAATAAAGTTTTCGGAAAGTATGCATGCATTTGATAAACATAGTTATTTTAAAACATGATGGTATATAATATCAAGTAAATTAGATGAACTGATGACTGTGATACTTTTAGAGACATTGCAGCTTCTTTGCATTAGAATTTTGAGGGTCCTTCTCAAAATTCTGTCGTAGTTTAGTAAACGATCCTTCGACCGTTCTCCATGTAACTAAGTTCGTTGGACCTGCCACGGAATTTTGAGAATCCTTCTCAAAATTCTGCCTCAGTTACTTAACCGATTCTTTGATTTCTTACATATGATAACGTCGGCTGGACTTGCACCGGAATTTTGAGGGTCCTCCTCAAAATTCTGCCCCAGTTTCTGGTTGTGGGAAAATGAAAATTTAATTCAGATGTGACCGAACCCATGGGGCTGCCTACATATCCCCTCTAAAGTGGGAATCATGTCAAGCATAGTTCAGTTAAATCAGATGAAGATATGTGAATAATTAAAATATAGTATATCTTGACTGCGTCCGGATTGATAGGCTTTGGCAAAACTTCTCCGTCCATTTCTGCAAGTATGAGTGATCCTCCTATTAGTACCCTATGAACCATGTAAGGACCTTGCAAGTTAGGTAAAAATTTCGCTTTGGCTTCATCTTGATGTGGAAAGATCCGCTTCAGCACCAGCTGCCCCGGTGTGAATTATGTTGGTTTGAACCTTTTGTTGAAAGCCCTAGACATTCTATTCTAATAAAGTTGACCATGACCCAATGAATTCATCCTTTTTCCATCTATGAGGGCTAACTACTCATAGCGGCTCCTTATCCATTCTGCATCACTGAGTTCGGCTTCTTGTATGATCCTTAAAGAAGGAATTTCTATCTTGGCGGGAATGACAACTTCGATACCATAAACCAAGAAATAGGGAGTTGTCTGGTTGATGTACGGATTGTGATATGGTATCCCAATAAGGCAAATGGTAACTTCTCGTGCCATTTCTTGTGATTTTCTACCATTTTCTTAGTATTTTTTTGATATTCTTGTTAGCAGCTTCCACGGTTCCGTTCATTTGAGGTCTGTATGCTGTGGAGTTTTTGTGCTTGATTTTGAAAGTTTCACACATGGATTTCATCAAATCACTATTGAGATTGGCGGCATTGTCAGTGATGATGGACTTAGGGACCACGAATCGACAAACAATACGATCCCTGACAAAATCTACGACGACTTTCTTGGGTACAACTTTGTAAGATGCAGCCTCTACCCATTTTGTGAAGTAATCGACGACCACTAAAATGAACCTATGCTCGTTTGAAGCAGTGGGTTCGATCGAACCAATGACATCCATTCCCTAGGCAGCAAAAGGACAAGGTGCACTTGTTGCATTGAGTTCTTTTGGCGGCACTCATATCATATCTGCATGTATCTGGCATTGGTGGCATTTCTGGACATACCGGATGCAATCTGTTTCCATAGTCATTCAAAAGTATCTGGCTCTAAGTATCTTCTTTGCTAGAACAAAACCGTTCATATGTAAACCACAAGTCCCGACATGTATTTCCTTGAGCAATTTGGAAGCTTTTTTGGCGTCAACACACCTTAATAGTCCTAGATCAGGTGTTCTCCTATACAAAATTCCTCTGCTTTGGAAGAAATGATTAGACAGCCTACGTAGTGTACATTTCTGAGTATGGTTCCCTGCTCTGTGTATTCTCCTTTTACCAAATATTCCTTGATGTCGTGGAATCATGGGTTTCCGTCCGTTTATTCTTCAACATGAGCACAATAAGCTGGCTGACTATGGATCTTAACTGGATGAGATCGATGAAATTCTTGTCTGGATGTTGTATCATGGAAGACAGAGTAGCCAGTGTGTTTGTGAACTCGTTCTGGATTCTTATAACATGTTTGAATTCTATTTTCGTGAACCTCCTTATCAGTTCTTGCACATAATACAGGTATGGTAGTATCTTGGTGTTTTTCATGGCCCATTCTCCTTGAACCTGATGTACCGGAAGATCTGAATCGCCAGTTACCAACAACTCTTGTATATTCATGTTGATGGCCAAATTGAGCCCCATGATGCAAGCCTCATATTCTGCCATATTGATGGTGCATAGGAACCTAAGGTTCGCGGATACCAAATAATGTTGACCTATCTCTGACACCAAAATTGCTCCAATACCCACTCCTTTGAAGTTTGCAGCTCCGTCGAAAAACATTCTCCAACCATCGTAGGCTTTAGCAATGTCCTCTCCTACGAATGACACTTCTTCGTCAGGAAAATACGTTTTTAGTTGTTCGTATTCTCCTCCTACAGGATTTTTGGCAAGATATTCTGCCAATGCTTGTCCTTTGACTGCCTTCTGAGTTACATAGATGATGTCGAACTCACTCAGCAATATTTTCCACTTGGCCAACTTCCCGGTAGGCATAAGCTTCTGAAAGATATACTTCAGAGGATCCATCCCTTGATATGAGGTATATGGTATAGGCACAGAAGTAATGCCTCAATTTCTATGTTATCCATGTCAGAGCACACCAAGTGCATTCTAGCTGAGAGTACCATGCTTCATATGGTGTGAACTTCTTACTCAAGTAATAAATGGCTTGCTCCTTTCTTCCCCTCTCATCATGTTGTCCCAAAACACAACCAAAAGCCCCATCTAGTACAGACGAATAGAGTAGAAAAGGTCTCCCAGGTTCTGGCGTGACTAGGACTGGCGATATGGACAGGTGATCCTTGATTTTATCGAAAGCCTTCTGACAATCCTCGGTCCAACTGGTTTCCGTATCCTTCTTCAACATTTTGAAGATTAGTTCACATGTTACTCTAGATTGTGCTATGAATTGGCTATCACACCTCCTTTTGTCACTACACCCCGTAAAGGGTATAAATATAAGGGGGTTTTTCCAATTAAAGGACAATCGAAACGGGATTTGTTTATTTAAAGATTCAGAGTCGCCACTTGGGATAATTTATGGCGTCCCAAGTCACCGGTTTAAATCCCGAATCGAGGAAAAGATTAACTCTGTACTACAGTTCGCGAACCAAAAATCCGAGTAACGAATTCTGTTAACCCGAGAGAAGGTGTTAGGCATTCCCGAGTTCCGTGGTTCTAGCACAGTCGCTTTAATCATACTTGGCTTATTAAATTGTCTAATTACTCGTTTTGGAACCTATGTGCACTTACCTCTTTTTTACCGCTTCTAATCACTTGATCTATTCGTAATTAAAGAACTGAGTTACGCGTACATATACTCCTTTCTTTTGGCACGTCAGAAATCATGTCACGCGAACGTGTCCACAATTAATAACGCTTGTTCATTTATTTAAGAAAAAATTGGTTGAAGTTGCGCGAACGCATACCTCGAGTCTTTTAAGAGTTTAATTTGCAATTATGCTACGCAAACGTATACATAACATATACATAATCGCAATACCAATCTAAATCGGGTCTAAAGCAAACTACAAGTGTTTGAGGTTATTTTATACTAAGTTAATATTAATGCAAGGACCATGGAAATTTGCTAAATGGCGCACCTCGAATTCTAGGGGGCTATTAATTAAGCGAGGGCCGCACATTTTAAGATTTGTTTGGTTTGGTGCACCTCGAATCTAATAGATGGACTTAGTTGATTACTTAACAAGACTAAGAAGATTCCTATTTTCTTCTTTCAATTAAGTGTTCAAACTGAGTTCTAGTAGCCAATGGATTGATAACGAATTCGAACTAAATGTTATTGACGTTGAAGGGACCTAAATCCGTGTCAGGCCCTACTAAATGGCAGACCGCTTGTGATGGTTTTGCATGAGCAATTCGCCCAGCAGAGGCCAGATTGCAAACACCAAAAAATAGGCGAAGGGTCGAGCCCCTGGACACGCAGAACATCAGAATTATTTGCAATGTTGATGTGGGTCTAGTCCCCATCTTAAATATGGGCTCAAAGAGAGCCCAATACCATGTTGCAATGGCTCCAATTCCCTGATTTCTAAAGGACTTGAGCTGGGCCCAGAATAAGGCTCAATTTTGCAATGGCGAACAGGGACTCAAGATTGAGTCCCTATAGCCACATAACCAGCGCACAAGCAAGGAACTAGATGGTTCCAAATTGACCCCAAACAAAATAAAATAGACTAAATCTGCACAAAATGGATATGACATCCATTTAGCTTTTGAACTTGATTGTTTTAGAAGGACAGAACACATAACATAAAAACAAAACCGGAAACTGTAATCATCCAGTAATCATGTTGTACATCATTAGACAATTCTGCTTTCTTGTACAGCCATGTTAATCAAATAAATTCAAACTAGCCCCAAAATGACATTAACCCTTGACAGATATGAAACAACATGCTTAGCGTGAACTTAAACTTTTATTATAATAATTCCATGGCTCACTTGTCAAAACAAAGATTCAACAACCTGCACGCTATATGATTGAACTTCAACTCCACTTAAACCATCCCCATGCTTGTAGATTCTTACAATTAAATTAACGGGCACACACACAGATTTTCGCAAGACTTTAACAACATAAGAGAGGGGAAGAAGGGCTGCCCTACTAGACAGAATATAATATCGTATTCAGGAAATTACAGAAATGAATGAACTAGAAGAGTAAGCTCAAAAGACAACTTGTATCCATGGTATTCCACAGTCAAACACAAGTTTGCATTGCACATGTTGTATATAATTCCAAGAGGTACCTGGATTCAAACAGAAATTGATGGTTCAGCAGTAGAACAACAACAACAATGGTATTAGCCCAGAAATAACCAAAAAAAATCAGCTTTGAGCCAAGTTTGAACCGGCAGATAAGATTCAATAATCCAAACACTAACTTCAGTCACTCGATGGACCAGCAGACGTCAAGACAACTCGACCTTAACCCATATTAGAACCAGCTGACCAGAAAATTGACTTAACACAAAGAAAACCTCAAAAATCATCAAAGAAATTAATGAAACAGTGGTATTATAAGATTTTCAGCCCTTTTCCCTCTCCTCTCAGAATTTTCAGCTATTGAAGTCTATGAAATAGTAAAATTATGCAGCTTTTATATCTTATGGATTTTCCAGCTCTCAAAAACTCTCTTGGGTCTGCCTTGAAAGGCAAGAAAAGCTGCCTTTATAGGTAAGTTATTAGGGCAGACTTAGCTTGCACTTTGCCCCCTTTTGAATTTTGTTTTTTGCATAGGTGTCCCTAGCTTAAATTCCAGAAATTCACTTTAATCCCTACCCCCAGCTTCCTGGAAGCTTCCCATTCAGTTACACTCAAGATTCCTAAGGCCAATTCCCTAGACTACCCCTCGAACCCTGATTATTTACTCTAGGAACCCAACCTAGCAGAACCCCCATTGATATACTAGACAAACCGAATGGGCCATGGGTCAATTTGACCCAACTGTTCAACCCCAATGAGCCGGAATAGACCCAAAACCCAACCCTCAAGATCAAAAATCTATTCAGCCCAACTAGCAATTATCTAAATACCAAATAATACAGAACAATTAAAACTTTAGCCTAAATGATTTACTAACTAAATTTAACCAAACTAACAATTTTAAAACTAACCTAACAAGACTCCAATTACTCATGGATGAATGAATAGACTCCAGAACAAATGAGGAATGATTCAAGAAGAGGAGAAGAAACAGAAAATTGAAAAACAAACGAAGAACAGATTAAACCAAAAGAAGAAAATAAAAATACCTAAGAAAAGTCCAGAAAATGAAAGAGGGAGCCTGGGTCTTCAGATCCTTGGATTTTCTGGCCAAATCTGATGTTAATCGTGTGCTCTTACGAAGAACACACGAATAAAATCGGATTCGACACGAAATTTCGCCAAAACTTGACTTGGGATTTCTAGGGTTTGTTTCTGATATAAGATTCGAGGAACTAGGGTAATATTAGAGGGTAATGGGGTATGGATTTGGAAATAAGGGAGTGAGAAGGCTATAGGGTGTGATTTTGGTGGCGTTTGGAGGTGGCGCCGCCACCGGAGGCTGGGGTTTTGGGGGCGGCTAGCTAGAGTTTTGGGGGTGTTTTCTGACGAGGGTGATGAGAAGAAGGGAGTTCTAAGGGGGTAAGGTTATTCGGACACTTAAATATGTATGAGGCTTCAGTTCTGAGCCGTTTGATCAAGGGGAGATCAACGACTCAAACTGCGCAATCCAAAACGATGTCATTTTAATCTGGGGGGGAATGGACCGAGTAATGGGGCGGGTTTAGGCCGGATTGGGGCGAAAAGTTTGTTTGGACTGAGTACTTTTAGACCAAAATTTAGCCCAATTTCTAGTCTCTTTCACAAATTATCCAAAATTCCTTTTCCTTTTCTCTTTTCTTTTGTTTTCAAAAGTAAAAAAAACCTAAATAACAATTTACAAAATAATTAACTCCTAATTACTATTATTAACTAAACCAAATTAAAGGACCAACTAACCTAAATTTCAAAATTAAAACTAAAGTAAACTATTTTTGAGACTTTTCCCTTTTATAAAAATTAATGACTAATTAATTCATAAAATGCAAAATTAACTCCTAAATGCACATGCACATATATTTTGTATTTTTCACTAATTAAAATGCACAAACAAAAATGTAAACAATTAACAGAAAATGTCACAAAAATCCATAAAATTGCAAATAATAAAAAGAAATTATTTTAGTTTTGAATTTTTGGGAGAAATTCATATAGGGAAAAAATCACGTGCTCATAGCTGCCCCTCTTTGCCCGGAAACACGAAGAGTTTTCGTGCAAAGATAAGTGAGCGGATACGAGTGATTTTTGCCCGTTTGAATAGTCCGTATGAAGATTTTTTGAAATAGTTTACCGCACCTTGCTTCTGAGGTTGCCTACATATCCTTGGCTAAAAAGAAATCAGGTAAGTGTAGTTCAGGAATGTATTGGTAGCTGGGACTACCATGAGGCTGTGATTTCACTGTTGCTGCTGCTATGATCTATGACATGCCAAGATAAAAGGAAGCTAGAGTAGACTATGATCTATGCATTACAAAATCCTATCTATAACTTCCGACTTCCTCTGGTGGTTCTTGTTGACTTGTATTCTCCCGGTGGAATCCCTTTTGTTGCCACCTTGAGTTGTATCTAAGATGTTTTACCTTGCTCTCTAGGTGGATGCCTGACGGCTGAACTTAATATGTATTCCCATGCTTTCCAGGCGGGCTCCTGACTCCAAAACGTGAATGTATTCCCATGCTTTCCAGGCGGGCTCCTGACTTCAGCAAAATAGACAAAAACAAATAAAATTTTCTGCCATAGTTTGGGTATGTGGGCCCATGTGTAAGTGTAAAACGAATCACATTGCCACATCAAAGAAATTTGAAAAACAAAACTTGAATTGTACTCCCTTGTTCTCTAGGCGGGCTCCTGACTGCTAAACTTGGCAGTATTCCCTGCTTTCCAGGCGGGTGTCCTGACTTCAATTTGAAATGTATTCCCTGCTTTCCAGGCGAGCTCCTGACTTTAACTTGAAACGTAATCCCTGCTCTCCAGGCGGGCTCCTGACTGCCGACATTGAATGTATTCCCTGCTCTCCAAGCGGGCTCCTGACTGTCAACTTGAAATGTATTCCCTGCTCTCCAGGCAGTCTCCTGACTGCCGACTTGGAATATATTCCCTGCTCTCCATGCGGGCTCCTAACTGTCGACTTGAAATGTATTCCCTTCTCTCCAGGCGGGCTCCTGACTGTCGACTTGAAATGTATTCCCTGCTCTCCAGGCGGGCTCCTAACTGCTGACTTGAAATGTATTCCCTTGTTTTCCAGGTGGGCGCCTGATTTCCACAAAATAGACAAAAACAAAGAAAACTTCTGCCCCAATTTGGTGTTGGGCGCATCTATGAGTGTTAATTTTATCGTGTTGCCAAATATCTCTATGAATTTGAAAGCTAAATCCCATTATCCAGGAGGGCCCCGCTGAATCTTGTTGTCTAAGAAGGTCTTAAAACTATATCCCATTATCCAGGGGGGTCCTGACATCTCTTAACTAAACGAAAAATTCATATCTACGCTATATATTTTAAAGGCATGACTTCTGCTACATCTTGTTATCTAAGAAGGTCTTAAACTACTCCCCATTATATAGGAGAGTCCTGAAAATCCAAGGTCAAATTTTATCTTAAGAGTGACATCTTTTATAGCTAGATTATACTACCCTACAATAGGATTTACGCTAATGTTGCTATGTAACCGAAACTTTAAAGCTAAGTCCCATTATCTAGGAGGGTCCTGAGAACTCCTAATTGAATCCTATCTTGAACATGCAAACTTCTATGCCGACTTATATTCCTTTGGGATGCATTTATGCTAAATTATGCTATTTTTGAACATTTCGACTAGGTCCCATTTTCCAGGAGGGTCCTGAAAATCAAAAATCAAACCTGTTTGGTGACTGCCTTTCTCCACGGAAGGTTTCTCTGAAACAATCGAAATTTCCTGCCCATGTTTTAATCAAAGAAAATTTTGTCAGTTTTAAAATGTGGTGGTTAGTTGATGGCATTCTTGCTGAAGGTCTCTCCGCTGCATTGTCTTGTTTTGACTGGCTTCTCTGAGCTGGCCCTGAACCACTTGTCTTTCCGACTGACTTTCAAAAAAAAACCCATAACTTGAATGACCCGAGTGTTCTATTACCGAACCGTTGTTTCACATCTCTGACCCCTTTAACTGAACCTCTGCATTTCCCATCAAATTATCTTGCCGATGGAACTCTTGCTGGAATTTTATCCCCTTTTACATCATACTATCTTTGGTATGCTCTGGCTGCACTGTGCTTTGCAATCTTGAAGCTGGTAGTGAGCTTTGAAATTTCTTCTTATTTGCTTAAACAAAACTGACATTGGGAACATCTTAGAGAAATAAACCCAAAGAAATGAAATGCAATGACTCAGAGTTAAGGATAAGGAAGTCCAAAACTAGAGGACTATCTGAAGAGAAAAAAAGAAAAAAGACTTATCTGAGTGGAGCAGCTGGTTCCAATGGTCATGACATGCAATTTGGATTAATCAACTTTTAGTTACCCAAGAATTTCCATGACCTGATTTCTTCACCTCAAATCCCGACCTTGTTCGCCCTGCGGTGCCTTGAAAGGTTTTCACCAGCAGACATCTCTCATTCCTTCATCTGTCAACTCACATTCGCCTTAAGGTTCTCGTGAGGGTTTTCACCAATAAGACTCTCTCATTTTGATTTCTCTCAGCTCCCATCGCCTTACGGTGCCCGGGAGGATTTTCACCAATAAGACTCTCTCATTTTGATTTCTCTCAGCTCCCGTCGCCTTACGGTGCCCATAGGTGTTTTCACCAATAAGACTCTCTCATTTTTGACTTCTTTTCCCTCTTTGGCCCAGAGTGCTGCCCTTGACGTGAATCACCGCTACCTGCTTGACTTGGCATTTCCCGAAGACTGATCGGAAGGTCTTTCTTTGGACCGTAATGTGGCTTTGGATGGGTTTAGAAGGAAGGGTATAAAAGCTCAAAACCGTTTGATTGGGTTCAAATTTACAACCTTCGGAATCAGGTTTCTGATAACAACCACAACTTCTGCCCCAGTTTCTTATTTGGGGACTTTTGGATTTTTATTTTGATGGGACCGAACCGTGAGGCTGCCTACGTATCCTTAAAAGGAATCTGGTCGAACGTAGTTCATGACATAGGAATTACTTTGTTTGTCGTGCTTTTTCTTCCCTTTTCTTTCTCTTCTTTTCCTTTTTTGTTTTTCCGTTTGTCGTTGTTGTTTTTGTTTTTGTTTTTTTTTTCTTTTTTTTTTCTTTTCTTTTCTTTTTCTTTTCTTTTTTCCTTTCTCTTTTTCTCTCCTTTATTTACTAATCTTTATGCTTGTGTTTCCGATATTTGCTATTGATTCCGAAGGAGGGGTATGAAAGAAAATAAATGAGGCTCAAAGGGGTAGCGAGGGATAAAGTGTTTAGATAGCAGAACAAAACGCCTTCGTCATTTCAATTTTCGAGACATGCCAAATACAAACAAATACAATCAAAGAGAGAAATCATACATAATATCTCTTGACTGCATCAGAATTGATAGCCATTTCTACACATTTGCCTTCTACATCTGTCAAATACAATGCACCATTGGACAACACTCTAGTCACGACGAATGGCCCCTGCCAATTTGGGGAAAATTTTCCTTTTGCTTCAACTTGATGAGGAAGAATGCGTTTCAATACTAACTGCCCCACTTCAAACTTTCGTGGACGCACCTTCTTGTTGTATGCTCTTGTCATTCTCTGTTGATACAACTGGCTATGACACACTGCTGCCAGTCTCTTTTCATCAATCAAACTCAATTGTTCTAAACGGGTTTTGACCACTCCTCATCATCGATCCCAACCTCCGCGACAATTCGAAGGGATGGAATTTCAACTTCTGCGGGTATCACTGTTTCGGTGTCGTACATCAACAAATAAGGAGTCGCCCCTACTAAAGTACAAATAGTAGTGCGATAACCGAGCAATGCAAACGACAACTTTTAATGCCACTGCCTAGAACCTTCCACAATTTTTCGAAGTATCTTCTTTATATTCTTGTTGGTTGCCTCAACTGCTCCGTTTGCCTTAGGGCGATATGGGGTAGAATTGCGATGTGTAATCTTGAACTGCTGACATACCTCTTTCTTCAGATGACTATTGAGATTATCCCTATTGTCTGTAATGATCACCTTCGGTATCCCGAACCGGCAAATGGTATTTGAATGCACAAAATCGACCACCGCCTTTTTGGTTACAGACTTGAATGTTTTAGCCTCTACCCACTTGGTGAAATAATCGATGGCCACCAGAATAAACCTGTGCCCGTTGGACGCTACTGGCTCGATTGGCCCAATGACATCCATTCTCCAAGCAACAAAAGGCCATGGTGCAGACATTGTATGTAATTCAGATGGTGGAGAATGAATCAAATCTCCATGCACTTGGCACTGATGACATTTACGCACGAAACCGATACAATCTCGCTCCAGGGTGAGCCAATAATAACCTGCCCGAAGAATCTTTTTTGCCAGCATATACCCACTTATGTGCGGTCCACAGACTCTAGAATGTACTTCGGTCATGATAGCGGCGGCCTGTATGGCATCTACAAATCTTAATAAACCAAGATCTGAAGTTCTTTTGTACAAAACTCCTCCACTGAAGAAAAATCCACTTTCCAAGCGACAAATTATTCTCTTTTGATCACCTGTGGCTTGTACCGGATATACTCCCCTTCAGATGTATTCCTTGATATCGTGAAACCAAAGATCCCCATCGAGTTCTTCCTCCACCATGTTACAATAAGCATGTTGATCACGGACCTGAATATGCAACGGGTCTACATAAGCCTTATCTGGATGATGTAACATTGACACCAGAGTAGCCAAAGCATCGGCGACCTCATTGTGAATCCTCGGAATATGCCTGAACTCTATTGATTGAAACCATCGACAAAGATCATGCAAACACTACTGGTACGGTATGAGTTTTAAATCCCGTGTTTCCCATTCTCCCTAAATCTGATGTACTAGAAAGTCCGAGTCACCCAAGACCAAGACTTCCTGGACACCCATGTCCACAGCCATACTCAAACCCAAAATGAATGCCTCGTATTCCGCCATGTTGTTAGTACAGTAGAACCGAAGCTGTGCTGTAATAGGGTAATGATGCCCTGTTTCAGAAACAAGTACCGCTCATATTCCAACACCTCTCATGTTAGAAGCACCATCAAAGAAAAGCTTCCATCCTGGCCTTTCAATTTGTTCCAACTCATCAATGTGCATTACCTCTTCATCAGGGAAGTAAGTCTTCAAGGGTTCGTATTCTTCATCCACAGGATTCTCAGCCAAATGGTCGGCCAATGCTTGTGCTTTCATTGCGGTCCTAGTCACATAGATAATGTCAAATTCTGTGAGCAAGATCTGCCACTTTGCGAGCCTTCCCGTGGGCATAGGCTTTTGGAAGATATACTTCAATGGATCCAAGCGAGAGATGAGCTAAGTAGTATAAGAGGACAAATAATGTTTCAGCTTCTGGGCTACCCAAGTTAGGGCGCAACACGTCCTCTAAAGCTGAGTGTACTTAACCTCGTAAGATGTGAACTTCTTGCTGAGATAATATATGGACTGCTCCTTCCTTCCAATGATGTCATGCTGTCCCAACACACATCCAAATGAATTGTCCAAGACTGTCAAATACAGAATCAAAGGTCTCCCTAGTTCTGGCGGGACCAACACAGGTGGGTTTGACAAGGACCCCTTTATCTTATCAAAGACCTCCTGACATTCATCTGTCCACTTAACTGCATCATCTTTCTTTAATAATTTGAAGATAGGCTCACACGTTGTCGTGAGCTGAGCAATAAACCGGCTGATGTAATTCAATCTTCCCAACAGACTCATCACCTCAGTCTTGTTCTTCGGAGGTGGAAATTCCTGTATGGCTTTGATTTTTGACAGGTCTAATTCAATACCTCGTCGGCTGACTCTGAATACCAACAACTTTCCAGACGGAACACCGAACACGCATTTTGCAGGATTGAGCTTGAGATTGTACCTGCGAAACCTTTGGAAGAACTTTCTCAGATCTCTGACATGGTCAGACTACTTTCTAGACTTTACAATCACGTCATCCACATAAACCTCGATCTCCCTATGTATCATGTCATGGAATATGGTTGTCATTGCCCTCATGTAGGTTGCCCCGACATTTTTCAAACCAAATGGCATGACCCGATAATAGTACGTTCCCCAAGCGTGATGAATGCTGTCTTTTCTGCGTCTTCTTCATCCATTAAGATCTGGTGATAGCTTGCATAACAATACACAAAAGAACCAATCTCATGTTTGGCACAATTATCGATCAATATATGGATGTTCGGCAGTGGGAAGTTATCTTTGGGACTCGCCTTGTTGAGGTCTCGATAATCAACACACACCCTGATTTTGCCATCCTTCTTCGGCACAGGCACTACATTGGCTAACCAAGTGGGATATCGAGTGACCCGAATGACCTTGGCCTCAAACTGTTTGGTGACCTCTTCCTTGATTTTCACACTCATATCAGTTTTAAATTTCCTCAGATTTTGCTTGACAGGGGGAATGCCGGATCAGTGGGCAATTTGTGAACCACCAAACCAGTGCTTAGACTTGGCATGTCATCATAGGACCATGCAAAAACATCTGTATACTCGAACAATGTTTTAATTATCTCCTCTCTGAGTTGTGGTTCAAGATGGACACTTATTTTAGTTTCCCGGACATTATCTTGGTCCCCTAAATTGATTGATTCTGTATCACTCAGGTTAGGCTTGGGTTTTTCTTCAAAATGGCTTAATTCTTTACTAATCTCTTCAAAGGCTTCATCCTCATAATATTCCGATTCAACATCACACTCTATTTCTTGAATTACTATTTCAGGATTAGATTGGGTTTTAAGACTGGGCCGGAGATTCCGCATGCAAGTCATATCATTGAAGCCAGCATAAAAAGAACTGTACAAGAAAGAAAAGAAAAACAAAAATAAAACTATCAGGAAGAAAGAAAAAAGAGAAATTGCATTTCATTGAAATTAAAGATAACAAGGTTTATACATCCAAATGGATGGAACATAGAATCTGAATTAAAACCCTAGAATAATCCAGATAAATTCAAAGAAAATCAAAGCAAACTACCAAAACTCCCTCCTGGTGGGGAGAGGAGTAGCTTCCAAGTTGTTAATCTTTGCACCGGGCCCAACAAATTGAACATCCGCCTTGCTAGAACCCTCTCCAGCTTCCAACATGTTCACATTGGCGAATATCCTCTCAAACCTTTCCATCAAATCTTCATCCACATCAACCATCGAAATGGGAACTGACATTACTGGGCGCTTTCTGGTACCAGGCCTGACAAATGATCAGGAAAGACACGGGACTGGCTTTGGAAGGGCCCATGCCCTCTGTTTCATTTTTCTGGCTCTTCTCATGTCTACGACTGTGGGCTTGAACCCCAGACCAAACGTATCCAATTATTTAGGAAGAGAAACTGGATGTACGATACCTTGCAGAGATGTGCCAAAACCTTTGCCCGGTACAAAACCATTTTTCAACATTTCAACGGCTACCATGACTGATGCAACGGCTACCCTTGGAGTCGGCACGCACTTCCCTTCAGGGATTTTCTCTACCGATACCATGTCAAGAACCTGATAAACCCACGACCCCTTGCCGTCTTCAAACTCTATGAGTGGAACAATGGCATCACTGGGAACACATAAATTGTCTTCGTCATGCACAACAATTTCCTATCTATCCCATTCAAACTTAACCATTTGGTGCAAAGTGGACGGGACCGCTTTGGCAGCATGAATCCAAGGTCGTCCTAACAACAGATTGTAAGAAAAAGCCACATCGAGCCCCTGGAATTCCATAGTAAATTCAACTGTCCCTATTGTAAGCTCGAGCACTATGTCCCCGACTGAATCTTTGCCTCCACCATCGAATCCCCGAACGCAGATACTGTTCTTATGAATTCTTTCATCATCCACCTTCAACTTGTTCAGAGTGGAAAGAGGGCAAATATTTGCACTAGAACCGTTGTCAACAAGTACCCGAGTAACCACGAAATCTTCACATTTCACCGTCAGATAGAGGGCTCCATTGTGCTCAGTACCCTCTACGGGCAACTCATCATCAGAAAAAGTGACTCGGTTTACCTCAAATATCTTGTTAGTTATCTTTTCCAAGTGGTTTACTGAGATTTTGTCAGGAATGTAGGCCTCGTTCAAGATCTTCATCAAAGCCTGACAGTGCTCGTCAGAATGGATCAATAATGACAGGAGCGAGATCTGAACCGGTGTCTTCCTTAACTGCTCCACAATGGAATAGTCCTGTACTTTCATCTTTCTCCGAAATTCTTTTGCTTCTTCCTCAGTCACCGCTTTCTTCACCAACACTAGATTATCTTTTGAGGTCTTATCTTTTCTCAACTCTTCGGGGGCAAAGCATCTCCCCGATCGGGTCAAACCATGAGTCTCACACACTTCTTCTTTAACCTCTTTCCCCTTGTAAGTCACTATCACTCGTTCATAATTCCATGGGACTGCCTTGCTGTTGACTATGGGTAATTGTGTTACCGGTTTGATAATGACAGGATCTGTGCAGGCGCCCTTCACAATTACCACAGGCTTGTTCGTTACTCCTGGAACAACCACTTTTGTTCTTTCATGTTTTCCTGCAACGTCACTTGAGGACCCCTTCTTGACCTCCACAGATGGTTCACTATTTGCCCCGTTCAACTTGAACACAGACTTCTCACTTGTTGACTTTTCAAATGGCTTGACTTCACTAGCCCGAATCATCATGACAGTTCCCTTATGCACTATCTCAATCATATTGGTCTCATGATGGGCCGGCAACGGGTTTTGGTTGATGTTGGGTGCCTCCAGGGCTTGAACCTCAATCCGATTAGTATCAATGAGCTCTTGAATAACTGTTTTCAATTTCCAGCATTTCTCTGTGTTGTGACCCGGGGTCCCTGAACAATACTCACAACTTACCGAGCGGTCAAGATTTGTGGGAGGGGGATTCGGTAGTTTAGCCTCAATCAGATTCAACATACCCAACTGTCTCAATCGGTGAAATAGGCTAGCATATGATTCTCCCAATGGAGTAAAAGTCTTCTGCTTCTGCAACCTCTCATTCTTAAAAGTTTGATTTGGCCAAAAACCTGTTCCAGGGGGATTTTTATAGGCTCTTGGGGGTGGATGAGCATTTTGTGGAGCTAGGTATGGACTTGGTGGAGCCAGTGCGTGCCATTGTGCATGAGCAGGAGGTTGGGTATAGGTTTGTGCGCGGTGGACGGAAAAATGGGGATCGGGCGGTGGGTAGTAGTGTTGTGGTGAACTATATGGAGTGTGGGGATAAGTTTGGTGGTAGGGTCGAGGCGGGTTGTAGTAACGTGGAAGGTTCCTGGAAGCAACCCAAGATCCTGATTCAATTGTAGCGACACCCTCTTTCTTCTTTTTCCCGAGTACACCCCCAGTGCCGTTTTGAATGGCCTGGGTGGTCGCTTTGATTGCTGAATAACTCATGATTTTGTTGGACTTGAGTCCCTCCTCAACCATGTCTCCCATTTTTACAACTTCATTAAAGGACTTGCCCACTGCTGACACCAAGTGACCAAAATAAGTGGGTTCCAAAGCCTGCAAAAAATAATCAACCATCTCACTTTCTTTCATAGGAGGGTCAACCCTCGCTGCTTGCTCTCTCCAACGGAATCCATATTCCCTGAAGCTCTCATTGGGCTTCTTCTCAATTTTTGTAAATGACAGACGGTCTGGGATGATTTCGAGATTGTATTGAAAATGGCAGGCAAAGGCTTGGGCCAAATCGTCCCACATGTACCACCTGCTGTGATCCTATCTGGTATACCATTCTAACGCCGATCCGCTCAAACTTTGGCTGAAATATGCCATCAACAACTCATCTCTTCCACCTGCTCCTCTCATCTTGCTACAAAATCCTCTTAAGTGTGCTACTGGGTCACCATGCCCGTCGTACAGATCAAACTTAGGCATTTTGAACCCTGCTGGTAACTGAACATCTGGGAACAAACATAAATCCTTATAGGCCACACTTATTTGACCTCCCAACCCCCTCATATATCTGAACGATTGTTCTAAGCTTTTGACCTTTCTGATCATCTCTTTATGCTCAGGATTTTTGGGTCGCTTCTCGGTCTCTACCGGGAGATCAAGATGAGGGGTGTAAAAATATGGTTCTGGAACTTTTAAGGTGGGTTCAGGGGGGGGGATAGTACTGGTTGTCGTGAGTTTGGAACAGAGGTTCACTAGAAGATCGGTGTAATGTAGTAGGTGGAGGTGCCATAAAAACGGGTGTAATTAGTGGGGAAAGGTATGGGACTTGTTTGGGTGGTGGAGCTTGAGAAGTATGGGAAGTGGCGCCATAGCGTTGTTGGTAGAGAGGAAAGGCTGGAGATGAGTTCATAGTGGGAGGCTCCTTAGGTTGGGCCGATGGTGGGATATAAGCAGGGTTGGCAGGATAAACCGGTGGTGGATGCCCCTTGGCCCAGGCTTGGTACATTCCAGCCATCTGCTTCTTTAACTTATACATCTCTTCCTTCATTTCATTAACATCTAGTTCTTCCACCTCATTTGACGGGTCAACAATACTTGTCTCCGGTTCTTGGTTGGCCATATTCAGCCTGTCTTTTGATCGGGTGTTGTATGAATGAATTGCCATAATTCCAATAAAATAACCACCTGCCTGGACTTAATACATCAAACAACAACCTTGTTAGCAATTAGGCTTTAATAGATTGGTTACCGCACATTGGGCATGAATGCACCTAAATAGTTAACCGTCTCTATTATGTATTTGATCGGCTGCATGCGCATCTTGGCCTTTTAATTGCAAATTTCCCCCTTTTTCTTTCTTTTTCTTTTCCTTCCTTTCACTCTTGCCTCTGTTATCTCTTTGTTTTTATTCTCTCTCGATTTCTTATTCTCTCTTTTCTTTCTTGTTTTTCCGCTCTTTTTCTTTTCTTTACTCTCTTGTTTTTCCTCTTATTTTATTTCTCTCTTTTTATTTGGTTACGGTCGAATCCTATGGAGATTGCCTACGTATCATGACCCCGCATGAATCAGACCAAGCATAGTTCTTGGAAATAAAATATTTTTTCTTTTTTTTTTGGAATTTTCAAATTTTCCATAATAAGACTCGAAAATAAACTTAAACAAAAAACTAACAGGCTCTGATGAAAGATGAAATACAGAATCGAAAAACAAACAACCCACATACTCTGATAAAAGAAGTACAGACTCCAAGACAAACTGGCAGACTTTAACGGAAAGAAAATACAGACTCAAGAAATCACGAATACATCAGTGCCTCAATTGCCCCCGGGACCCGCGAGGCATCATTCGTCCTCGCTGCAGGCCGACTCGCTAAATTCCCTTGGAGGTGGTAGAGATCTTCCATTACCCGGCGAACAAAAATCATCACAGTAGCAAAGAACATAGGTCTAGTCATATCCTCACAGCTACTGCACTTCATCGTGATGTAGTTGGCGACCCTTTTGACTCGCTCTCTTATGACGCCCTTCTCTTGCAACAAACTCCCAATCTGTTCGGTTCTGGCTTCCAAAGTTTGTTAGGCTACCTGGTTCTGCTCTTGGAGTTGTTGCAAGTCTCTTTCTAGCCGTACCATTAAGGCGTAACAATGTTCCCTTTCAGCCTTGAAATTTTCGGCTTGTTTAGCCATTTCACCCACGAGGTTGCCAATTGCCTTTTCCCAACCTGTGACCCCTTCTTCATATCTTTCTTTCATCTGTTGAACAAAAGTTGCACACCTTTTAACGCTTTTAGCCAACCTTGTTTGTGCTTTTGCTAGTTCAGACTCAGCTTTCTACAGGTCATCTTCATAGTCACGTACCTTTTGAGTAAGGTTATAAATGAGCCTTTCATCTTTCCTGCTTCGGCCTGGGTTCTCGGCTTCAATTTTCAACTGTCGAACCTGACCTATGAGAGCTTCATTTTCTCGCACCAATCTTCTCCTCTCACCTTCGGTCTCTTGTGCCTGTAAATCATTATTGAAGGTGACATTTCTCAACTCTTCTCATAGATCATGGATGGTGGCCTTATATTCCTTTTCCTTCTCCCCCCAAGCTAACCTCTCCTAAATTTTATAATCAAAGGCTTGAACATGAGGCCTTTTGGCGGGTCTCTCGGGCTCTGGCTCGTTATTTACATAAGACATTTTCTCAAACCAAGTAGAATAATTTGGATCTACTTCCCCCTTTGCGATATCTGGTGCCTGGGTGCCATTTTTTAGATACCGGCAGCTATTCCAATCCTGCTGAACTACAGCGTCAAGCAATGCAGCTTCTGGATATAACTCTATGACCTGGGTGTTTAGATCTTCATTTTCAGGCACAATCTGATACCTTCCCAATTGCCTCAAGACCCTCTGCGGTGCATATGGCTGAATACTCCTTACGCCCATTAACCTCAGGTAGCCTTTGGTAGCAGTCATATAGATGGCTTCTGTCCTCGGGAGCCATCCTATAGTCCACTCGACCTGACCTGCGTTAAGAACTTTCAAGTGAGAGACCCATGCTTCAAACCCTTCTAGTGTGTTGTAATCTTTTACCCTCTCCTCGTAACTAGTGATGAAGTTATTCGGGCTCGAACCATAACTCATGAATCTGGGATGATGACGAAGGTGCTCGATCAACCACATTTGCAGAAGGATACTGCAACCTTCAAAAAATTGAGCCCTTGCTTTACATAAAGTCAGTGCTCGATAAATGTCTGCCAGCACCAACGGGGCAAGTGTATGATCTTCCTTGGTAGTGAGGATTTGTGCAATTCTAGCCATACAAATATCCACCGTCCCTTTCTTATTTGGAAAAACCATGATCCCCAAGAATGCCACAATAAATGCGAACTGGCGATGAATTTGCCAAAGGCCCTTGTCTTGTTTGTTGCTCAGACCCCTTTCATGTGTTTCAAAACTAGCAGAGTGCCCGAACCTGAAGTATAAGAAATGGAAAGCACAACACCCATTGCTCACACGTTCTTTATTCGTCTGTTTACTGACATTCAGGAGGTCAAAGAACTTGTGCACCGATGGAGCCCTTGGAAATATAAGTTGTTGCTTCCTCAAATCCCATCCGAATTCAATGTACCCGGCTATCTCCTCCAAAGTAGGAGTGATCTCAAAATCCGATAAATGAAAGACATTGTGGATAGGATCCCAGAAAGTTACCAAAGCCTTGATCAGATCTTCCTGTAGTTTGATCTCAAAAATGTTTATATGAGCACCCAATTGCTTTTTACACATTTCTGACCATCTTCATCTAGATCATTCCACCACATATGCAAGTGCAACTGAGCATGTTCCCTGACCACTTCTGGCAGATCCTGGATGGTATTCATTCTGTTCCTGTGGAAGGTTGAGGTTAGGGTTGACTCGAGTGGACTCTTTTGTAAGAAGGTTTTTGAAGAAGAAAAGAAAAAAAGAGATAAAAGAAAAGAATAAAAGAAAAAAAAAACAAATCAAAGGCCCATGATTTCTTCCCCTATATGCCAATTTTAGCCAAGTGATTGTTTTTGCAAATGCGACCCCTTCCCAATTTCACATGAATTTTGAGGCCGGAGGGGATTGTTTTATGACCCTTCACAAACTTGTCCATTCTTTTACGAAAATAGCCTTTCGACAACTGAAAAATACTCTGAGGCTATCTCGGCAAGAACGGTTTGAGACATTGCTGAAGCTGGATCGACTTATTTTAACCAAAATCCAGACTGTATTCACTTGACCACTGACACTCTTTTCTTTTCTTTTCTTTTTTCTTTTTTTTCTTTTTTTTTCCAAAATTAAGGCCGAACCTTATGTTGCTTGCCTACGTTTCCCACATCCAGTGAGAATCAGACATGCGTGGTCAGTTTTGACACATTTGGAAGAACACAGTGTTTGACCCTTTAGAAATAACTTTTTTTTTTTGAAAATTTTTGGCAGAGTTTCGTTTCTCAAATACCGGGGTTTTCTTTAGAACCGGGCTTTATTTACTTCCCTACATCACTCTTGTTTTTTTTTTCTTTGTGCTTTATTTTCCCTAGTGGGTCAGCATGCAAGCCAAAACAAATAAATATCCACATAGCACATAGAATGCATCAGGATGGTGTGTTATTTCGGGCACACCTATCCTAGACGGACCCAGCCCCTGTGTTGAGTCCCCTAAGTCAAATACACGTGATGCAAACAAACGTTCCTACTATGGATCCGACATGAAGCTGTGTTTTTCTAGGTTTAAATGCTGGGGTTTTGGCCTAGACTTGGGGTACCCAAACGGACAACTGGGGTCGAAGAGGGGGCGACGTACCGGGAGCATTGAAGTCTACCCGGCCTTGTCGCTTGCCCAGCCTCGTTCTATTTGGTATAATTTCTATAGAAAAAGCGGGCCACGAGAACGTGTGCACCATTTTCAGAAGACTTAGAGGGGTGGCGTAAGAAAACATTTATATACAATTCAAACAATAATAAAGCAGTAAACAAATAACATTTAGCCCAAAAGATTCACAGAATACAATAATATTAACAATAAATGAAGCCAAGTATAAATATAAGGGAGTTTTTCCAATTAAAGGACAATCGAAACGGGATTTGTTTATTTAAAGATTTAGAGTCGCACTTGGGATAATTTATGGTGTCCCAAGTCACCGGTTTAAATCCTGAATCGAGGAAAAGATTGACTTTCTACTACAGTCCACGAACCAGAAATCCGAGTAAGGAATTCTGTTAACCCGGGAGAAGGTATTAGGCATTCCCGAGTTCCGTGGTTCTAGCACGGTCGCTTTGATCATACTTGGCTTATTAAATTGTCTAATTACTCGTTTTAGAACCTATGTGCACTTACCTCTTTTTAACCGCTTCTAATCACTTGATCTATTCATAATTACAGAACTGAGTTACGCGTACGTATACTCCTTTCTTTTGGTGCGTCAGAAATCATGTCATGCGAACGTGTCCACAATTAATAATGCTTGTTCATTTATTTAAGAAAAATTTGGTTAAAGTTGCGCGAACTCATACCTCGAGTCTTTTAAGAGTTTAATTTGCAATTATGCTACGCGAACATATACATAATCGCAATACTAATCTAAATCGGGCCTAAAGCAAACTACGAGTGTTTGAGGTTATTTTATACTAAGTTAATATTAATGCAAGGGCCATGGAAATTTACAAAATGGCGCACCTCAAATTCTAGGGGGCTATTAATTAAGCGAGGGCCACACATTTTAAGATTTGTTTGGTTTGGTGCACCTCGAATCTTATAGATGGACTTAGTTGATTACTTAACAAGGCTAAGAGGATTCCTATTTTCTTCTTTGAATTAAGTGTTCAAACTGAGTTCTAGTAGCCAACGGATTGATAGCGAATTCGAACTAAATTTTATTGACGTTGAAGGGACCTAAATCCGTGTCAGGCCCTACTAAATGACAGGCCGCTTGTGATGGTTCTGCATGAGCAATTAGCCCAGCAGAGGCCCAGATTGCAAACACCAGAAAATAGGTGGTCGAGCCCCTACACACGCAGAACATCAGAATTATTTGCAATGTTGATATGGGTCTAATCCCAATCTTAAATCTGGGCTCAAAGAGAGCCCAATACCATGTTGCAGTGGCTCCAATTCCCTGATTTCTAAAGGACTTGAGCTGGGCCCAGAAGAAGGCCCAATTTTGCAATGGAGAACAGGGACTCAAGATCGAGTCCCTATAGCCACATAACAGTGCACAAACAAGGAACTAGATGGTTCCAAATTGACCCCAAACAAAATAAAACAGACTAAATCTGCACAAAATGGCTATGACATCCATTTAGCTTCTGAACTTGATCGTTTCAGAAGGACAGAACAGATAACGTAAAAACAAAACCAGAAACTGTAATCATCCTGTAATCATGTTGTACATCATTAGACAATTCTGCTTTGTTGTACAGCCATGTTAATCAAATAAATTCAAACCAGCGCCAAAATGACACTAACCCTTGACAAATAAGAAACAACATGCTTAGCGTGAGCTTAAACTTTTATTATAATAATTCCATGGCTCACTTGTCAAAACAAATATTCAACAACCTGCAAGTTATATGATTGAACTTCAACTCCACTTAAACCATCCCCATGCTTGTACATTCCCAGAATTAAATTAACGAGCACACACACAGATTTTCGCAAGACATTAACAACATAAGAGAGGGGAAGAAGGGCTGTCCTACTAGATAGAATATAAGATTGTATTTAGGAAATTACAGAAATGAATGAACTAGAAGAGTAAGCTAAAAAGACAACTTGTATCCATGATATTCCACAGTCAAACACAAGTTTGCATTGCACATGTTGTATATAGTTAAGAGAGGTACCTGGATTCAAACAGAATCTGATGGTTCAGCAGTAGAACAACAACAGCAATGGTGTTACCCCAGAAATAACCAAAGAAAATCAGCTTTGAGCCGAGTTTGAACCGGCAGATAAGATTCAATAATCCAAACACTAACTTCAGTCACTCGATGGACCAGCAGACCTCAAGACAACTCGACCTTAACCCATATTAGAACCAGCTGACTAGAAAATTGACTTAACACCAAGAAAACCTCAAAAATCACCAAAGAAATCAATGAAACAGTGTTATTCTAAGATTTTCAGCCCTTTTCCCTCTCCTTTCAGAATTTTTAGCTATTGAAGTCTATGAAATAGTAAAATTATGCAGCTTTTACAACTTATGGATTTTCCAGCTCTCAAAAACTCTCTTGGGTCTACTTTGAAAGGCAAGAAAAGCTGCATTTATAGGCAAGTTATAAGGGCAGACTTAGCTTGCACTTTGCCCCCTTTTGAATTTTGTTTTTTGCTTAGGTATCCCTAGCTTAAATTCCAGAAATTCACTTTAATCCCTACCCCCAGCTTCCTGGAAGCTTCCTATTCAGTTACACTCAAGATTCCTTGGGCCAATTTCCTAGACTACCCCTCGAACCCTGATTATTTACTCTAGGAACCCAACCTAGCAGAACCCCTGTTGATATACTAGACAAACTGAATGGTCTATGGGTCAATTTGACCCAACTGTTCAACCCCAAATGAGTCGGAATAGACCCAAAACCCAACCCTCAAGATCAAAAATCTATTCGGCCCAACTAGCAATTATCTAATTACCAAATAACACAGAACAATTAAAACTTTAGCCTAAATGATTTACTAACTAAATTTAACCAAACTAACAATTTTAAAACTAACCTAACAAGACTTCAATTACTCATGCATGAATGAATAGACTCCAGAACAAATGAGGAATGATTCAAGAAGAGGAGAAGAAACAGAAAATTGAAAAACAAACGAAGAACAGATTAAACCAAAAGAAGAAAAGATGAATACCTAAGAAAAGTCCAGAAAATGAAAGAGGGAGCCTGGATCTTTAGATCCTTGGATTTTCTGGCCAAATCTGATGTTAATCGTGCGCTCTTATGAAGAACACACGAATAAAATCGGATTCGACACGAAATTTCGCCAAAACTTGACTTGGGATTTCTAGGGTTCATTTCTGATCTAAGATTCGAGGAACTAGGGAAATATTCGAGGGTAATGGGGTATGGATTTGGAAAGAGGGGAGTGAGGAGGCTATAGGGTATGATTTTGGTGGCGTTTGGAGGTGGCGCCGCCACTGGAGGTCGGGGATTTGGGGGCGGCTAGCTAGGGTTTTGGGGGTGTTTTATGACTAGGGTGATGAGCATAAGGGAGTTCTGAGGGGGGGTAAGGTTATTCAGACACTTAAATATGTATGAGGCTTCAGTTCTGAGCCGTTTGATCAAGGGGAGATCAACGGCTCAGACTGCGCAGTCCAAAATGGCGTCGTTTTAATCTGGGATGAATTGACCGGGTAATGGGGCGGGTTTGGGCCGGATTGGGGCGAAGAGTCCATTTGGGCTGAGTACTTTTAGACCAAAATTTGGCCCAATTTCTAGTCTCTTTCACAAATTATCCAAAATTCCTTTTCCTTTTCTCTTTTCTTTTGTTTTCAAAAGTAAAAAAAACCTAATTAACAATTTACAAAACAATTAACTCCTAATTACTATTATTAACTAAACCAAATAAAAGGACCAACTAACCTAAATTTCAAAATTAAAACTAAAGTAAACTATTTTGAGACTTTTCCCTTTTATAAAAATTAATGACTAATTAATTCCTAAAATGCAAAATTAACTCCTTAATGCACATGCGCATATATTTTGTATTTTTCACTAATTAAAATGCACAAACAAAAATGCAAACAATTAACAGAAAATGTCACGAAAATTCATAAAATTTAAAAAATAATGAAAAGAAATTATTTTGGTTTTGAATTTCTGGGAGTAATTCATATTGGGCAAAAATCACGTGCTCACAGCGGCTGATGTAATTGAGGCATTCCAAGAAACTCATCACGTCCTTCTTTTTCTTTGGTGGGGGTAATTCTTGGATAGCTTTAACCTTTGGCAGGTCCAACTCGATTCCTCGGTGGCTGACGATGAATCCCAGCAATTTTCTAGTAGGAACCCCGAATGCACATTTTGTGGGGTTCAGTTTCAAATTGTACTTCCGTAGTCGGTCAAAGAACTTCCTCAAGTCTGCTATGTGATCTGTGGCTCTCATGGATTTGATGATGACGTCGTCAACACATATCTCTATTTCCTTGTATATCATATCATGGAATATGGTCGTCATGGCGCTCATATAGGTGGCCCCAGCATTCTTCAGACCGAATGGCATCATTTTGTAGCAGTACACTCCCGATCGTGTAATGAAAGCTTTTTTCTTTGCATTTTCTTCATCCATCCAAATCTGATAATAACCCGTGAAGTAATATACAAAGGATTGGAGTTCATGTTTGGCGCAATTGTTGATCAGAATGTGTATATTTGGCAGTGGGAAATCGTCCTTGGGACTTGCTCTATTTAAATCACAATAGTCAAAAGACACCCTAACTTTCCCATCTTTCTTTGGAACCGGTATAATGTTAACTAACCGGGTTGGTACTCAACTACCCTGAGGATGATGGCTTTGATCTTCTTAGTGACTTCCTCCTTGATTTTTAGACTTATGTCTGGTTTGAATTTTCAGAGTTTCCACATTGGATTGGTAGGAAACTTATGAGCCACTATGGATGTGCTTAGGCCGGTCATGTCATCATATGACCATGCAAAAATATCCTCATATTCTTTAAAGAAACGAGTGTATTCTTCCTTCTCTAACGGTGACAGGTGAATACTTATGCGAGTTTCTTTGATGGTTTCAGAATCTCCTAAATTGATTTTCTATGTTTCGTCCAGGTTGGACTTATGCTTATTCTCAAAATTCTCAACTTCTCTGATAACTTCCTCAGGTATCTCATCTTTTTATTTAGAGTCACTATCCTTATGTTGCGTTGTCTCATTACATGTCACGGTCATTGGTTCCTCAAGGTGAGAAATAGTAATGTTGTAGAAGAAAAATATGAAAGATAACGATAATAAAATATCAAATTATTTGATAAATACTGAAATGTTAAACAAAATATCGCATGAATGACTTCAAAACAATGTTTTCCAAAACAAAATACTGAAAGAAAGATGTTTTAAAAACTAAATGCTCAAAAGACTTGTTTTTCAAATAACATTAGTAGCTATGCTACCCGGGACTCATCTGGCCCTTGATGGTGTGGCTGTCCAATTCCTAAGATATGTTCCTCTCTCCGTCGTCTGAATGGTAAGGCCTTCTTCCTCCTCCTCCTCAACTATCACATTGTAATCCATATCTTCGTCTTCTAGAAACAGGTTCCTTAGCCCATCCAAAGCTTCCTCTTCTTCAGATCCCCATATTGTATCGGCCTGATGAAAGGTCTAATTCAGATGTGGCACTAGCTGCTCTAGAGGGTAATAAGGACCATCCATGGTGGCGACCAATCATCGTATTCTTGCCATGTATACGGATATCCAAGCCCAAAAGCTGTACCATGATGTTTCAACTGTATTGGTTTGGTAATGCCCTGGAGTTTCTTCCCAAGTCCTTTGTCGGGTTCATACCCTAACCATGCTAGTATGCTTTCTATTTTACTGCTCCACCATTTATCTTTCTCAATTGCATTGACAAGCTCGATGTGGTGATAAGTTTCTCCACCCAGCTTTCTTCCATTCTCGACAACCGGGATAGTTTGACTGGTGTAAATGGGATTACTTTCGTCTTCATGAATGATTGCCTCCTGATGGTTACACTCGAACTTCTCGAACTGGCGTAGCATAGAAGGCACAGATCCAGCAACATGTATCCAACGTCATCCCAGTAAAAGATTATACGTAGTAGATATGTCCAATACTTGAAACTCAACATCAAACCATGTCGGGCCCATCTGCAAAAAAAGATTAATTTCCCAATTGTGGCCCTTTCAGACCCATCAAATGCTTTCACATTCATACTCCCTGCTCGTATCTCATGGAAATCTTTACCTAACCTTTTCAGAGTAGTCAATGGACAAATGTTGAGGCTTGAACCACCATCTATTAGGACTCTGGCGATGAATTTGTCCTCGAACTGTATTGTGATGTGCAGTGCCCGGTTGTGACTTAGTCCTTCAGGTGGTAGTTCATCTTCTTGGAAGGTGATCTTGTGGCTTTCCAGTACTTTCCCTACCATGTTGGCCATTTCTCCACTGGTGATGTTGTTGGCCACATAAGCTTCATTCAATACTTTCATTAATGCATTCCTATATGTCTCAGAATTCTGTAGCAGTGACAGAACTTGAGCAGGGGTTTTGTTCAGATGATCAACAACAAAGTATTCTCTAGCCTGTACTTTCCTCTAGAGATCATCTGAAGCAGTTTCAATGATAGGTTGTTTGACAGTAGCTACTTTGCTTGTTCCTCCCAAATATTTAGGTGTATAGATCCTTCCAGTTCTAGTCATCCCCTGTGCAGCCCCAGACTCTTCCATTTTTGCTTTTCTTTTTATCCTAGCTTCGGAAACATAATCCTAAGGTATGGCACTGGAATTGTAGGGTGGTGTGAATGCTAACATCAAAGTGAAGGGTGTTGCTACTTCTATTTGTAATGGAGTAGGTGTAGTTGCAGGTGTTGTCACTTCAATTTAAAATGGAGCCGATGTGGCTACTTCAACTAGTGGTTGTATCTTTACGATAATAGTAGTGAGTATGACTGTAGGTTTAGGGTTGTCACCTTCCCGAATAAGCCCAATTAACCCTTCAGGATACCATTCTTCATCAGTTTCTATCACATTTACTCCTTCACCCATATGATCTGGGAGGGGATTGTTGCGGACATTGGGTGTGGCTTCCTTTGCTTGTATGACTTTGGTATCAATCAGTGTCGAAATCTTGTCTTTTAGAGTGCGGCATTCATCAATAGTATACCCCTTCATGCCGGAATGGTACACACATGTTTTGTTCGGGTTGACCCATTGAGAGGTGTTTTCCACGGTGACAGCGGGAATAAGGGTGACATATCGGCAGCCTTGCTTCTTTCATATAGCTGGTCTATAGGCTCAGCAATAGGGGTGTATTGTCTAGGCGGCCTGCGATTAAAATTGGGTCTGGGTTTTTGATAGTTTTGACGGGTTGGGGGTGAATAGTAATAGGCTGGCTGGGTGTTATAAGTGTGGTAGGCAGTAGCGGATTGAGGATATCTAGAAGGTGAAGGTTAGTATGTGGGTGGAGGTATTTGGTATGTGAATGGAGATTTTGGACCTTGGACCACCATCACTGCCCCTACTTTTTTCTCCTATAATATACCTCCTGACTGTAATGCTTTGTTCGTAGCTTGCAATGCCTCAAAATTGGTTACCATCCTACTCTTGATCCCTTCTTCAATCCTTTCCCCAAGTTTGATGATGTCGGAGAATTTGTGATTTTCGATGACCATTAACCTTTCATAGTATTTTGGATCCTGGGCCCTGAAGAAAAATTTGTTCATCTGCTTTTCTTCTAGTACCGGCCTGACCTTTGCAGCTTATGACCTCTATCGAGTAGCATACTCGTAGAAAGTTTCTATTGGTTTCTTCTTGAGGTTCTGTATGTAGAAAATGTCTGGTGCATTCTCTGTATTAAACCTGAATCGGTCCATAAAATATGATGCAATGCTTACCCAATTAACCTACTTCTTGGGATTTTGACTGATATACCAAGATAGTGCATCTCCAGTGAGACTCCTCATGAATAGTTTCATGCGTATTCTTTCTTCTTTCCCAACTCCCATGAGCTTATCACAGTATGTCCTCAAATGTACCTTCATGTCGCTCGTTCTATCAAACATCTTGAACTTAGGAGGTTTGTAACCCTTCGGCAGTTCTACGTTTACCTGAATGTATAAATCCTCATAATTCAGACCCTCATATCTTTTGCCTCCTTCAACACCCTAGACGCGGCTTGTGAGCTTCTTAAGCTCCTCTGCCATATTCTTAATGAGCAGGTGCTTCTCAACGGATTCTGGAGTGTATGAGATTGGCTAAGTATAGTGCGGTAAAGTTTCCACATATACGGGATTATTTTGGTAGGTGCCGGGGATTGGAATGTAGTGGTGATCATTAGTTGAATTTTGAGGATCAGGGATAGGTTGTGGGGTATTCTGAGGAGTATGGTAAGTGTTTTGTGGGTATTGAGTCGGGAGATGCTGGTGTTGAGGAGGAGTCAGCACTGGTGGAGGATTAGAATTTTGGGGAGGTGTTGCATATTGATGGGGTGCGGGAGGATTTTGCGGACATTGGTTTGATGTGTTTTGAGGAGGTGCTGGGTTTTGAGCATTTTGATGGTTAAGATCTAGGACGTTTAGGGTGAGGGAGAGGTTTGCCAAGTTGGGGACCTGCTCAAGTTCCCCTTGCAATTCTAGTATTTTCTCTTTCAATCATAGGACCAAATCATTCTAGGCCGGAGTACTCTGACCGTCTGAAGTTTCAACATTTTCCACGTGCGCAATATTCTTTCCGGATATCACTCATATCATCCATCTTACCTTTCCCTTACTTTTTAGATTACTTGCAGGAGGAGGTGGTGGAGGGCCTCTAGATCTGGTGTGATATGCTGACGATGCCAGTATGTACAAACCAACCTTAGGGGATGGGAATAATCAAAATAAAGAAAAATTCAAAAAGGTAAACAAGTCAGTAAGGATTCTAAAAATTATTTGCAGTATTTAAATACATATTGCAAGAATGTAAATTCACATCCTAATTTGGGGAACCTCGTTGTTCCCGAGGTAAGCCTAGCGACAAGTAGATTTGGAGAGATTTAATGCCGATAAATGTTTCATTTCAATAATGTAATAAATAGGATGACCCTAAAAACGACAATAAATAAATGAGTTACTGATGGCATTTGCCTTATTACATTCGAATTCCAAAACAACTCAAAACAGATAAACCTAATATACTTGGTCCTAGAGGGACCTTCTCCATATTTGACCCTCTTGGCTCCATCAATTAGATTCCCCAGTTCGTGCATGTCCAGCATAAGGTATGCGCTTGCTAGGTGTCCTCCATTTCCCTCTACATTCTGACAGTCTATGACCCCTTTCCTCACCTTCCCTTCCAGTTCCATTAGACCCTGCTCCAAATATTCCAAACTTTTTGTCGACCTTGTAGCAATTTCCCTCCACTTGTTAATTGACTCCATGTCTAACTTGTATTGTTCCAAATGCCTGGCTTCGGACTCAAGGACTCTTTTGTGTAGCCTTTCATACTTCACATGTGCTTTAGCAGTCTTATCTATAACCCTGTTTCCTTGACCAACCCCTGGCTCGACTATTCCTGCTCTGTTATATTCTAACCATGATAGGTAGAAGTACACATGACCTACGTGATATCGATATTGCTCGATGGTATCCTTTTCCACGATAATCTTCAAATACCACATGTGTTGAGCCTCACATTTGTATGGAATGGCGTCATCCTGAAAATCTACTTTGTAATGCCTCATTTTGGAGACTCGTGGTATGACTTGTTTTCTACCAGCTTGCCTTATGGACCTGAAAGGAACATAGGGATATATGCCCCTTAACCCAATCAACATTAGATGCATAACATCCCTAGATCTGATAATGAATTCACTAGTAGGGAACCACTTGAATATCCAATGAACCTTCTCATCGGTCAGATTGCTAAAAAACTATGCCCATTCTGTAGCATTCTCTGGCTGTGCAAACCAGTCTAGGATAAAAGACATTCTTTTCGGATGGTTGAAGCCTATGTGATCATTCTATGGTCTCCGTGGAAACTCTTGGTAGTATTGGCATCTCTGAAGATGTTCTAACAACCAAATCTGCAGTAGCAAGTTACAACCCTCAAAATGTTTGAACACTTTCCTGCAATGATCCAGAGCCTGATATATTTATGCTACAAACATCAGAACAATAGTATATGTTTGTCCATCGAATCCCTCAATTAAAGCTTTGGTTTCCATTGCCAATCTGGTGTGAATTTTGTCCCCTTGACTTGGAAACACGATCATATCCAGAAATCAGACGATAAAGAAAAAAACCCTATGATGAGTCCAACCCAAGGAAGTGATGGAGAATTCGTCATGAAAGATACGGTATTGTTGTGTCTGTATCGTTCATAGAGGAAGTCGAAGGGTATGTAGGACTTCTTCCGGCATTCTAAGTCGTCATTCTTTCTCAGACCCATCATATTTAGAAACCCATTGGTAGTGCGATTTTCTGGTACTAGTAAATTGGGACTATCCCATGGTAATCCAGAAAATCCTCCTATTTCCTCCAAAAGAGGAGTCATTTCTATACTGCCAAAATGGAATACAACCCTTTCTCTATCCCAAAATATAGTAGCAGCCTCGATCAGCATATTGTTTAGCTGGATGTCCAATAAGGAGGGTAAGTTTCCAAGAACCTTTTTCACATGATTTTTGTCGCTTGACAAAAGGTTTTCCCATCAATCCAGCAATAACGGTGGTATATTCTAGAACATGACGAACCTGGGGACTTCGTGCCTCATTTTCTGCAAAAATAAATAGAGTTAGACCCTTTCCCCCTCCGGATTCGACTACTTACACATTAATGATTACTATATCAGCATTTATCTCTCCAAATAATGCACGTATCGTGGTTGCGCCCGTTGGGATTATGGAAATCCCGATGGATTTCGGACAAGGTTTTTCTTAGAGGGTTATTATGCGGACAACATATTAACCCATACTAGGTTTGATCATGATACGTGTACAGTTATTATTAGAGTAAAGTTTCTATAGAAGTCTAGATTGGTACCCTCAAGCGGATAGCTTGAGAGGGAAAGGCACGAAACTGTCGATTGCACCATTGATCGATTAGTTTTACTGCAAATAAACCTTTCCAAATTTAAAGGGTGATTTTAGGAAGTGCGCGGACACTCATCAAGTGCCGCTATGGCATTAGTACGCACTAGTGGAATATAATATTGAGCATGCATTATTCAAAAATAACACATTTTCAAGTATTTTCACATGTTTGAAAATAAATGCAGTATTGAATGAACATAAAGAAATAAAGGAAAGAAAAACAGGGAAGAAGTTAGTTCGCGAAATGAAGGAATTGTAACAAAGCAAATAAAGGGGTGATGATTGGGGAGAGATATGATATAGAAAAATTAAAAGTCGGGAGCAAGTGAACATGATTTAAGAAATAAGGGGAAACACACGTTATAATAAAATTAAATGAAGAGTTGCATATGAGTTCATATAAAGGGAAAATAGAGAAAAGGATGGGCATATAGCAATAAAAAGGAAAACAAGAGCGGTATATTCAAATAATAATAAAAAATATGCTTATCAGGAAAGACTAATTCATGTAGATCGAGTTTGTCATAGTAAGAGCCTAAAGATAATCCCCAGTAGAGTCACCATGTTGTCGCTCCCCTTTTCTCACGAAATCGGGTTTCAACATTTTGACAACTCCTTTGAGAGGGTAGGTAAAAGGAATTGGTTAGAGTCGCCTCCTAAAGGATTAAGGTGTGTTAGGGCACCTAGAGCAGATAAATCATATTATACCAGTTTGCATCACAAGAGATTGCGTAAGGGCTCGAAATTACCTTAAGGGGAAGGTGTTAGGCACCCCTCGAGGTCCACAATAGTGGGTCCCGGCCGAACTCAATTATGAATTAGTCTAATAAAGAAGCGATAGAATTATTTAATAGGGATGGGGGTCCTAAATTTTTTAGCCTAAAGGATTACCACGTGCAACATAAATAATACTTCGTAACTCCCTCATGTCGGGGTGTTACTCATATTATTCAGCGAGCATAGACTATCATCTCCTGCTACACGATTACTATCTTTAAGTTGTTACCTAAAGCGCTCTAATTGATTCTAGTTTGATCCCTATGCGTGCACTACCCGTCCCTTACCTATGGCACTGGAGGTATTCGAACCTCCATTTGGGATAGTTCTAGACTAAACCTAGGTTGCTCAAAATGTAAAATACTAGGCAACAAGTAAAACAATTAGGACTTGCAAATATGGGCTCATATTAACCTCCGCACATAAACAGCAAATGCACGCAATTAATAGACAATCTTTATTGATCTTAAAGTCCTATAGGCAGGATATCTATGTCAAAAATAGGCGAGCAGTGTTATGTAGAAGCAATTTCATTGAGGCGAGTATTAGGACCTATTATTTGCCTACTGATTTTAATAAATATAGTCTGGGTACTTCAGACAGTAATGCATCATGCTTACAGAATCCAAAATTATTATTAAGTCCTATAGGCATATTGTCTAAGTGATTTATAGTGACGACTGTATCCAGAACCAACTAGTAGAATCCTATAGGCATGATATCTAATGTCAAACTGGTTTTAACCTATAGGCATGATTTCTAGATGCACACTAATTTTAGCTTCATAGACATGTTTCATAGCATTGTATTTCCTTTTAATCCTATAGGCATGCTTTCTAATTACTGAACCCACTTAAATCCTATAGACATGATCTCTAGGTTTGAAACTGATTTTAATTCTATAGGCATGATATCTATTATTGAATTGATCTAAATTCTATAGGCATGATATTTATCAAGCAACATAATAGGCAGAAATTGTACAAGTTACCAGCAAACAATTGAATCAAACATTGGGGTCCTATAGGCATGATTGCTAACACATATTGATGCATCCTATAGACAGGATTTCTAATATATACACCATATAAAACGCATACAAGTTTAAGAAGAATCGCCAATGAAAGTCCTATAGGAAGGGTTTCTAAAACACATTGCAGAACTTAACTATTTGACAAATAAGCAGAACTAGCAGCATAGATGAACCCCTATAGGCAGTATTTCTACCCAGATTAACAAAAGGAAATAAGAAATCCCCCCCACCCAATTTAATAAATACCCTAGAATCTGTTTATTACAAAGTTATTACAGACCATATAATGAATGAATTATATAATAGTAATAAAAGTACACTATACGGAGACTTCATTAGACCCAAATAAACCTGGGAACCAGGCCTACAAATTAATCAACTTCGAAGCTTATTTCATTGGTACAACATAGCGAAATATGAATGATTTACCCATAGCACATATAGAACCAGGTTTCAAGTGTGTCAAAGTTCCCAAGGCCCTCAGGGACCCAAGGTAATACTCACAGCAGAACCGCATATTCAGAAATGATTCAACAGAGATTGGGAACCAGTTCCCAGTGCATCAGAGTTCATGAGAGTCTTACATGGACCTTGAGAAGTGCTCACACTGGAGTGGTTAAGGACAGACCCTAAAGGACTAAGGTTGGGAGTTTTTTAAAAGAGTGAAAGCATACAAAAAGAAGTAGAGACAATTTTAAAACAGTTTTTGATTTCAGAAGAGAACAGAGTTTAGAACAGAACTTGTAGGCAGGATTACATTATGAAAACAAGCAAGGTTCATGCTCAAACACACATCCTAAATAAGTTAAAATCTAGAAAATAGTCTAGTTAAGCTAAGTGTTTAGTGCTAGCATTTAGGACGGCCTTATTAAAACGTGAAAAACCAAATAGTCAGAACACTCTCATGAATTCCAGACATGTTAGAAAGCAAATTATCAAAATATATAAACGACAGAACAAAAAGCCTAGTAACAATACAAGTTCAAAGGCTTAAGATGAATTGACTACATAGACTTCTAACATTATCCTAATGGTACTCAAATTTAGAATAGGTGAAGAACACACAAAAGGAAGATTGAGCATATTTTCTTAAGAGGATTCATATTATTCAAAACAACCAATCTTAAATTAACAGTGTTAACGATAGAATTAAAACAAAAGCATGTAGACATGCAGAATCATGCTTAGAGAGGGATTTTAGACATGTTGGATTATAAACACAGATCTGGAACACATAAAAATGATATGAAAAAGGATAGTCACTCACCAGTTAAGCGAGAAAAACCAGAATAATACCATGAAGTTGAGAGTCCAGAATGTTTGGCCTTGGATTTCAGCCGGCCAAGACTAGTAGTAAGCGAGAGGGAAAAGAGAGAGTATAGAACCAGAAACTTTAAATTTTAGTGAGAGTATCGAGAGTTTCCGTCTATCTAAAGGGGAAAGGCATAAGGGTTTAAATAATGTTCAATTAGGCGAACAAATAAGGGAAGTAATCAAACAAATATAAGTAAGGAAAGAAATTTATCATAGAATAAATAATACAGAGTTCAGTAAATTAACAAGGCATAATATCATGTAATCAGGTGAGTAACATTTAAAATAAGAAAAATATCAATTAACAATCAGTTTCAAGGCAAATAAGGTAAAGAAATAATGGAAACATGGTAGATTGAACAAAATAAGGAAACTATCAGTACCATGGGAGAAAGGAAAGAGTAAAAGTCTCAAACCCTAGTTTTAGGTAAACCATAAAATCAGCATAGAAACAAGGGTAAAATAATCACATTCTGCGTACAATGAACATAGACAGGTAGGGGTGTGCATTCGAATCGGTTTATCGATAATCGAATCGATTATTTGTTATTGGTTTATCAAATTATCGATTTCAATTTCGATTTTGAAGTTTTCCTTATCGAGTTATCGATTTTGATTTCGATTTTGTCCTCTTATAGGGAGCCTGCAATTGGGCCCAAGTTTCTGAAAACCTCCAATGGTCCCACAAGCCTCATTTCCATATACAAATCATAGTCTAGGTGCATCAAAGTTTTCTAAGGGTCTCAAGGACCCCGAGCAATGCTTACACCTAGACTTAGTAGCCAAGAACTAAACCAGTGTAGTGTGGAAAGGCCAGCCTCAGTATGCCAGAGTTCAGAGGGTTCTCAAGAGGATCCCAAGGTAGTACACATACTAGATGGGGAAGAACTTATTAACTTAGAGTAAAGTAAAAGTGCAGGACACATATTGAAAGAAGTTTGTTAAGGACTGGACTTAAAAGACTGCTTGAAAACAATTAGTAAAGTAATGGAGATTGTTTGAAAAGGTTGGAGTGATAAACCAAATCAGGAACTCGGGATAGTATCACACACAGAATCCAAATGGATTCAATAGTCACACAAGGCGTCAAAAGGCTTTGGGGATACACAAGCATTTGACTGCAAACATATAACCCTGGCAAGGGTATTTGGATTGGTTTGGACATGCTCAGCAATAACTGAAACTGGCATAATCACAAACTAATCAGGGAGAATATAAACACATAGGGAAATAGGGATTTGGGACTCATAAGAATGGTAAGCACACAGTAGATTAAAAACAATTGTCCAGGCATGCTTGAATCACACAAGGGAACACATGAATTTAAAGGGAGGGGAGTCATACTAGCATACCTAACTACAAACTTCACAACAGAACCACAAGTTAAAGTAGGCTAGAAATAAATGAAATTGAAACAAGAAGATAAACATGTTGTTGTTGAGGCTTTAAATTAAACTAGGACATGCCAGTGAAGAGAAGTAAGCAGAATAAAAGAACCAAAGAGCACAGATAATTAGCCTTGGCTTGTAGCTGGCTAATAGTAGCAAATAACACAAGGAAGAGAGGAGAACGGAGATTTTAATAAGAGAGGAGTTTTTTAAAAGCCAAATGTGTGTCCCTTGTTTGTGAAAACTTAGAGAATTTATAGTTGAAAGTAGATAGTAGAATAAGGTAAAAATCATAGTAGTACACTAATTTAAGAACTCAGAATCAATTAATTAGAGAATCAGGGAAGTGCATCCTTAAGTTAAGGGAATCAAGGTCAAACGGGAAGATTTAGTACCATATAAGGGAGGAAGATGAATCAGTGCATAATTAAATAAGGAAGGAGCCAGGGTTTAGTAGGCATAAATTACTCAATTAGGACCAAATTCAGAAAGACCCAATTAAGGAAAGACTAAGTAAAACAAAGTACCATAGTAAATAAGGTAATGAAATTAGTTAATTCAAACATACGAGTAGAATTTTAGGGCTTTGAAGGAAAATATTTCAATTACCAATAGTTAAGGAAAATCAGAGTCAATCATGGGGAGTCATGATTCTGCATACTTCAACATATAAATAGAGACGAATGAACAGAAGTAGCAAACAAACAAGGTCAATTATATAGGCAGAAAGAAACAAGAGATGAGCGAACACCATCATATAGAGGTGATATAAGTAGGCTAAAGATTCAGCAGAACATATTCGAAGCATGGTGACCATGAGACATTAACAAGAACCAGGTAAACAGGCTAACACAGAAACGAAGTGAAGAGAACCATGCTAACACACATAGAAACAAATTAGAGAAAACCATGCTAACACACAGAAACAAGTAGAGAAAATCATGCTAACACAAGTAAAGATAATCATGCTAACACACAAAAACAAGTAAAGAGAATCATGCTAACACACAGAAATAAGTAAAGAGAATCGTCCTAACACATAGAAACAAGTAAATAAAAATCTTTAAAAACTAGGGCTTTTAAGAGAGTTGAGTTAAAAAGAAGTAGGAATATAGAATCGGTCAAAATAAAAAAGGAAAAAAGGTTAAATCATGAAAAAATCAGTCGAAAGAGGCACAAAAATAACTCCAAGAAACCCTAGTTTCCAAAGAAAGTAAAAACAGTTTAGAGTAGAAGATCATTCGAAAGAAAGCTCGAAAATAAGCAAATCATAGAAGGAAACATGCTTAAAGCATAAAAATAACATAGATATGACAGATCCAGAAGACAGTTAGGGTTTCAAAATGAAACCTAAGTAGAAATCGAAAGAACCTATTGTAACTTCACAAATCGTAACACACATGGCGTGATTTTGCCCAAATCACACCAGAGAAGCCTCAAACAACAGAATCAGAAACCCTAGGTCCAAATTGACATGGCACAGGACCCTTAAGGGCCTTAGAGATAAGGAGCAAGGCGGTGGAGTGACCATTAAAGGCTTGGGACTTGAGAGATAGTCGCCGGAGATGACCGGAGAAGGAGGTGAGTGGAGGAGTCTAGGGTTAGGTTTGAGAGAAGAGTGGAGATGGGAGAGCATCTGATGGCGGCAGATTGGAGAAATGATTAGGGTTAGGGGGGTTGGTTAGAATTAAAAAAGAAAGGGAATTATTTGGACCGTTGATCTCCTAGCATCTGATGGCGGCAGATTGGAGAAATGATTAGGGTTAGGGGGGTTGGTTAGAATTAAAAAAGAAAGGGAATTATTTGGACCGTTGATCTAGGAGATCAACGGTCATGATTCAAATGGGTATGTGGGTTCCGGGTTTGGGTAAGGGTTATCAATTGTAAAATTGGGCTGGGAATGGGGGTCCGATTTGGCTATAATTGAAAGCCAAATATGGCTGTTATTTAAATAGCTAGTTTTTCCCTATTTTAATTTATAAAAATAATAGGTAGTTTCTACAAAATCATTTAAGGTGCCAAAATGATTTAAAAAAATATAATTAACATTTTATAAATATAGGAACCAATTTTATGCACATAAAATATAATTATATCTTAAAATGGGCTAACATTGCAATTATATGCAATTTAGCTTAAAAAATACTAAATGTAATTGTAAAAATACATAAAAATTACATTAGATATTTTAGCATAAATATAGAAATAGAATAAATGAATTATCAAAACAATAATTTTGGAAGTAATTATTGGGGATTTTATGGATAAAAAGGGAGAAAATAAATCAATTTAAGCCCTTAAAATTATGGAAAAAATAATGAAATCCTTGTGCATGCTTATATATGCATATATATGCTATTTTGAAATATATATATATATATATATATATGCTATATTGAAAGCTTTTATGCATATTTAAAATATATAGGAAAAAATTGGGTATCAATAGCGCCAGATTTTAAATACATAATTTATTAAATAAATAATTTATAAAAATAATAAATGAATAACAAACATATATTTTGTGAATAAAATGGTTAATAACAATTATTCAACACTTTTAAAATATAAAAGTTATATTTTGCATAAATAAAGTAATTATAAGTATATATGTGCTATTATTGTAAAATGTGCAATTTTAGCCTTAAAAATGTAAATGTATTTATGATAAATATGTTAAAATATTTAGAACCTAATATGGGTGTAAATGATGAAATTGGATGATAAAACCATTATAAAAATAATTTGTGATGCAATTAATGATTATTTATACAGTAAAATATGGGAATAAATTGATTAAACAAAATATGTAAAAGTTATGGGAAAATTAGGAAAAATACTTGATGATGCTCATACATTATTTTGAAAGTATATATGCATATTTGAAATATGTGAGGGAAAAATTGGGTATCAACAGCTGCCCCTCTTTTTGAGAATAATAGCCCTGATCCCCTATTTATTGCTTCCCCTATATCATTTTATGCTTATGTGACTTGCTGGGAGGTTTTTTTTTATGATTTTTGAGTGTTATGGGACACGTAGTACCTAAAATGGAAGCTTAAATTCTAGGAATTTGATTGTCGTTAGAATTGTATGAAGACGACTCTGTAATGGAGTTTCGTCAATTCCGTTAGCTCTGTTGGGTGATTTTGGGCTTATGAGCGTGTTCGGATTGTGATTTGGAAGTCCGTAGCCGAATTAGGCTTGAAATGGCGAAAGTTAAATTTTTGGGAAGTTTGACCGAGAATGGACTTTTTGATATCAGGGTTGGATTATGATTCTAGAAGTTGGAATAAGTCTGTAATGTCAAATGTGACTTGTGTGCAAAATTTGGGTCAATCAGACGTGTTTTGATAGGTTTCGACATCGATTGTAGAAGTTTGAAGTTTCAGAGTTCATTGAATTTGAATTGGAGTGTGATTCATGTTCTTAGCGTTGTTTTGTGCGGAACCGCATATGCGGTGAACGCCTCGCAGAAGCGAAATCACTGGGCAGAAAAGGGGAAATTACGAGGGTTTGATCTTATTTTCACTTTGGGACTTTGAAAGCTTGGATTTAGTCGATAATTTGAGGGATTTTCATAGGAAAGCTATTGGGTAATGATTCTTAACTTGTTTATGGTTATATTCCGCTAATCTATCTTTAATTTCATAATTTAATTACGGATTTGGGTTGAGAAATTTGGGGGAAAATGGGAAAGTTCTTCAACCGAATTTTTGAGTTTATATTGATTTTATGTATCTGATTTGAGTAATTTTGGTATGAGTGAACTCGTGGTTGAATGGGTGTTCGTATTTTGTGACTTTTACCCGATTTCGAGATGTGGGCTCGAGTCGACTTTTTGGGGCGAATTTCTAATTTCTTGTTAAAGCCATGATTTCGTTAATTAGATTGGTTCCTTATAGTTATATTTATGGTATGTAATTCCTATTGACTAGATTTGGGCTATTTGGAGTCGGAAAGTCGTGGAAAAGGCATTCTTACTGATTGATTGAGCTTGGTTTGAGGTAAGTGGCTTGCCTAACCTTGTGGCATTGTTTGAACTTGGTACTGTTGTGATACATCTATGATGTGTGAGCCCTGTGTATGCGAGGTGATGAGTGCGTACACGGGCTAATTATTGTAAAATCCGATTTTTACAGAGTAGTAACCTGTTACATCCTAATTGCCTTATATCAGTATGTGTAGTTATCCTGTTTAGCCTAACATCGCATGTCTGCATGTCTGAAATTCTTATTTGAAATCTATGCAACATACTTAGTTGAATTTCTATTTTTCCTTGATTTGCATCAGTCTAAGCTATAGAGTTCTTGTTGTTAATTGTTATTTCCATCGGCTTCGAGCTGTGTATTTACTTTTGGGACTACGAGGCAATACCTTGGGAGATCCCCCTACATATTTACTTTTGGGACTACGAGGTGGTACCTCGGGAGATCCCCTTGCATATTTACTTTTGGGACTACGAGACAACATTTTTGGAGATCCTTTGTTGAGCATTTACTTTTGGGACTACAAGACGGTATCTCGGGAGCGCCCATATTGTTTATCCCTATGTGTTGTGATGTTATTTTCTATAGCTTCTCCTTGTTAAATTTCGAGTCTCTTATTACATTGCTATATTTTTATGCCTTAGATTATTATATTCCAATAGGACCCTGATCTGATCTCGTCACTACTCTACCGAGGTTAGGCTTAGTACTTATTGGGTACTGATATGGTGTACTCATGCTACTCTTCTGCATATGTTTTGTGTGCAGACCCAGGTACCTCCTACCAGCCCATATGTTGTTTATACTCGAGTGTTTATTGGGTACCTCCTACCAGCCCAGGTAACTCATGTTGTTTATTAGGTAGTGTTGTGGTCCCCCTCTATTCCCCCATATGTTGTTTTCTTTCCGTATTTTTCGCAGACTCTAATGTATAGAGACACTTAGTTATATCCTAGGAGCTTGTAACTTGTGACTACTGGGTTTTGGGAATATTGTTTATACTCGAGTGTTGGTTTACTTGTATATGTCAAGCGGCATTTTATCATTTATATAGTTATCTGTTGAAATTTAGTTGTTAAATTCTGCTTTTATTTCCGTTATTTCGCAAATTGTTAGACTTACCTAGTAATAGAGATTAGGTATCATCACGACATCTTACAGAGGGAGATTGAAAAGAATACACTTTTATTCAGTAGTAGTCTTTATGCATAAGACAACAAATTTGAAGTCCATCTTGTAACTCTGCCTATTGTCTTATCAATGATAGGCTTGCATTGGACTATGAACAACCTTTTTGTGCTAAGAGGAACCCCTAGATATCTTATAGGAAATTCCCCATTTATGAATCCAAGATGGTCAAGAATTTCAAGCTATAGAGTCTGGTTGACTCCACTAAAATACACACTGCTTTTATCCATATTTGTCTCTAGACCTGAAGCACTTGAGAACATCTTGAAGAATCCATACAAAGCTTTGACTGAAGCCATATCACCTCTGTAGAACATTAGAAGATCATCTGCAAACCCAAGTTATACTATGCTCAACTTTGCACATTTTGGATGGTATCTGAACTCCTTATTATCCTTTAGCCCTTTTAGAACTCTTGTGAAGTATTCCATGGCAAGTACAAATACCTATCTGGGTCCTTTTGTTTGCTTGGAATGTCTTATTAGGATTACCATTAATGAGAATGGAATAGGATATTGTTTTTATACACTTCATGACCCATTGGATGAAAATCTCAGGGAAATTTAGCTGCATTAGAATTTATTCTAGAAAGCACCATTCCAAAGAGTCATAGGCCTTTCTCATATCAATCTTCATACACCATCTTGGTGAAATAGACTTCCTGTTATACCCTTTAGCTAGTTCATGACGTAGTATGATATTGTCTATTATCACCCTGTCAGGTACAAAAGTTGACTGGCAATCATCTACCAAGTAATTCATTACCTCTTATAGTCTGCTAGTGATAATTTTGTATATAACCTTGTAGACTGTGGTGCAATAAGATATTGGTCTGAACTCAGATACTTTTGAAGGATTTTGCACCTTTGTTATCAAAGTCACTGCAGTACAATTAATAGGCTTATATAGCTCGAAAATTTTGAAGAACTCTTGAACAACCTCTACTAGCTCCTCCCCTATATTTTTCCATGACTTATCAAAGAACAGTGCATTATAACCATCACACCCTAGGGCTTTAGAGCCATATATGATTTGTAATGCCTGGAAGACCTGTTCTTTTGAAACAGATGCTATTAGCTTCAACTGTTGGCTTCTTGTCAGCATATTTCCCCTATTTAATACCTCAGGTTCTATAGCAAGAATTACCTCTGCTGGTGATCCAAGAAGCTACTTATAGAACTGAGTTATCACCTGTTTCACCTTCTCATGAGTTTAAGTATATGTTCCTGTCTAAGTGAGCAGACTAGTGATCTTCTTTTGAGCATTTCTAGTCTTGATACTTGCATGAAAGAAAGTTTAATTTGAATTACCTAGCTTTAACCACTTAAATTTTGACTTCTGCTTGATGATACTTTCCTCCGCCATCACCCATTTCTTCAAATTAGCTTTCAAATCTTTTTTATAGCTCTTTAATTCCTCCGAGTGATCAGGTGTTCTCATTTACATTTGTATTTGTTGCAATTTCTCTCTAGTATCTTGAATCTTTTCAGGTATTCTACTGTACTCGTCATTTAACTTCCTCAAGCCGTGTTTCAACAGCTTTAACTTCTTCCAAATTCTTTACATAACATGGATATGCATGTTAACTTCCAGGTTTCCTTGACTAGGCTTGGAAAATTCTTATGATCTGCTAGGTTATTGAAGAATTTGAAAGGTTTTGGATGTGGTTGTTGGTCTTGTTCAAAATATAAGAATATTTGAGTATGATCAGGGAAGAAAGGATCATGAAGTACCCCCTCTAACTGTTTCATGTCCATCATCCATCTAGCATTTACTAAAGTTCTATCTATTCTACTAGGTGCATAATTATTTGTCTAGGTAAATTCTCTGCCAACTATTTTAAGTTGTGTCATTCCTTTGCCTTACAAAAAAGTTGAGAAGTCCCTAGTTTCTGCCTCCGTACTTGGGTTTCCATTATAGCTATCCAGAAAACTTAGTATATCATTGTAATCTCCCATGGCAATCTAAGGCCCATCTAACACATTTTTATACCGTGAAAATGGTAATAACAATTAAATTTGATTATGGGACTCTAAAAATGCGTGATCTATTTTTATGCTAGTTGTTAAGCAGATGATGCTATGTGTGAAATTTAGAAACGAAATAAGAGTAAGGAGTAAGGTGATAACCAAACCAATAGGTTAACAATCGGGGCCTCGAGCTTGTCGATCCTCGAGGTCAATTTTGGAGCTCGGCTGTGAGCTATCGAGGGCGATCGAAGTATGACTAATAGTTACGATAAAATTAATGAAGGCTCTTTATGGTCAATGATAGGCAATAAATGATGAACAATAATGAAGATAATAAACAGAAGCAATAAAATAAAGAGAATGTGTTAGAGAGCAGCGCAAATTTCTTGTATATTTTGTGTGGAGCTATTGAAGCAACAGAGGTTTACAAAATGACAAGTATCCCCTTTATATAGGAGGAGAATTCCAATATAGTATAAAATACATTAATGACAAAGAAGCGGAGATGGGACAGCTAGATGACACCCTGATTCAGGGTTAGGGTAGTCCACTAGGCTCTGTCAGTCCTAGCCGTGTGCCTTAGGAACTACCCATTTCTACCAAAACCATGCTTAACACTGTCCCACGGTCGGACATCGAGGAACCTCGAGAGAGGAAACTCGACCATCGCCTTGTAGCCTCGAGCCTTCGAGACGATCATCTGAGGTGCCTCGATGACGAGGAATTGGACCCTCCAATTTCACACTATATAGATAGTCCCCGTATTTCTTAGAGAGAACGATAAGAAATGATTTTGATATCCGACACTTTGGACTTCCCGCGATGACATCATACCGATGATGCAAGCCTCCGTGATTACCGAAATGTCTAGTCATTTTACTTTTCCAGGATCATTTAGAGCATTATGGTTTCTCATTCTTCAAAACCATATTGTCACCGCCAGTTCAGCTCCCAAAAGCGCATTAAATGTGCTTGCCGTTACATTTTTCGAGGGCAATAATGGCAATGCCGGTTACGCTGCCTCCCTTTCTATAAATAGGAGCCTCCTAGGATCAACCTTTCACCCAAGTTTCTTCCTATATATATCCAACCTTTTCTTTTTGCCATCCTTACCCATTGTCGTTCACCATGTTTAAGGCCCATGGCCTCAAGATCATACAGCGGCGTTTCTATCAGCCGTGCCACGACCTATCTCCTGGACTTTCTTTTGTTGAGCAAGACTACATCGTTTTGTTGTTGTTGTTATCGACGTTGGCTCGTGACGATGAAGCAGGGGGCCGATTTCTCCTGACTCAGGGACATATTTGGACTTTACATCGCTGCTCAGCTCCCCCGATTACCCGGTGCGGTACCTCACTTCCTTTGCTTTTCGTGGAGTGAGGTGGTACTATCTACTAACTGTTGCATCCGGCACTGGGGCAACGTCCCAAGAAATGGCTTTACAATAGTAGCACTAGCGAAATCCATACTAGCAAGATTTTTCACCCAGCCACTTATTTGTTCTTTTCTGCCTCTTCTACGTCACTTTGCTCTTCTCCATCGCTTTCCTCTTCTTCATCTTCCCTTTTGAACATGCCATTCGGGATGATCGAGATAAGACTCCCGAGGAGGTGGTGTTCGAAGATGTTGCTTCCGAGGATGAATCATTGAGACTAGATTAGGCTCTTGTCTTTTGCAACATGTGTACTTTTTCTCTTATTTGTTTCTGTGTAAGGACCCCTTGTGGTCTTTTGTAATCATATGTAAAGACCCCTCGAGGGCTTTTGTAATCAAGTGTTTTCTGAATAGAAAGACGTTTTCCCAAGTTTATCTTCGATGCTTGCTATATTTCCTTTCATTTGCACTTATGGAGACTCTGAATGCGTGACTCTATTGGCTACTGCTAATATCGAACCCAGATGCAAGTGTTTTTTTTACCTTTGATTGATTAATATGGATTCCTACGGAACCCTTTGTGGTCCCTTGGACCGAGCCTGGATTGGGCCAATAAACTCGGGTCGTCGGGACCCTGACTTCGAGTTGAAGGAAAGTAATGTTTTAAGCCTTGAGACCGTGATTTATCATTTAGACCTCGCGGTAGTATTTGAGAAAATTTGCTCGGAGGTCCGAAGATAGGGACTGCCTTTATGCTTTCGAGAGCAGTCCCCGAGTGGGGGTTCGTTTAAGCCCAGGCCACCTAGAAACCTGCTCTGAAGTTAGCGTAGATAGATCTAAGGTGTTGTAGGTAGATCCCAAACGAGGGTCTATCCGATGGAGATCCTCGAGGTCGGGTACCACCTCGGGACTTGCGATGATGTTGTTGGATTCTTAGAGCCTAACTTCTCTTTGGTTCTGGTTCTCGATGTCTGGTACCACCTCAGGACTTGCGATGATGCCATTGGATTTTTAGAGCCTAACTTCTTTTTCATGGAGGTCCTCGAGGTCGAGTACCACCTCAGGACTTGCGGTGATGTTGTTGGCCTTTTACGCATGCGAATCGTTGCCGTTTCTTCCATATATAGGTTCGTTTCTGCTCCTTTGGAGATCCTACCATTTTAAGTAGCTACCCTTCTTTTTCTGAGTTAAGTTATTCATTACTTCAGTACTAACTTAATTGCACATATTCTTGCTTTAGTTCTCTAATTTTTCCATAGCCATGACTGCTACATCGGGGTCTATTCGGCAGAGAGGGGAGAGTTCTGTCTCCGGCATTTAGGACCAACGAGAGTATACCTTGAAGACTACTTCTTTGATAAGAGAAGAGCACCTTGAATTAGTGAGAAAAGATTGAGGATAGGGTGAGAAAGTAGTGTTACAGACATTTTCCCCGGGTGAGGGCATCACAGATCGTGCCGATGGATTTTTGAATGTGTACATGTATCCTTTCACACTGGGCCCCCATGATAGGGTTGTGATCGACTTCTGTTTAAATTACCGGGTTACCTTGGCGCAAATCCACCTATTATTTTGGCAAACAGTGTTGATGATGAGATTTTTTGGGGCTTGAACTTATGCTCAGTCATCTTATTAGGCTGTACCGGCCTTTTCACCATCAAGGTCTGCTAACCTTGCGGTGCCGATTTACCATATCCTTCGTTGTTGATGATGAGGAAGATGGAGACCGGGAGTGGATGAGTCGCTTCGTCCGAGTGCGGACCGCTAGCATTATCCCCGTGGAACTTATGCCATTTCCTGAGGAATGGAACTATACACGTAAGTGGTGCATTCCGTGCCTTCTCAGTTTTGTCTATGGTGAAAACTGGTTTTGTAACGGTGCCTTCTTTCTTTTTCTGTTACCCGACGTTCCCGTAACGGTCTCGACCTGTGATGAGCGCAAATGTCGAGCTTTATCCTAGGGAAGATGGGAAGCAAAACATCATGGTGCGTGTTGTGCTATTTTTTCCTTTCCCTTACTTCATTTGAAGAGGCATTTTCCCTTTATGCATATTAACCTTGTTGTTGTAGGCATCAGAGAGCCTTCCGAGGCGAGGCCGCGCTCCTCTAGAGAGGGGGAATGGTTGCTAGCTTCTGAGCTAAAGAATGATAACAATAAGCGAGAGATGCTTTTACAGGGTGATGGCGCTCAAAGCAAGGCATAACAGGACCGGGGCTTCGGAGCGGAAGCATTGTCCGAGCTTGCCACGTCCGTGGTTCCTGGTTCTGGAAAGATGGTTTCCCCATTGCTATCGCCTTCTTTTTCCATTGATAGTACTTCGAGGGATACTAGAAACTCGGGGTCACATGCACCCAGCGACCGCGCCTCAATCGGAGTCGACTCTTTCAGAACTGAGGGAACTAGGTTGGCAGATGTGTTCTCGACATTCGAGGAAGCCCAGCGGCTTCATTTCATGGTGAGTTCCAGCACGGGCCTTTCAAGCTTCGCGCATTCCCTTCCTTATTGGGTTTTCTTTTACAGGCCTTCAACAAGCTTAAGTCCGGGCTGCTTTGTCGTGAAGCCAGGCTGTGGAAAGCTCTGGATGAAGAGAGATCCCTTAGGCTCCTTTGCGATGAAAAGGAAGTTGAGTTAGTACACTTGCGGTGTGAGGTGAGACAGAGCTTGAATTATGAGAACTACTTGGAGGAGCAAGTAATTTTCTGTCCTGGGTGAGCGTGCATTCCGCCTTCTAGCTTCTGAGGCTAACGCTTTGTTTATTTTAGTTATAGAAAAAGACAAAGGCCCTAGAGTGCCTTCGGGATGAAGCTGGGCGAGCCAAGCATGAGCATGATGAGCTAAAAGCTCGGGCGGAGGCCCAGGATTTAGAAGGGAAAGGTGCTCTGGCTAAAGTTCCTGCTTTTGAGGCTCAACTTCACTTAGCTCGTGATAACGCTTTGGTGCAACCAGATATGATTACGAAGCTTGAGTCTGAGCTTTCGAAGGTCAGGGCTGAGATCATTGATGCCCGAGCTGAAGCTCAAATGAGCCAAACTAAGGCTGACCAGGAGATGGTGATCTATTTAAAGGACGCTACCGATGCTCAAGCTGAGCTGAGAAGGATCCTCGACTATGAAGAGAGGATCAACGAATATGATCGTTGCAAGTCTCGAAAAAAGACCCTCTAGGAGATCCGTGCTAGGGGTTTCGCCCTCTCGGAAGAGTTGGCGCGAGCGAGGGTGGACGAGCGTGATGCTCGGTTACTTATGTCCGATGACGAAGAAAGCGAAGACGAGGCTGGCAGGCCATAGCTCCAAGGGGGCATAGATTTTTCCATCTGTATATAGCATTTTCAAAGTATATTTGTAGATGGAGATTGCATTATTTCGTATATGTGTATAAAAGAAAACCTTGTGGCTTTACTTCTTCTGTATCCCTTTCTGTCTCGAATTTGGCCGGGTGAACTTGTCTTTTCAGTCGACAGGAATACTTAGATTCGTGATATGGCCCTGAGGCTCATCGGGCAGGCCTGTCGGTTTTAATGTACTCGGCCGATACAAGCCTTTAGTATAAGATGGCATTTGAGCTCTTATGCGTTTATTTTTAGACATGTTTTGATCAACTATTTTAGGTTAGTCTCCGAGTTGGGTTTCAACTCGAGCTCATCCGACCTTCAAGTTTTTGTGTTTTCACGGGCTGGCGACAATGACTCTTACGCCTTGGATCGAAGTGACCTTTAAGCGTAAGCTGGCGTTTGAGCTCTTATGCTTTTGCCCTGGGGCATTTTTAGTTAGTTGTTTTGGGATCAGTCTCTGAATCGGGTTTCGACTCGAGCTCATTTGACCCTCAAGTTTTCAGATTTGTGTGGGCTAGCGACAATGGCTCTTATGCCTTGTGCCGATGCGGCCTTTTATGCAGGCTGGCGACAATGGCTCTTACGCCTTGCTCTTGGGCATATTTACTTAACTATTTTGGGTTCAGTCTCCGAATCGGGTTTCGACTCGAGCTCATTCAACCCTAAAGTTTTGTATTTGTGCAGGCTGGCAACAATGGCTCGTACGCCTTGGGCCGATGCGGCCTTTCAGTGTGGGCTAGCGATAACAGCTCTTACGCCTTGGGTCAAAGAGACCTTTTATTGGCTTTATTTTTCCTTGTTAAGGACTTTTTTTAAATAATTTTTTCCTGACTCTTCAACGGTTCGATAAAAACCTCGATTATGAGTCGTTTTGTGGCGATAATCGAGCACCTCGGGAGGTTTGGCTCAAAGGCGGAGTATCTCGAAGCCTATGATTTGGATCTGACATGGTCGAAGCTCTTTTGCCTATGTCGAGGGTAGCCTGTTTAACTGGTTCCTTTCAAAGTAGATTTAAAGTAATTGAAGGCCTGTGATTTTGTAGCGATGGTCGTCCCCGAGTCACGTTAGTTTGGCTGGTACAGCCTTATGACCATTGTCATTTATACTTGGCCGGAGCCATTTTTTATCCCAAGTAAAGTAGTTACGGTGTCTATATCGAGGGTATACCTTTTAGGGGTCTTACAAGTTTGATATATAGTCTTAACTTTGAGATCGGGTTTACGCCTTTAGTAAGGTCTTACAAAATTTTCATGCATTTGAGGTCTTACAGTCTTTAGATACCTGGTATAAGTATGTTTCATGCCTTGTTTGAGGTCTAACAGATGTTGTTGCTGCCTTGTGTAGGTCTTACGAGACCGAGTCTGCCCGCTCGGGGTCTTATGGCCTCGGGTTTTTTAATGAATGGTGATTGGCGATAGTCCCCGAGTCATAAAGGGTGTCCCGGATATAGATCCGTTACTTGTAAACTTGGTATTGCCTCATTGAGGCCTTACAATATCGGAGATTCCGACCCTGAGGTCGTGTGATTTTTGAGATTTTGACACCAGTCCCCGAGTGTTCGGGAAACTTACGGCCTTGGAGACATTTCGTGATTTTCATGTTGTCTCGTTCAGGGCTTATGAGTTTGCAGTCCCAAACCGGAGGTCATTCATGTGTTGAATTGTTGACTCCAGTCCCCGAGTGTTTGGGACATTTTCGGCGGAGGAGTCATTTTTGCAAAGATGTTGAGTTTCTTTTGGAGCATGAGATGCTTTGATAAAAGATATTCTTTGATTACCTGGTACAAGTATATATGTTTTCGCTGTCGGGGGCCTGACTATACGGGCACTGTTCGCTTGACCGTTTGGCCCCGGTACATCATTTTCCTATTAGGGCCCCATTTGGCATTTCTTGGTCTTTCCGGGTGGATAACCTTCCTGGGGGATGGCCTTCCGGGGGGATTCCCATCATTTTTCGAGGTTGATTGCAAAAGAAGCCTTGGATACATGTCGAGTTTTCCTTAGGTAGCATGTGGACGTTGCCTTATTAAAAACCTTGCCGGTAAAACCCTTTTCGGGATAAAAACTCGGTCGAAGGAAAAGAGTGCAACGGATGCTTTAAAACCTTAAGGTCTTCGGGCTGGGTTAGCGCTTTGACTAATTCGATCAGGCGCCTGCATAAGGTTTGGTGTGAAATATATAATGAAAAGGGGGAGGGTTATACCTTAGTGTGGGATGTGCTAGCGACATTTCGAGGTCCGATATGTTCTACTCTCTTTTGGTGAGGACGCGGTATGGTCCTCTACTTCGCTTAACCGAACTTAACTGAAGATGTAATTTGGTTACCCTTTGGCTCTTTTGCGGGTGGAGGTATTGGTGACGGTGCCACATCGTGCACCGCGAACATTTCTTTTGCCGCATTTTGTTCCCCGTAGACGGTTATAATCCTATCCTTTGTCGGGAATTTCATCATTTGGTGGAGGGTGGATGGCACTGCTCTCATCCTGTGTATCCACGACCGTCCAAACAACGCATTGTGCCTCATATCTCCTTCGATGACATGGAATTTGATGTTTTGGGTTGTGCCGGCCATGTTGACCGGGAGGGTAATTTATCCTTTCGTTGTTTCACTTTCCATGTTAAATCCATTGAGGACTCGAGTGGCGGGCACGATTTGGTCAAGCAGTCCGAGCTGCTCTATTACCCTAGACCTGATAATATTGGCCGAGCTACCTGCATCCACGAGTACACGCTTTATTTGAAATTTATTTACAAGGAAAGAGATTACCACTGCGTCATTGTGAGGTTGAGACAAGGTCTCAGTGTCCTCTTCGCTGAATGTGAGGGCATCCTCGGGTATGTATCCCCGGGTTCGCGTTTCTCTGGTGATGGATATTTTCGTCCTTCTCATCACGGGGTTCCTGTGGGGCATCGATGCCTCCCAAGATCATGTGGATGACATGTTGTGGCTCATTCATTTCATTCTTCTTGGTCGCCTCTCTTTCCTGGAACTGATTTTTGGCCCGTCCGCTTAAGAATTCTCGGAGGTGACCTTTATTGAGTAGTCTGCCTACTTCCTCTCGGAGTTGGTGGCAATCCTCAGTCCTATGGCCGTGCGTGTTGTGGAACTCACACACTAAATTATGATTCCTTTGTGAAGGATCTGATTTTACAGGCATGGGCCACCTGGCGTCTCTAATTTTACTGATGGCGAACATGATGTCCGATACATCGACATTGAATGTGTATTCTGATAAGCGAGGTGCCTCCGATGGCCCTGTGTTTCTATTGAATCCGGCTCTATTGATGAGTCCCCAAGAATTTTGTCCTCGGTCCATCCTTCAATCATTGCGAGATGGGTTGAACCTCTGGGCATTCCTTCTGTCTTCGATGTATGGTTGCTATCTTTCTTTGTTTGTCTTTGGGTCCTTTGCCAGAATCCTGCTTGGGTATACTGAGCCCGAGGGGGCTCCTAGCTGGTCATCTTCGACCCTGATCTTCGACTAGTATCAGTTGTGGACGTCCGACCAGGTCACAGCGAGATATTCCACTAGATTATGTTTCAGCTGCTTCAAAGCCATCGAGCTTCGCTCATTCAGGCCTTGAGTGAAGTCCTATACCGCCTAGTCGCCACAGACCGGTGGTAGTTCCATTCGTTCCATTTGAAAGAGAGATACAAATTCTCACAACATCTCGTTGTCCCTTTGCTTGATTTTGATGACGTCAGATTTCCTTATGGCCACCTTGATGGCTCCAGCATGTGCCCTTATGAAGGCATCTGCCAGTACGCCAAATGAGTCTACATAATTTGGCGCCAGGATGTGATACCTCATCATTGCCCCTTTAGAAAGTGTTTCCCCAAATTTCTTCAGCAGTACGGACTCGATCTCGTCGTCCCTTAGGTCGTTTCCCTTTACTGCACAAGTGTAGGTGGTGACATTCTAAACTTTTTTGGGATAGATTTGGAGTTACCTCCTCTACGACTGGCCTTTGTATGAACTTCTTCGAATCTACCCCTTTTAGGTTTGGGGGTGCACTCGGAATTTGGTTGACCCTGGAGTTGTAGGTCTCGACCTTTTTATTGTTGGCTTCTATCATTTTTTCGCCCGATTTGATCCCTCTGGTGAGGTCCTTGAGCATTTTTACGATGATGGGATCGGTCGACTATCGACCTGTTATTGCTCGATCTCTCTTGTACTTGTTCTACTGGTGGAGCTGTCCCCAGTACTACTGTGCTAGGAGTCTTCTGGTGACTTTGCAGCTGAGCAATAGTCAGTTGTTGTGCCTGCAACATTTCAAAAATAACATGAAGTCTAACCTCCCGTTCTTCCCTAGTCAGGATTTTCTGAGCTTCTTGTTGATCTCCTAGGTGTACGCTCTTGTCAGTGTGGGAGCTTATGTTAATGTATTGGGCGTCGCGTGAGACTGCGTCCACGGGGATTGGTTCTGGTGCATTCCCAGGGTTTCGTGGTGGCACACCAACACCTGGAACACCCACACCATTTTCTCCGTGGTCCTCAAGATTGTTGTTTTCAACTCCATTCACTGAGTTAGACATTTCGACCTAAAATCGAAGATCTTGGACAAGAAAAAGCATGAAAAATAACTTGCGCTATGCAGTAAAACCAGCAAGAAAATAATCACTATTATTTTTAGCCCCACGGTGGAGACACAACTATTTACCGTGAAAATTGTAACAACAATTAAATTTGATTATGGGACTCAAAAAATATGTGATCTATATTTATGCTAGTTGTTAAGCAGATGATGCTATGTGTGAAATTTAGAAACGAGATAAGAGTAAGGAGTAAGATGATAACCAAACTGATAGGTTAACAATCGGGGCCTCGAGCTTGTCAATTTGGGGGCCTCGAGGTCGATTTCGGAGCTCGACTGTGAGCTATCGAGGGCGATCGGAGTATAACTAACAGTTACGATAAAATTAACGAAGGCTCTTTATGGCCAATGATAGGCAATAAATGATGAACAATAGTGAAGATAATAAAAATAAGCTATAAAATAAAGAGAATGTGTTAGAGAGCAGAGCAAATTTTCTTGTATATTTCGTGTGGAGAAACTGATGCAACCGAGGCTTACAAAATGATAAGGATCCCTTTTATATAGGAGGGGAATCCCAACATAGTACAAAATACATTAATGACAAAGAAGCGGAGATGGGACAGCTAGATAACACCCTGATTCAAGGCTAGGTCAGTCCACTATGCTCTGTTTGTCCTAGTCGTGTGCCTTGGGAACTCCCCATTTCTACCATAGTCGTGGTTAACATTGTACCACGGTTGGGCATCGACGAACCTCAAGAGAGGAAGCTCGACCGTATCCTTATAGCCTCGAGCCTTCGAGACGATCATCTGAGGTGCCTCGATGACGAGGAATTGAACCCTATGATTTCACTGTATACAACATTATATAAGTGTGTTATCTCTTCTCACATGGTCTTTCTATGGTTAATAGTATGAAGACCATATATTGCTGACATCCAGAACTCTTTGTTTACCTGGTGGATAAGAACCTTCCCAGTGATCAACTGTGCTGAGAAGCTGTGTAGAGTAAAATCCAGTACCTCATGGTCCCACAGAATCCATAGTCTCCCTCTGTTACTTGTTGCATAATTGCCAGTCCACTTCCAATTCCTAGTAATTATTTGAATAATCTTCGCTGCCATAGGTTGCTTCACCTTGTGCTCAATTATTGCTATCAAAACTACTTTATTCTCCCTAACGTACTTCTTTATTTCTCTATGTTTATAGACTTTATTCAAGCCTCTAACATTCCATTCTACTATATTCATCTTGGTATGAAATGGTTGTTTGTATCCTGCATCACTTCCCTGCTATTTATACCACTAGTACATGTCTGATTTACTGGTGCTGGAATTTAAGAGCTCGAAGGAGCAAGAGTGTTGAACCCATTAGATGTGCTCACCTCTAGGTTCCTTTCCACAGTCTTGTCCCCTTTTGAGACAAACTTGTTCTTGACAGTCTTCCACCCATCTTTCTCTTTAGGAATATCTGGACCTTTTGAGAGACTTTGTTGCTATATAGTTTTATTTCCCTTCAGCTTCACACCCTGTACTTAGGTTTATGGTATAGCAGCCTTAAGTATACCCTGATCTCTTTGCATTCCCCGCTCCTTATGTCTCATATTCCTCTAGAATTGTTGGGGCTTGTGATACCTCCCCTTCTGTTGTTTAGGCATAGCTTCCTTTTGTGGTTCCTGGCATACATGCCCCAATTTCAAGCACTTGTTACAATACATAGGCATCCAATCATACCACACTCCCTGTTCAAAATCCCTTCCATTAGGTTCTTCTACCATTATCTGTTTGGGAAGTGTCCTTGTGATGTCCATCTCGACCAAAATTCTAGCATAGGATATACGTTATACCTTTGTGGTGCAAGCATCAGCATACAAAGGAACTCTCAATGTGCTTCCAATTCTGCTCAATGAATTATTCTCCTAGCAATTTAGCGGTAGATTTGCAAATTGAATCCATAGTGGGATGGTCTTCAGCACTTCATCACTACAATCAAAGTTAGTGTTCAACATTTTAATAATAACTAGTTTGTTATTCATCGTGTAAGGCCCTGAATAAAAAACAACATCTCTATCCTACATAGAAGCAAATTTGACCACAAAATACCCATCGTTATACAGGTATATTGTACATTAGCAACAAAATTCCATTGAAATGTGACAAACCTTTCTAAGGCAGCTATAGTAGGAGTATCTCCCACTACATACACAATTAATGCTAATTTCCATCACTTAGTGGCTCGCTCAACCACTTCTTTGTATAGTTTTGCGACTTTGACTCCATTCTTAATAGTAGGTGCAATGAATTGGTAGATTCATACCTCTCGTAGCCATCTTTTTCTCAGCTAAAAGATTCTTCCATTTTGTCGTTTCTGCTAGTTATGTTGGTAATTCCAATTTCCTCTGTGCACCAGATGTTTTCGGTCCCTTTTCACCTCCTGGTTGCTTTGGTCCTTCAACTATGGTATTGGTACTCGTGTTTGCACTGATTGTACTGAATTTGAGCTCTCTTCCATTGTCGAAGGGGTCTTAAAACCCTTTGCAGTTATGGCTATCCACGGCTCTATTGGGATTTTCCATGTTACAGCCGTAACTACCTAATCTAATTTTTCCACAGAATTTCTTATAGGTCCCTTCAATGGTATCTCCTGCAATTTCGCACTTATCGCAAGTCTCCAAGGTCGTCCTCACATCATTTTTTGGTGGTGGTGGCGCACGATAGTATTTTCACTTTAATTTGCTGAGAGTGACTACTTGATTCAATTTTATGAACTTCATTAAATTAACAATTAATTTAAAATGGCACCTATATTGACGTTGATATTTGTACTATTTATCATGCCTTATCATTTCCAGTGTGCAAATTAGACCTTGTGATTTAATGTGCGATAGAAATCTAAGCAAAATGTTAAAAAAATGACCACCTCTTGATATTTTTGTTAGTAGTTATCTAACTTTTATGACAAGATGTGTCACGATCCAAAATCTAACTAGTCGTGATGGCACCTAACCCCAACCTGCTAGGTAAGCCAATTAGCAACAATCCAATTCAAATGAGATTTACTAAGACAAGTAACGATAATACAACTGAACATTTATACAAAGATTTTCCAAGGACTGGTACTACAAATCATGAGCTTCTAAGACTAAAGTTTACAAAGCTGGTATGAAATAAAATACATCATCTCTTCGAAATGTACATAATAAGATTCATAAATCTAGAACTACGAAGAACAAGAGGAAGCTATAACCGGAACGCATGTTCATCTTCAAAGACACACAACAATATCAGCTCCAAAATCTATACACAAGATGTAGAAGTGTAGTATAAGTACAACCGACCCTATGTACTCAATTAATAACAAACCTAATATTAGGTTGAAAGTAGTGATAAGCTTGGACCCTGGTCAAAGTCCAACACTAATAGCCAAGAAGAACTCGTAACAATATAATAAAAGTAGTATAAGTAATAACTCAAAGATATGATTCTCAGCTAATTCACATTTATGGAAGATCGGCATGCTTTTCAGGTATAATAGTAAAACCCAATATTTTACCGAAATCACCAAAATATGAGTAAATCAAGAAAACTATAATTTTTCCCAAAAATCTTTCAACAACATATGAGATATTTTATTTTCAGATAGCATGAGGAAAGTACATCTCTATGCATACATGTCAGTGTGTATGTCAAGTCATAAATGTCACAATACCGTACAACATGAGGAAATGCATCTCTATGCCTACATTCCAAGTATGCATGTCAAAGGTAATGCATCACATTGATAAAACCATATACTTATTCTCTCAGAGTATTCAACCTCACTCAGCACGCTCAATCACTCATCACTCGCGCTCGACACTTGCACTCGGTACATGCGCTCACTGTTGGTATGTCAGACTCTAAAGGGTTGGGTTCTGCCCAAGTGCTAATATAAGCCAATGATGCGGCATGTAGCCCGATCTCGTCATGAATTAGTAAAGCCTACTGCAACATGCAGCTCGATCCCATAATCATCACTTACAATTAGTGTAACAACTCGGCCGGTCGTTTCGTGAGTTATAGCCCAGTTTCCCCTATTTCTGCTTTCTTTTGTGTTCCACAACGATATTTTATCATATCGTGTTGGTTGGTTCGGGTCCGGAGTGGTCCCAAAGTGGAATGAGACACTTAGTCTCCTATTTAGAAGCTTAAGTTGGAAAAGTCAACCGGATGTTGACTTATGAGTAAACAATCTCGGATTTCAATTATTATGATTCGATTAGCTCCGTTAGGTGATTTTGGACTTAGGAGCGCATACGGAATGTGATTTGGAGGCCCATGGTAGAATTAGGCTTGAATTGGTGAAAGTTGGAAATTGGGTGACTTTGGTCGGGAGTGGAAAATTTGATATTGGGGTCGAAATGGAATTTCGAAAGTTTGAGTCGGTTCATAGTGTCATTTGTGATGTGTGTGCAAAATTTGGGATCATTCAGACATGATTTGATAGGTTTCGACGTCGTTTGTGAAATTTGAAAGTTTGGAACTTCTTTTGCTTGAATCCGAGGGTAATTTTGGTGTTTTGATGTTGTTTTGAGTGATTTGAAAGCTTGAATAAGTTTGAATGATGTTATGGGATGTGATGGTATGTTTGATTGAGGTCCCAAGGTCCTCGAGATGATTTTGGATGGTTAACGGAGAGTTTGGAATTTGGAAAATGCATCTGAAGCTGCAAGTTCTATATTAACCGCACTTGCAGAGTGGGAACTGAAGGAGCGAGTCTCGCAAAAGTGGGTTTGAGCCGAAGGTGTGAACCTGGATCATAGCTGCGGCTTGGTCCCCGTATCTGTGATGACCATAGATGCGGAAGCAGACTTTTTAATGAAATTCCGTAGAAGTGGAGCCCTCTTCGCTTATGCGGTTTCACAAATGCGGAAATGGGACCGCATGTGCGGTTTTACTGGGCAGAAAATGCCAGCTCGAGTTTTTGTTCCTTATTTTTGATTTTGAGTTTGAAGAACTCGGGAGAGAGGCGATGTTTTTAAGGATTTCAAGGAGCAACATTGGGGTAAGTGATTCTAACCTCGAATGGTATAAATTTCATGAATCTATGGCTTTATTCAACATCTAATTGGGAAATTGAGCTAGAAATTTTGGAATTTAGGGCTTGAAAATTGGAGAGTTTGATTTGAGGATTTGAGAGGCCAAATGGAGACGAATTTTGATAAATTTCTTGTGTATGGACTCGTGAGTGAATGGGTTTCCAAGTTTTATGACTTTTGTTGGATTTTGAGACATGGGCCCGGGGCCAAGGTTTCAACCAATTTTGGGTTCTTGGTCTAATTTGATAGTTTTTCTTGTGAATTTCATTTCATTAGCACATATTGATGGTATTGTACTGGTTGTGAATAGATTCGGAGCATTTGTGGGACGAGTCGAGGGGAAGGAGCATCGTGGAGTAGAGATTGATTGGCTTAAGGTCGTGGGCCTAATTTGTGAAGATACTTATGGGATCGAGCTGCACACTGCAGCATGTGTTACTGATTCTTAACTGAGTGAGGCCGAGGGACTTATTGATTTATGCCATGATTGGATTGTTATAGTGCTTTGGTTGAAGGAGCCACTCTGGAGTCTGCACACCCCTAGTGACCACAGGTACCTACTGAGTGCGAGTGCCGAGTGCTAAGTGACTAGGAGGCATGAGTGATGGTGAGGTTTTCTTGAGGGGCTGTATAGGAGTGATGGTGAGGTTTTTGCCCGAGGGCTGTACATGAGAGATGTTGCCCGAGGGGATATTTATGTTTTCACCATTTTTCTCACTTGAGCATTGAACCTTGTTCTAAAATTGTTGAAAGATGTTTTCAAATTTATTTTACTGGAATTGGATTTAAACAAAGTGATTTGATTCCGACTATGGTTTTAAAGGCATGCTGCATTTTACTAAGTTATTTTGATATGAACTTTACATGCATTATTACTCGTCACTACTTCTCAGCCTTTATTTATTGTTCTTACTTATTGAGTTGGCGTACTCACGTTACTCCCTGCACCTTGTGTGCAGATCCAGGCATATCCAGGCATGGTAGCTGCCTGGCGATCGCAACCCTGCTCTTCTCCCTCTTATCTTCCTTTAGTTGTATTTAGTTATTTTCCAAACTATGTTAGTCTCAATTTTGTCAGATAAATTGTAATAGATTCTCATGACTAGTGACACCCCAATGTCGGGCTTTCTTTCCCGCATTTTTGTTTTGATTTGAACTCCTTATGAAGGTTTTATGTTAAATACCTTTGGGATTATCTTGAAATTAAAATATTGTTAGTTTTTGCAATGTGTCGGCTTGCCTAGTACCACGATAGGAACCATCACGACAGGGTTAGTTTTTTTGGGTCGTGACAAGTTGGTATCAGAGCCTAGATTACATAGGTCTCACGAGTCATGAGCAGGTTTAGTAGAGTCTTGCGGATCGGTATAGAGACGTCTGTACTTATCTTTGAGAGGTTGTAGAACCTTTAGGTAAACTTCACATTCTTGAATTCTTGTCGTGCAAATCTGTTGATTCTGTTAACTAAACTTCTATTATTCTATTCTCTCATAGAAGTTAAGGACACGTGCTACCGGTCAGGCTGGATGGCCACCAGTACCACCAGTTGGGGCCTCGAAAGGCTGAGGTCGTGGTCGCGGCTGTGGTAGTGGCATGGGTGTAGCCTGCATAGCAGCTAGTGCAGCACCTACAGATCCACCAGCCGCCCTAGTTCATGATCAGCTCCCAGTTGTGGATGACCTAGCGGGACCAGCCCAGGAACCGGTTGTGCCTATTGTTATCTTAGGTCTTAAAGAGAACTTAGCTCAGATTCTGACCGTGTGCACCATTCTTGCTCAGGTGATCTTTGTTTCTACTATAGCAGCTACTTCCTACGCCAGGGGAGGAACTTAGACTCCCGCCACCCGTATACCCAAGCAAGTTGTTCAGGGACTTCAAACACTAGGGGCACCACCAGTACAGCCAATTGTACCTGCTTAGGATTATGTGGTACCAGTCATGCCTGATGACAAGCAGCGTAGATTGGAGAGGTTTGGTAGTCTCCAACCTCCAACTTTCAGTGGTGTAGAGGGCGTGGATGCCCAGGGTTTTTTGGATAAGTGTTAGAGGATTCTCCGTATAGCGGGTATTCTGGAGTCCAGTGGGGTCTCGTTCACTACCTTTTAGTTCTTGGGAGCTGCCTTTACTTGGTGGGAGGCTTATGAGAGGCATAGGCATGTTGGTGCAGCGTCCCTTACCTGGCAGCAGTTCTCCGTTCTCTTCCTAAAGAAGTATGTGTCGTAGTCTCGTAGAGAGTAGCTACACAGACAGTTTGAGCAGTTGCATCAGGATGATATGACTGTTACGCATTATGAGATGAGGTTCTCTAAGTTAGTCCGTCATGATATTTGGTTGGTTCCCACAGACAGGGAGAGGGTTAGGAAGTTCGTTGATGGCCTCACATATCAGATACGGATTCTTATAACTAGGGATAGGTGTTTGGTGCTTCTTTTGAGAAGGTTGTTGACATTGCTTGGGACATAGAGTCGATTCGCCGCCAGGAGAGAGTGAGAGGAAGGCGAAGATACATCGTGGATCTGGTAGTTTTGGTGGTGCTCCTCATTGGGGTCAGTTCTAGTACGGCAGAGGTCGTCCATTCAGGCATGCTTTGTCAACTCGCCCAGTTTACCGTGGTACATCATCGGGCCATGGTTCTCACAGTTCTCATCAGGGCCACTCATCACTTAGTGCCCTCCCAGCCCAGAGTTCGCCTCATGCTCCATCAGTTTAGGGCTCCTCTATGCCAGGTTCTTCTACAAGTTATCTAGGTGCTAGGGGTTCCCTTCAGTCCCCGTCACCAGCACTAGGGGGTTGTTTTGAGTGTGGGGAGTTGGGGCATATGTGGAGGTGGTGTCCTCGTTGTCATGGGGGTCCGCCTCAGTAGAGAAGTCAGCCATCGACTTCAGCACAAGTTACTTCACCGCCCGCTCAGTCAGCTCGGGGTGGAGTTTAGCCAGCTAGGGGTCATCCTAGAGGGGGAGGTCAATCAGGTAGTGGTCAGGCCCATTTCTATGCACTCCTAGCCAGACCATATGCTATTGCTTCAGATGTTGTGATCACAAGTATCGTCTCATTTTGCCATAGGGATGCCTCTGTATTATTTGATCCTAGTTCTACTCTTTCGTATGTGTCGTCATATTTTGCTCATTATTTGGATACGCTTGGCGAGTCTCTTGTTTAATCTATTCATGTATCTAGTCCTATGGGCGATACTATCGCTGTGGACCGCGTATGTTGACGTTGTGTGGTGACTATTGGGGGTATGGAGACCTTAGTTGACCTTTTGCTGCTTAGTATGGTTGATTATAATGTGATATTGGGCATGGATTGGGTGTCTCTGTGTCATGCTATTCTGGATTGCCATGCTAAGATGGTAATGTTGGCTATGCCGGGGGTGCCACGGATTGAGTGGCAATGTTCATCGAATTATGTTCCCAGTAGAGTAATTTCATACTTGAAGACCCAACGGATGGTTAGGAAGGGTTGTCTTTTGTGAGGGATGTTAGTGTAGAGACTCCTATTATTGATTCACTTCTGGTGGTGAAAGATTTTCCAGATGTATTTCCTGCAGACCTGTCGGGCATGCCTTCAGACAGGGATATTGACTTTGCTATTGATTTGGTGCCAGGCACTCAGCCCATTTCTATTCCACCGTAACATATGGCACCAGCGGAGTTAAAGGAATTGAAGGAGTAGCTTTAGGAACTCCTTGATAAGGGGTTTATTCGACCTAGTGTGTCACCTTGGGGTGCACCTACTCTATTTGTGAAAAATAAAGATGGCACTATGAGAATGCGCACTGATTATAGGCCATTGAACAAAGTCACAATCAAGAACAAGTATCCTTTGCCTCGTATTGATGATTTATTTGACCAGCTTCAGGGAGCGAGTGTGTTCTCCAAGATTGATCTCAGGTCAAGGTATCACCAGTTGAAGAATAGGGACTCGGACATTCTTAAGACAGCTTTCAGGACTCGATATGGTCATTATGAGTTCCTTGTGATGTCTTTTGGGCTGACCAATGCCCCAGCAACGTTCATGCATTTGATGCACATCGTGGTTTAGCCTTATCTTGACTCGTTTGTTATTGTATTCATTGATGATATTTTGGTGTACTCACGTAGCCAGGAGGAGCACGTTAAGCATTTGAGAGTTGTATTGCAGCGGTTGAGGGAGGAGAAGCTTTATGCTAAGTTCTCCAATTGTGAGTTTTGTGAGTTTTGGCTTAGTTTAGTGACGTTCTTGGGGAACATGGTGTCTAGCGAGGGTATTCAGGTTGATCTAAAGAAGATAAAGGCGGTCTAGAGTTGTCCCAGACCATCCTCAGCCACAGAGATTTGTAGCTTTCTTAGTTCGGAGGGTTATTACCATCGTTTCGTCCAGGGACTTTCATCTATTGCATCACCTTTGACCAAATTGACCCAAAAGGGTTCTCCTTTTAGGTGGTCGGATGAGTGCGAGGCAAGCTTTCAGAAGCTCAAGACCGCCTTGACCACAGCTCCAGTGTTAGTTCTACCATCAGCTTCAAGTTCTTATACAATATATTGTGATGTTTCTCGGGTCGACATTGGTTGTGTGTTGATGCAGGAGGGTAGAGTGATTGTTTATACTTTTTTCAGTTGAATCCCCATGAGAAGAACTACCATGTTCATGATTTTGGAGTTGGCTGCCATTGTTCATGTGTTGAAGATTTGGAGGTATTATCTTTATAGTGTGTCTTGTGAGGTCTTTACTGATCATCATAGCCTCCAGCACTTGTTCAAATAGAAGGATCTCAATTTGAGGCAGCATAGGTGGTTAGAGCTGCTAAAAGACTATGATATCACTATTTTGTACCATCCGGGAAAGGCCAATGTGGAGGCTGATGTCTTGAGTAGAAAGGCAGTGAGTATTGGTAGTCTTAAATTCCTTCTTATTAGGGGGGATATTTTAGAGCCTAGTCGGGTCCTAGCTTGTGTGGTTTCTCGGTCTTCCTTGTTTGATTGTATTAGAGAGAGTCAGTATGATGATCCTCATTTGTTTGTCCTCAAGGACAAGGTTCTACATGATGATGCCAGAGAAGTGACTATTGGTTATGATGTGGTATTGAGGATGTAGGGCCGGATATGTCTGCCCAATGTAGATGGGCTTCGGCAGTTGATTCTTGAGGAGGCCCATAGTTTGCGGTATTCCATCCATCCGGATGCCGCGAAGATGTATTAGGATTTGAGGTAGCACTATTGGTGGAGGAGAATGAAGAAAGATATAGTGAGATTTGTAGCTCGATGTCTCAATTGTCAGCAGGTGAAATATGAGCATCAGAGAGCGGGTGGCTTGCTTCAGCAGATAGAGATTCTAGAGTAGAAGTGGGAACGAATCACCATGTATTTCGTAGTTGGACTCCCACAAACATTTAAAAAGTTCGATGCCATTTGGGTGATTGTGGATCGGCTGACCAAGTCTACCCATTTTATTCCTGTGTGTACTACCTATTCTTCACAGCGGTTGCTGAGATTTACATCAGAGAGATTGTTCCCCTGCATGGAGTACCAATTTCCATCATTTTAGATAGAGGCACTCAGTTTACATCGCATTTTTGGAGGGCCATGCAGCGAGAGTTGGGTAATCAGGTTGAGTTAAAAATATCTTTTCACCCTCAGACGGACGGATCGTCCGAGTGCACTATTCAGATATTGGAGGACATGTTGCGCGCTTCTGTAATTGATTTTGGGGGTTCATGGGATCCGTTTTTGCCACTTGTGGAGTTTTCTTACAACAATAGTTATCAGTCGAGTATTCAGATGGTTTTGCATGAGCCGGGCGAGGCTAGGCTTTTTGGTATAGACTTAGTACATGATGCTTTGGACAAGGTGAATGTGATTCGGGAATGGCTTCATACAGCACAGTCAAGACAAAAAAGTTATGCTGATAGAAAGGTTCGTGATGTGTCTTATATGGTTTGGAAGAAGGTTCTACTGAAGGTTTCACCCATGAAGGGTGATATGAGATTTGGGAAGAAGGGCAAGCTAAGCCCTCGGTTGATTGGGTTTCGAGGTGCTTCGGAGGATTGAGGAGGTGGCTTATTAGCTTGCTTGGCCACCTAGCTTGTCAGGTGTACATCCAGTATTTCATGTTTCTATGCTCCAGAAGTATATCGGCGATCCGTCTCATGTCTTTGATTTCAACACGGTTCAGTTAAACGGTGATTTCACTTATGATGTGGAGCCAGTGGCTATTTTGGAGCGGTAGGTATGAAAGTTGAGATCAAAGAATATAGCTTCAGTGCAAGTGCAGTGGAGAGGTCATCCTATGGAGAAGGCTACTTGGGAGACCAAGGGGGAGATGCAGAGCAGATATCCGCACCTATTTAAGGCTTCAAGTATGTTTCTAGACACGTTCGAGGGCGAACGTTTGTTTATGAGGGGGAGGATGTAACGACTGGATAGTCATTTCGTGAGTTATAGCGTTGTTTCTCCCATTTCTGCTTCATTTTATGTTCCTCAGCTGTATTTTATTGTATCGTGTTGGTTGGTTCGGTCCGGAGTGGTCCCGTAGTGGAATGAGACACTTAGTATCCTATTTAGAAGTTTAAGTTGAAAAAGTCAACCGGATGTTGACTTATGAGTAAGCGATCTTCGATTTGGATTATGATGGATCGGTTAGCTCCGTTAGGTGATTTTGGACTTAGGAGCGCCTCTAGAATGTGATTTGGAGGCCCGTGGTAGAATTAGGCTTGAATTTGCAAAAGTTGGAAATTGGGCGACTTTGGTCGGCAGTGAAAAATTTGATATCGGGGTCGGAAAGGAATTCCGTAAGTTGGAATAGGTTTAAAGTATCATTTTTGACGTGTGCCAAATTTGGAGTCATTTGGACATGATTTGATAGGTTTCGGCATCATTTGTGAAATTTGAAAGGTTGGAATCTTTTTGGCTTGAATCCAAGGGTATTTTGGTGTTTTGATGTTGTTTTAAGTGATTCAAAGGCTCGACTAAGTTTAAATGATGTTATGGGATGTGTTGGTACATTTGGTTGAGGTCCCTAGGGCCTTGGGATGATTTTGGATGGTTAACAGAGACTTTGGAATTTGGAAAATGCAGCTGAAGTTGCTGGTTCTGTATTAACCGCACCTGCGGAGTGGGAACCGCAAGTGCGAGGCTCGCAGAAGTGGATTTGAGGCACAGGTGTGCAGCTGGATCGCAGGTGCGGCTTGGTCCCCGCATCTGTGATGACCGCAGATGCGGTCAGGCAATTGCTGAGGCGGAAGCAGACTTTTTAATAAAGTTCCGCAGAAGCGGAGCCCTCTTCGCTTTAGCAGACGCAGAAATGGGACCGCACGTGCGGTTTTACTGGGCAGAAAATCCCACGTCGAGGTTTTGTTCTCCTTGTTTGATTTTGAGTTTGAAGAACTAGGGAGAGAGGTGATTTTTTGAAGGATTCCAAGGAGAAACGTTGGGGTAAGTGATCCTAACCTATAATGGTATAAATTTCATGAATCTATGGGTTTATTCAACATCTAATTGGGAATTTGAGAGAAATTTGGGAATTTAGGGCTTGAAAATTGGAGAGTTTGATTTGAGGATTTGAGGGGCCAAATGGAGTCGGATTTTGATAAATTTTGTATGTATGGACTCGTGAGTGAAAGGGTTTCCTAGTTTTGTGACTTTTGTTGGATTTTGAGACATGGGCCCGGGGGCTGGGTTTGAACCAATTTTGGGTTCTTGGTCTAATTTGATAGTTTTTCTTGTGGAATTCATTCCATTAGCACATATTGATGGTATTATACTAGTTGTGAATAGATTCAGAGCATTTGGAGGCCGAGTCGAGGGACAAAAGCATCGCGGAGTAGAGATTGATCTGCTTGAGGTAAGTAATAATTGTAATCTAGTCCTGAGGGTATGAAACCCTAAATTTTTTGTCATGGTACTACTTATAGGTGATGCACATGCTAGGTAATAGGTGTGTAGGCGTGCACCATTGGGGATTGTGACTTGGTCCGTCCCTTATCTACTGTAAGTTGAATATTTTGTTGAAACTACATGCTTTTCACTTGTTTTAGAAAGAATTTTTGTAAATCAGGTTGGATGCCATGTTTAGGCCTTATGTCGTTGTTGTTTGGACCCTTAGAGGTCTTTTCTTGCTGTCCTCTCATTGTTTTTGATTGGAAATCTATACTCAGCCATGTTTATACTTATTGATTTCATAACTCAGTCTCTATTACCCTACTTTTGATACATCATGTAAATGTTGTTTGGGCTAAAAACTTTTTTATTCTTGGAGCCCTAGAGGTTGGAGAGTTTTATAATCGAGTGAGGCCGAGGGCCTGATTTGTGAGGATATTTATAGTATCGGGCTGCATGCCGCAACATGTTTTACTGATTCATGACTGTGTGAGGCCGAGGGCCTGATTGATTTATGCCATGATTGGCTTGTTATAGCGTTTGTGCTGAAGGAGCCCCTCTGGAGTCTGCACACCCCCAGTGAGCGCAGGTACCTACTGAGTTCGAGTGCTGAGTGTTGAGTGACTAGGAGGCATAAGTGATGGTGAGGTTTGACCGAGGGGCTGTATCTGAGTGATGGTGAGGTTTTTGCCCGAGGGGATGTACACGAGAGATGTTGTCCGAGGGGCTGTTTATGTTTTCACCATTTTTCTCACTTGAGCATTGAACCTTGTTCTAAAACTGTTGAAAGATGTTTTCAAATTGATTTTATTGGAACTAGATTTAAACAAGCTGATTTGATTCTCACTATGGTTTTAAAGGCATGTTGTATTTTACTGAGTTATTGTGATATGAACTTTACATGTATTATTGCTCATCACTACTTCTCATCCTTTATTTACTGTTGTTACTTACTGAGTTGGCGTACTCACGTTACTCCCTGCCCCTTGTGTGCAGATCTAGGTGTATCTGGGCATGATAGCGGCTGTTGACTATTCTAGTTATAGATTTTCTCGGAGATAGCAAGGTAGCTGCCTGGCGATCGCAACCCTGCTCTTCTCCCTCTTATCTTCCTTTAGTTGTATTAGTTATTTTCCAAACTATATTAGTCTCGATATTGTCAGATAAATTGTAATGGATACTCATGACTAGTGACACCCCGATGTCGGGCTTTCTTTTACGCACTTTTGTTTTGATTTGAACTCCTTATGAAGATTTTATGTTAAATAGCTTTGGTATTATCTTGAAAATGAAAATATCGTTAGTTTTGGTAATGTGTTGGTTTGCCTAGTACTACGATAGGCGCCATCACGAAAAGGTTAATTTTTTTTAATTCGTGATAATCAGGCCCTCGACCTAACTCAATCATCATACTCTCCAGTCTATTAGCTCACAAATCTCATGCCAATTAGCCCAAACAATGATAACATGATGTGACAACAAATGATAATAGAGACTGAGATATGATATGCAAATGAATGAACATGACTAAGTATGTAACTGCAATTTAAGAAAATAACTCAATAGCAGAAATAACCTCAGTGGGTCCCAACATAATCATTATATATCCTAAACATGATTTCTAACATGGATCACAACTCAATTACTCTAACACGTACGATTTTCATGGATAGAAAAAAAATTAGATAACTATAAAGTACCATATAATCAATCGAGTCATAATTCACACGGTGCACGCCCACACGCCCGTCACCTAGCATGTGCTTCACCTCAACACTAACACATAACACATATATTAAGGGATTCATTCTCTCAGCAACAAGTTTAGAAGTGTTACTTACCTTGAACAAGCCGAATTCAATGTCGGGTAAGCCAAACAATACTCTAGAAATACCATCTCGCGTGTACCGAGCTCTGAACGACCTGAAACTAACCAAAGCAACTCAATAACGTCAAATAATGCCAAAGGAAACAAACCCAATCGATAAAGGTTGAATCTTTAATCAAAAGCCCAAATTCAATCAAAAAATCAAACCCGGGTCCACACATCAGAACCCGATAAAACTTACCAAATCTGATAACCCATTCAATTACGAGTCCAACCATACTAGTTTCACTCAAATCCGACTCCAAATCGATATTCAAAACTCAAAAATACACTTCATGAAATTTTAGACAAAACACCCTAAATTTCACTTTGATATCATCAATCCAATGCCAAAAACAAAGATGGTTTCATGAATTATAAGCAAAATCGAGTATAGAATACTTACCCCAATCCATGTGGTAAAAATCGCCTCCGATATCACCCAAATCTGGGCTCCCCAACTCAAAATATGACCAAAAAACAAACTATTGATATTTTATGCCTCTACCCAACTATTCTGCTCTTTTTTTGTGCTAAATAATTCTAAAACTCGCTTTTGATGCCTCTTATATATTCCTCATGAAATTTCAGTCAATTGAGGCTTTTGAATCAGTCCATTTGACCTTATAATGAAGGAGATATGTTAGTTTTAATATTTGAAAATAGTGCAAATTTTTAAGTACGAATTCAGTGGCAATTTCGTAATTAATCTGAAAAATCTGGCAACCTAATTCTTACTAAAATGACCATAAATTCCCCATACGATGTTGAAACTTGATGATTCCAGTTTTTATGATTCCAAAACTACAATACAGATATAATTGTTTAATCGAAATACAAATTAAAGGTCATTTGCTCAATATGGTAACCTTTATGCTCAAATCGACGTCAAAACCGAAAACAATCACCATACAACCCAAACTTATTCAAAACTCATTGAAATTTAACCAAACTTTGTGTACATGTCCAAAATCATCATACAAACATTTTAGAATAATTAAAACTCGATTCCAAGTCTGTTTACCCAAAAGCCAAACCTTGGTCAACTCTTCCAATTTACAACTTCTAAAATGAGAATCATTCTTCCAAATCAACCTCGAACCGCTCGAAAAACGAAACCAACCATACAGACAAGTCATAATACATAATATGAAGCTACTCAAAGTCTCAAACCACCAAATGGAATGTTAAAACGGAAAACGATCGGTCGGTTCGTTACATTCTCCCCCACTTAAATATACATTCGTCCTCGAATGTGCCAAGAGTTGTTCCAAAGCCATCAAATCGCCATATAAACTCACCATACACATAACCATGGGTGATCTCACGTCTCCCCAATCCATATAAGCCCGAAAACACCACCTAACAGAGGATTCTTACTTCAGCCTTAGTCCATAAACCTCAAAACTTAAATCCCCAACATCCCGACTCATTATATGACCCGATACTTGTATATATGCATCGTATAATTCTGAACAAGTTGTATTAATCCATAACCATAACCTAATATGTAATCACATGATATACCACATAACTCAGTTGCTCACAAAAATAACTTCTGCCATAGTAGCTTCCCATTCTAGGTCCAATAACCTCATCTCATCAAACACAATTATTCTACGAATATGTCCCACCAATACAACCTAAAGCCACAAACCATGCAATTTGTGCACCAATAAGTAACAATTCCAATGTACTCAAACATGAAAAAAATGAACCAAATAAGAGATCCGTCTTGCAGGCTCAACATGTACAACCACAAACGCAATTCTATGAACCCATCAGATATAGTAAAACCAAGATAAGAGAATCTAACACCAAAGATCATATCTCAACATACTCCACTGCAACGCGTGACCCCATCCAAACACCGGTCCATACAAAAATACCTCGAGCCCCAATGCTCAAAATCAACAACTATAAGCAAGTCAAAAACAACCAGACAATGTGCATGCCCATAATAATGAAGAAATGGATAGCATGATATACCATCAACAGGAAAGACCATAATCATGGCGCAACCAGCAAATCAACACCTCAATAACCATCTCGCTCGAAGTAGAAATGCATCTAGTGTGCATATAACCAACAAATCACAACCCTTTATAGTATAGAAGAGTAACACATAGAACATATTAGAACAAGAACAAGCTCAAATCTAACCGAATGATACACCCCTAAACACTAATAGTTCTGAGTCAACAAATCCCACCCGGTGTAGAATGCACATCCCCACTAGGCCTATCAATGGGCTCCAAATCAACTCTGGTCATTCCCAAATGGATAAATAGCCCTCCAAAAGTCCACAATGATCTAACCATAACACGTACCACCATCTAGATAACTTTGGCCATATTTTCATAGTCCGTAACCTCGAAACAATCTGCTTCTGAGAACTTCCAATCTCTAAATCCATAAAGCACGTGGATTAACTTAGTTAATCCTAACTCCACCACTAGAATGACTAACATATCTCCCATACACAATCATCCCATGAGAAATATTTCCAAAACTCTTCCACATAGAAAACTCTGAACATCAGTAGTCGATCAACCAAGCGAGTACTGCAATACCAATGAAGCATTCGTAAGTTAAACACACTACGCCTTCTAAAATGTGCACCCTTCTCAGGTAATACCAAGTAGTAGTAGCATTTATCTAATCACCTAAAACCATCCATGTTGTCTAAGAATTCATGACCCTTCAAAATTGAACTGCCTTCTTGTACATGTAAATCTCATTCTTAGAGGACGCACCGCATCTATCATGATATCATATGAAAAGCACGAGAATCTCATAATCAACTTTGAGTCACAAGAAGAATACACACTCGATCAGTCAAAAACCTTTCTCTTGGTCCTACCCAGGAAAAAATCACAACACGCCATATACGTCTCATACCTGTAGATAATATCTGTCTCAAGTTGTGGCAAAAATTATCGAGAATATTTAGAAACCCATTTGCACATAATCAATCCATCAAAATTAAATCACTTTCATATCAACCAAGACACACAGGTAGCCATACCCAAGAGCATTGCCACCAAACACCTATAGAGACTCACCACATCATAAGTACTAAAAGAATCGATCATATTCATTATCGTGCTGATCTAGCCAGCTGCCAAGCTTTTCTATTTCTTCAAGTTTCTTTCGAATTACCCTCAATTTGACACTTTTCCTTCCCAGAACACCATGATCCTTACTCAAAGCTCACTACAAGAGATCCTAGCATAACATTATACTGCCTTAAGGCCCATACACCACGGTATTCCCTCTTAAGTACCCCAAAAGTACCACTACCGAGACACCCACTCTAAGGAGATGTTATGTGAATTTAAAATTGTTCCTTTTACCTTCCTGATACTGAAATATAGAATCCATAGTATAAAGACATACTGCGAGTCCCAACACCATCTGATGCAAATTCTAGATCATAGCCATATACAAATCCGAAAAATTCTCAATTGCTACATATAAATCTTGAATCCATTAGAACCTTCTCGATAATCATCCACTCTACTCAAATCTCAATTGCACTGCCCAAATGGGCTGAACGACATGTTCCCCATTAGCACAATAACACCCAAAGAAGTAATGCATCTCTAAGCAACTGAGTAAATTCCTACCCCATACGCACTACATCCTTCACGAATAATAACTCAAATCATTCAATGATCTCCATATACCCATAAAGTGTAATACACCATGCATCCAGAAATTTTCTTGCTTAAGTCATCCTCAAAACCAACATCTGCAAGTCATAACCGATCCAGAAGCATGCTTCAGACAGAAACCAATACAACACACAACCATAAAATCAAATCGCTAATAGCAGACTCCCCCACTTGGCTTAAAAACATATAATAAAACATTCAATAACTCATAATGCTCATACTCTAATGTTCCTATAATCCCATAGTGAGATTCAGCTAAATTCTTCACAAGTTCATGCAACACAAGCGTAAATTACCTCAAATCATCTACTAAGCTCGTAGTCATCCTCGGGATAGTCGGGTCAACTTTCTCAACAGATCTAAAACTCAAATTGCAGCACATATAATGCACTGGTAGAAAAATCCTCCATACAACATCATAAGGATCACACATCCGTAGATTACCCGCAAGTGATAACCCACCTGCTTAGCCCTAAACTGGCATCTCTCTATGACCTTTCATGGCCACTACTACTATGCAATCACTTAATCTTTCTAAGTTTGAACTCGTCAACAAGACATGAGAATCTACTTCATTCCACAAATGAAATAACATGAAAGAATAACTCAAAACCTTCATAACTCCAGATGATATAACACATCCACATAAATCGAGCATCCAATAGTCCTTTTCACATCTCAAGCAAACTCTTCTCATCACATTCAAACCATTTGAGCACATCCCGCAGTTACATCATACTCATCATTTAGCCATCCAACCACTCATCGAGCCACAAATTCCATATACGGACACCACCAGACATATAAATCCAAAAGCACATACTCAAACAACTAAAAAAATCGAGCCTAAGCTACGATCTAAACCTGGCCTCACGTCCTCTAGACTATCCCAACTCCAAAGCATAGCAACACATCTCGCATCTTGTCCATAAAATCCATAAGTCGTTGATCCACAACTGCTACCGAGCACTCATATATGCGTACGAGTGAGTGGAAGGAATTCAAAGAGATACGCTTCAAGTTGATTCAACGACGTATGATAAGGAAAGTAAAATGGGAAGTTTATCCTAAATTCCCTATAGCCTCTCAAAGATAGGTGTGGACGTCATCATACCGTTCTGCAGGACTCCACTAGACACTTGATCATGACTCATAGAACCTATGAACCTAGAGCTTTGATACAAACTTGTTACGACCCAAAATCTAACTAGTCGTGATAACACCTAACCCCAAGCTGCTAGGTATGCCAATTAGCAACAATCCAATTCAAATGAGACTTACTAAGAGAACTAATGATAATACAATTGAATTTTTATACAAAGAATTTCCAAGGATAGGTATTACAAATCTTGAGCATCTAATACTTAGAGATTTCAAAGCTGGTGTAAAAAAAATACATCATCTGTTCAAAATGTACATAAATAGATTCATAATTATAAAGCTACCAAGAACAAGAGATAATTATAACTAGACCATAGGTTCATCTTCAAATCCAACTCCTGTCGTACACAGCATTATCAGCTCCAAAATCTGCACGCAAGGTGCAGGAGTGTAGTATGAGAACAACTGACCCCATGTACTCAATAAGTAACAAACCTATTCTTATGTTGAAAGTAGTGACGATCTTGGACAACAATCAAAGTCTAACACCAATAGTCAAGAAGAAATCATAACAATATAATAAAAGTAGTACAAGTAATAACTCAAAGATATGATTCTCAGCTCGTTCATAGTTACGAAAGATCGGCATGTTTTTCAGGTATAATAGTAAAACCCAATCTTTCACCAAAATCACCAAATATGAGTAAATCAGGAAAACTGTGATTTTCCCAAGAAATTTTGAACAACGGATACCGTACAACATGAAGTCTCTATGTGTCTACATGTCAATGTGCATATGAAGTCATAAATGTCACAATACCATACAATATGAGGAAATTCATTTGTATGCCTACATGTCAAGTATGCATGTCAAATGTAATGCATCATAGTGATAAAACCATATACTCATTCTCTTGGAGTATTCAACCTCACTCAGCACGCTCAATCACTCAGTACTCCCAATCAACCAGCAGTCTCAATCACTCAACACTCGCACTCGCAGTTGGTACATACACTCACTACTGGTATATTAGACTTTGGAGGGGAAGATCCTGGCCAATTGCTAATATAAGCTAACATGGCATGCTGTGGCATACATTATGATCCTATTATGAATCAATAATGTCTGTTGGGGCGCTCAGCCCGATCGCATAATCATCGCTCACAATAAGGCCTCAGCCTCACTCAATAATCATCCTCTCCAGTCTCTCGGCTCACAAATCTCATGCTAATCAACCCAGACAATGATAACATGATGTGACAACAAATGATAATAAAGATTGAGATATGATATACAAATGAATGAACATGATTGAGTATGTAATTGTAATTTAAGTAAATAACTCAACAATAGAAATGACCTCAGTAGGTCCCAACAGAATCAGTATATAGCCTAAATATAATTTCTAACATTGATCAAAGCTCAATTACTCTAACACGTAGGAATTTCATAGATAGAAATAAGATTAGATAACTACACAGTACCATAGAATCAACCGGGTCATAATTCACAAGGTGCACGCCCACACGCCCGTCACCTAGCATGTGTGTCACCTCAAAACCAACACATAACACATATATTCAGGGATTCATATCCTCAACACCAAGTTTAGAAGTGTTACGTCGAACAAGCAGAATCCAATGCAAGGCAAGCCAAATAATACTCTAAAAATACCATCCTGCATGTACCGACCTCCGAACGGCTCGAAACTAGCCAAAAGCAACTCAAGAACATCAAATAATGCCATAGAAAATAAACCCAATCGATAAAGGTCGAATCTCAAAAGCCCAAAGTTAAACTTGGGCCCGCACCTTGGAAACCAATAAAATACATAAAATTCGATATCATTCAATTACGAGTACAATCATACTATTCTCACTCTAATCCGACTCCTAATCGATATTCAAAACTCAAATATTCATTTTATTAAATTTTAGACAAAATCCTCCAAATTTCACTTTGAAATCATCAATCAAATGCCTAAAACGAAGATAGATTCATGAAATATAAACAAAACAGAGCATACAACACTTACCCCAATTCATATTGTGAAAATCACCTCCACAATCGCCCAAATCCGAGCCTCCCAATTTAAAATATGACCAAATGAACAAACCCTCGAAATTATATGCTTCTGCCCAGCTATTCTGTCTCGTTTCTTGTGCTAAACAATTCCAAAACTCAGTTTTGATGCCTTCAATAGATTCCTCGTAAAATTCCAGTCAAGTTAGACTTTTGAATCTCTCCATTTGACCTTATAATGAAGGAGATATATTGGTTTCAATATTTAAAAATAGTGCAGATTTTTAAATAAGAATTCAATGGCAATTTTGTTATAATCTGAAAAAATCTAGCAACCTAATTCTTAGTAAAATAACCATATATTCCTCATACGATATCGAAACTTGATGATTCCAGTTTCTATGGTTCCAAAATTGTGATATGGATATAATAGTTTAGTCGAAACACGAATCAAAGGCCGTTTTCTATGCATGGTAACCTTCATGCCCAAATCAACGTCAAAACTGAAAACAATCACCATGCAATCTAAACTTATCCAAAACTCATCGAAATTTAACAAAACTTTGTAGACATGTCCAAAATCATCATAAAAACTTATTTGAATAATTAAAACCTGATTCTGAGTCTGTTTACCGAAAAGTCAAACTTTGGTCAACTCTTCCGACTTAAAGCTTCTAAAACGAAAATCATTCTTCCAAATCAATCCTGAACCACTCGAAACTTGCAACCAACTATATACGCAAGTCATCATATATAATATGAAGGTATTCAAAGTCTCAAACTACTGAATGGAATGCTAAAACTCGAAATAATCGGTCAGGTCGTTACAGATAGCATCTTGTTGAATCTAGACAAAATAATCAGTTCCACTGTTAATAAACTAGTCATATTATACGCATGGTGCGCATGTATTTTACCTTGATGAGTACAAAATTGTAAAAAAATTATATTAAATTTGTCCTTGAATCATAAAATATATGTCAAAGAAAAAATTCTAAGTTTCTAAAATTGATTATTCTTGATTCTATTTTGCTAACTCAATAAAAGATAAAACTTTGTCCCACAAGAGTTCTTTGTCATCTCAATCAATATATTTAACATAAAATTTATTTCAGTTTAATAATTTTATTATTTTAATTTTACAAATTATGCATCCTTTTTAGTTTCAACGAGATCTTATGTCAAGACCCTAAAATGGACCCGGTCGTGATGGCGCCTATTGTGAAACTAGGCCAGCCGACACAAACACCCAAACCAACTAAATAGTTATAATAAGTTATTTAAAGTCATTATAAGCTAAAAATCCCAAAATATAGAGTAGAATAAAATAGTGCGGAAACAAATACGGCCCGACATCGAGGTGTCACCAGCCATGAGCATCTACAATTTGTCTAAGAGTATGAAAAGACAACATAATCTGATACAGAGCTAGTACAAAGTTAAATAAAGAAAGGAAGGAGAAGCACTAGGCTACGAATGCCGAGCAGCTACCTAGTCAACTCCGAACAAGCCTGCTCGAAGGCAAATCAGCACTTGCTAGCGTGACTCGAGACTCCTAGATCTGCACACAGGGTGCAGGGAGTAATGTGAGTATGCCAACTCAGTAAGTAATAAAAGTAAAGGCAGCTGAGCAGTAAGAAAACTTGTAAAACACAACATAATGCTACAACAAACGGTATAAATCCAGTATAATGCAGTAAAATAGTAAAACTCGGTAAAACATCCCAGTTCGGAAAAAATCTTTTTAAAACATCTTTCTGTAGTGCAAACGAGTGATGAAAACAGTGAGAAAATGATGGAAACATAAATCAGCCCCTCGAGCAAAACAAGTACCATAACCGCCCCTCGGGAAAAATACCAACAGAACCAGCCCCTCGAGATACCTCACAATCACTCGTATCAGCCCCTCGGGCAATAACATGAAACAATAATAGCCCTTTGGGCAATATCACATCTCACACTAGGTACCCGCGCTCATTGGGGGTGTGCAGACTCCGGAGGGGCTCCTACAGCCCAAGCACTATATCAAGCCATCTCGTGGCATAATCAAACTAGCCCTTGGCCGCATAATAAGCCACCTCATGGAGTAATAAATCAGGCCCTCGACCTCATAATCATGAATCCATACAACACTACTACGGCGCACAGCCCGATCCCATAATATCCTCACAACACAGGCCATCGGCCTCACTCAATAAGAAATCTCTCAAGCCACTCGGGCACAGTAAAATATGATTTTCAGCCCAAAATATCATTTTAAAATGTCAAAACGGAGTAAATATGGTTGAGTTATGGAAACAGTAGAATACAATATGACTGAGTACAAATATGAAATCAAAGTAGTGAGGAATAGTAGTAAAAATCCCCTAAGAGTCCCAAAACAGTTGGTACGAGGCCCAAATATGGCACGAGGCCTAAAACATGATAATACTTTCCAAAACACAATGATAGCAAATAGTTTTCAATAAATATGTAGTTTAACAGTCATACAGGATGGACTAAGTCACAATCCCCAACGGTGCACGACCCCACAGTTGCACCCCCTTTTTCCCTCCGCAAAAATCGGGTTCATGACATTTGGTTGGGACAACTCTTTCCTTTTAGGAAAGGGGTTCTTGTAATTTTAAAGAGTCGCCACCTAACAATTTTAAGGTGCATTAGGGCACCTATAGGGTTCATTTGTAGCTACTTTTGGTAACCAAGGATAGGGTAAGAGCTTGAAATTATCCTAAGGGGAAGGTGTTAGGCACCCCTCAAGATCCACTAGTGTGGTTCCCAGCCAAACAATATGTTGTGAATTTGTGCAATTAGAAAAATAAACAAGTATGGCTCAAATAGTAGGGGATTTGATTTTAAATACACAAGTGTTTGAAAACAATTAATGAAAGGCGAAATTTTGAAAAGAGTTACAATCTAAAGCATGCTTATGAAATTAAAGGGGGTGTCCTAGGTTTGTTTGTAATATGGATCAGATCAATGCAATACCCAGTATGACACTCCTCGAAGAGGGGCTACATGTGGTATTAAAGCACCGCTCATCATATCCATATCTACCCTTTCCCGCCCCGTGAATGTAATTACAGCGAAGGTTGGTCTCGACCCCTATTGCATGTTGTTTACCCATCCCTTCCTATCAGTCCCGGAGGAATTTAGGACTCATATCCTAAAAGAGGGGTTCTAGGCAGACCCTCGGGTTTAAAGGCAAAATGCTAAGCAACAAACAAGAACATATAGGACTGCATTTAGGGGAAAAGACATAAGCAAGTAGAAGGCTTAGGTATACCTCCACAAATAATGCACATAGACAGCATGACATATACACAATTAAGGACTGAATTTAAATTCTAAAGCATTCTATCTAAGTGATAACAATAGAACCATATTTATTACATGACTCATAAAAGAAGTCCGAATCGTGCTTACCTATTGATTTTAACAGTTGATAATTAAACAAAGGAGGCTCTAATTTTATTTAAGTTATTACCTAAGACTTACCTAGGCGTAAAGCAATATGCAGCAGTTATTCAGAATTATTAAAAGACAGTTTGGAAATCATTTTACCCTAAGAGCATGTTGTCTAGTTGATACTAATGCAGAGATTATTACCAGTTATTTTAAACTGGATAATCAAGTGTGAAGCTATTTTTAGCAGTTTACACTAAGTGTGAATGCATGTACGAATAAGATCCTAAAACATGGTATCTAACATGTATGTATAAAACTCATGATGCAGAATTCCTAGAGCAGGATTTCTAAATGCATATGGCAGGATTGCAGAATTTCCTAAGAGCACGATTTCTGAATGCACGTGGCAGCGTAGAATAAATTAGTAAAGTGCTAATTATTAGCAAATTTTAACACATGATTTTGTAAAGGTACACATGTTGAAACAATAAACATGAGACCTAAGGGCATGATTTCTAATGCATGTATGAACCCTAAGCATGGTTTCTATTGCGCAATTAGGAACATAAACCTAATAACATGTTTTCTACCCTTAACAACTACAACATGCACATTTACCCCATCCCTTTTCACTAGCCAACCCCAATACTAGTTTACAAAAAATTATTACAGGCCAACATGAAATGAATTACATAAGTAGAAATGAAAATGGGAGGTTATACTATAGGAAGCCTTATTAGGACTCCCTCTCTGAGTTATATATTCAATCACCTCAAGTGTCAAGATTGTTCCATAGTCTTTCTCATATCCGGGTGTGTCAGAGTTCCCTAAGGACCTCAAGAGATCCCGGGCAGTGCTCACACCCAGATTGTATAACCAAGACAAAGTAAGTGCAGTGTGGAAAGGCCAGCTTTTGTGTGTCCAACTTCAAAGGGAACTCAAGGGTCCTAAAGTAAGGCTCACACAAAAGGGGCATAACCTAGTAATCTAAGAGCATATGTGAGAGTGTTTGACATAGATTTAAAAGAGTTGAGGTGGAAAACAGTTTGAACAACATGTTTGAAATAAACTTGCAAAACAGCAAAAGCGTTTGCCTTAGGGAAAATCAGTTTTGAAAGGAGGAGGGTATATGAGTAACAACAACTTAGACCAAACCAGCACACACAAGTCAAATTCAAAGAATAGGATCATTTCAACATTCACAAGCAGGGAAGCAATGGGGTTGGGGACATATAAGTTTGAAACCACATAGATAGGAAAACATTTGACACAACAAGCATACAGAACAACTTTTGAGTCTACTGAGCAAATCAGTCATGATAACAGCTATTTAAAACATGGGGAAGAATGCAGCAGGATCATGTTGAAGACGAGAGTTTTGTTGAACAAAATTCGACATACTATTAGGGTCAATAGAATGCACCAGAAGACTAAGTGACTACATGATTATACCAGTTAAAGAAAAGGGGGTTAAGGAACTAAGTGAGCATGGTGGACAAATATCAAGAAACTAAGTAAAATCTGATACGATGATTACACATAAGGCAGAATTTAGACATGCTTAGTAACAGCAAAACATAGGGACAAGTTGAAGAACTAGTATAGTAACAAGCAGGGATATGTAGGTATAGAACACATGAAGTTTGAGTTTCAGAATTGAACCAGGAACATACCAGTTAAGGAAGCAAAGTGCAGAAAATTAAAGCGAGTAGAGTTCTATAGCCTAGCCTTGGCTTTCAACCGGCTAGACAAGCAGTAGCACAAGTAGCAGAGAAAGAGAGAAAGTCTGAGTGTGTGTGTGTATTTTTGAACTAATTGTTCGTGTCTTGAATTGAGAGTAGAGGATAGTATATATAGTAGTTTAGTAGTGGGGAAGAATAAGGTAAAGAAATCATAATTCATCAATCAAGGAAATTACATATGAAATTAGCATAGTCTTCCTTCAATTAAGGACAAATACCCAACGGTTAAAGGACATGAGTCACTTAAGGAAAGAAAATCAAATCAGACCTAAGTAAAGAGGTAAGCAAACAGAAGTTTAATTAAGAAAGTAATCGTGAAGAATTAGTGACATTACGGACAACAAGGTAATAAGAATAATAAGAGTTATAAACAAGGGACTGAATCAATAATCAGCATATAATTTTAAACAAGAAAATAAGTAAATTGAGATTCAAAAAAATGCTGATTTGAAGAGAGGGACTATATCAGTTTTCCATAAATAGACAAATAGGGAAAAAATAGAATTTCATAAACATGCATAAACTTGCCAAGGGATCGACTCAAAAACCCTAGTAGAGATGAACTAGGGTAATAGTCACAAGATACTAAATTAGGATAAAGGGGAAAATCATTAAAGTCAAAGCACAACACTAACAATGCAACAAGTAGCTTGGAAAGACTAAGAATTGAAACAAAAACATAAGAAAATTAGGGCTTTAACACAAAATAGATAGGGTCCAGACAATTTTAGCAGAAATCAGTCAATAATACCTAAGAACATATGATTAACACTCGAAAATCATGAAAACTTTGAGAAGACGAGTTTCAGTGAACCCTAGTTTAGAAAAGAGCAACTAAAATTGAAATAGTTACTCAAAAAAGGAGATTTTTTAACGGAAAATGTTTAATAACACTTGAATCATCTCAGATCTATAAAGATCGGAGAAGATTCGAACAGTAGTGAGTCTAGGGTTTTGAAAAATAGTAAAAATGAAGAAAAATCGGTTAAAAACTGATGGATACACTTAGATCTATGATATATCTAAAGAAAACTAGAAAATCTCAAGATCTAGGGTTTCAGAGAACCCAAAGAAGGTGAGAAAACATTAGATCGTTACCGGTTTTAGCCAGAAAAGCCATGGATCTTACTCGAACAGCTACGGATGGTCGGAAAGTAGCATAAAAGACCATGTATAGAAGTTGAACAAGATCTGGACTAGATCTCTTTGATATCTTTCCACGAAATCACAAAAACGACAACCAAAAAACGTAGGAGACAAGTATACGCCTCGAAAAGCTATGAGAATCCATGGATTGAGTGAGGATTAAAGGGGATTGGACTGGTTTTAGGTGGCGGCGGCTAGGGTTTGAGTTAGGTTTCAGAGAGAATTAGAGAGGAAAGGGGATTCAAGGGCGGCGGATTGTAACAAATGAGTTTAGTTAGGGGGTCGTTTGGGTTAAAAAAAGTAAGGGGAAATAGGGGTTGTTAATCTTAGAGATCAACGGCCAGGATGAGATGGGTAGGTGGGGTTCCGGGTTTTGGCATGGGTAAAGAGGGTGTGGGTTGGGTTTTAATTAGAATTGGGTTGGGAAATTGGGGTCCAATTTTGGGCTACAATTGAAAGCCAATTTGGCTATATTTTAAATAGCCATTGTTTCCCAATTTAATTTATAAAAAATAGTATATAGTTTCTGAAAACTAATTTAAAGGGCTAAAATGATTTATAATACATAATTAATAATTTTAAAAATACATGATCCAATTTTATGCATATAAAACATAATTGAATCTAAAAAAGGCTAGTATTGCAATTATGTGCAATTTAGCTTTAAAAAATACTAAGTAAAATTGTAAAAATTACTTTAGCCATATTTTGGCATAAGTATAGAAATACAATAGATGAATTATCAAAACAATAATTTTGGAAATAATTATTGGGATTTTATGGATAAAAAGGGAGAAAATAAATCAATTTAAACCTTTAAAATTATGGAAAAAAATAAAACCTTTGGACATGCTTATATATGCATATATATGCTTTGTAGGTATTTTGCATATTGAAAAATATATAGGAAAAAGTTGGGTATCAACAGCTGCCCCTCTTTACCCGGGAAGAATGAAAGAGTTTCCGGGTAAAGAAATGATGGCCAATTTTGACCGAGTGAAATGGTTTAAAGAGGTTTAGGCCGCACCCTGACTTCTAATTTTCCTACATATCCCTGGTTTCATAGGAATCAGGTCGTATGTAGTTCAAGATTCACCAGCGGAGTATACCGATGAAGACCTTTCAAGAACGGATGCAATACGTGAGTGGACAGTTTACGGGAATGGTTAGGTTTGATATGGCTGTGGGAACTGGAGCGGGATCGCTCCTACCGGGATCGCCGTTTCTCGCCACCTTACCTGCAAATAATCAATACAAGCATATACTGTGCATAAATTTAAACATGATGCAAATTCCCGTTGGACCATGAATGTTGTCTTTGGACGGTTTGGAATGGCATCCTCAGACCATGATGTCCTGGGACATGAAGTGTATGATAAAGGATTCGCAAGCCATGAAATGATGTTCTCAGGCTATGAGGATGGTGCCTCTGAACCATGGCGACTTTGAATAATGATATGCAAAAGATTGAAAGAGATCCTCAGGCCATGACATGGTGTTCTCGGGCTATGAAGATGGTGCCTCCGAACGATGATGCCTTTGGATGAGTTTGCGATATTTCAGCCTATGAAGGATGTAGTAATATGATGCAGACAAGACAGAGCTTAGTTTTGCGAATTTTAAGGGCAGAGCTTAGCCCATAAGAGAAATGAGATAAATAGTGCTTGGGATAGCGATTAGTTTCAAAGAAAATTGGAGGCAGAGCTTAGCCTCGGAAGGCAGAATGGTAGCCTTATGCAAAGATGTGAATGCAGATGGAGGTAGAGCTTAACCTCGAAAGGCAGAATGGTAGCCTTATACAAGTAGGAAGGCAGAATGGTAGCATTATGCAAAGATGCGAATGCAGATGGAGGTAGAGCTTAATCTCTGAAGGCAGAATGGTAGCCTTATGCAATGCAAATGCAGATGGAGACAACGTTTAGTCTCGGAAGGCAGAATGGTGGCCTTATGCAAATTGGAAGGCAGAATAGTAGCCTTATGCAATGCAAATGTTGATGGAGGTAGAGCTTAACCTCGAAAGGCAGAATGGTAGCCTTATGCAGATTGGAAGGCAGAATAGTAGCCTTATGCAATGCGGATGCAGATGGAGACAGCGTTTAGTCTCGGAAGGTAGAATGGTAGCTGTATGCAAGAAATAAGATAACAACTAACAGTAGAGTTTTCTTAGCTGGGAGCATTGTGGCATACGGAACATCATTGGTATGTACTGATAGCAAATGTTGGTAAGTGCAGCGGTGCGGAGAGTCATATTCTTCAACAATGTTGGTTCCATGGGCGTACAATATGTTTGATGATTTTGCACTCCTAGTGCCTTCATCCAAAGAAAAATCATGAGTTTTGTAAGGGGGAGGGTTAGTTCGTATCCCCGCCATCCTTGCTCGACTCGTTCGGCTTTTATATGGTGATACCGTCTGTATCATTGGGGTAGTGTTGCTAAACAAAGCAGTTTCAATAATAAGTGTGCATGATTTTGTAAAAATATGACATAAATGTTTAGTTAAAAATAGCTTTTAGATGAACCCACGACTGTGATGTGGTTCAGGACGTTGCAACCTCTCTTGCTACAGAATTTTGAGGTAACCTCTTCAAAATTCTGCCCCAGTTTGATGAGTTGACGCTTCTGATTGCTGCTCGTGTTGCAATCGGCTAAAATTACTTCAGAATTTTAAGGGTCCTCAAAATTCTGCCCCAGTTTCCAACTGCGGGGGAAATGGATTTTTTATTGAATTATGACCGAACCCATAGGGCTGCCTACGCATCCCCTCTTAAATGGGAATCAGGTCAGGCATAGTTCAATTTACATCATATAAGGAAAGTATAAAGATGACACATAGTAATGCTTGACTGCATCTGAATTGATCGGCTTTAGCCAGACATCCCCGTCCATTTCTGCAAGTATGAGGGCTCCTCCCATCGGCGGCTCACAATAAACCCAAGCAATTTCCCAGTAGGAACCCCAAATGTGCACTTTGTAGGGTTTAGTTTCAGGTTGTATCTCTGCAGTCTATTGAAGAACTTTCTCAGATCTTCTATGTGGTTAGTGGCCTTCTTGGATTTGATAATAACATCATCCACATATACCTCTATTTCCTTACATATCATATCATGGAAGATGGTAGTCATGGACTTTATATAGGCAGCCCCTGCATTCTTTAGGCCGAATGGCATCATCTTATAACAGTACACTCCCCACGACATAATGAAATTCATTTTCTCAGCATCTTCCTCATCCATCCAGATCTGATGATAACTAGTGACGCAATCTATGAATGACTGTAGTTCATGCTTGGCGCAATTGTTAATTAGGATGTGTAAATTTGGCAAAGGGAAGTCATTTTTCGGACTGGCCCGGTTGAGATCCCGGTAGTCGACACAGACTCTAACCTTCCCATCCTTCTTTGGTACTGGCACAATGTTGGCTAACCATATCGGGTATTCTACTACCTTGAGAACCTTAGCTTTTATCTGCTTGTTGACTCCTTCCTTGATTTTCAAACTCATATCAGGCTTGAACTTTCTGAGCTTTTGTTTTACCGGTGGACACATTGGATCGGTTGGCAGTTTGCGAGCCACATTGGACATACTTAGACTAGTCATGTCATCGTATAACTAGGCGAATATGTCCTCACACTCCTTTAGAAATTTTGTGTATTCTTTCTTCTTTGATGGCGATAGGTGAATGCTGATCCGTGTTTCCTTGACGTTTTTTGCATCTCCCAGGTTGACAATTTCGGTCTCGTCCAGGTTGTACTTAGGCCTGTTCTCGGAGTTCTCAACTTCTTTGATAATCTCTTCAGGTATGTCATCTTCCTCTGAATCAATGTCCATTTGTTGTGTTGTCTCATTGCATGTCACAGTCATTGGTTCATCAAGATAAGTAATAGTAATGTTGTATGGGTAAAGTAAGGAGATGTAGCAGTAAATATTAATTCATAAGAAAAATCAAACATGCTTTTGATAAATTGAATAACTGTTTTGAACATCAAAGATCTTATTGCAGAAAATGAGAAATGCGAAAAGAAAATCATTTAGCAAATAAAATAGTGAATAATGCTTGTTTTAGCCTTGCTACCCCGAGGCTCAACGGGCTTTGGTTGTCCTGATGGTTCAATTCTTGAGATGTGACCCTCTGCTCACAGCCTATATGGAAGGTCTTTCCTCCCCCTCATCCTCGATAATGATGCAACAGTCTATATCACTGTCCTCTAGAAACAAGTTCTTCATTGTTGCAAGTGCTTCTTCTTCATCTGACCCATAAATAATGTCGGCCTGTTGGAAGGTCTGCTCCAGATGTGGTATTGGCCTCTAGTGGGTAGTAAGGACCGCGCCTTGGTGGTGACCAGTTATTAAACTCTTCCCAGTTGTATTCATATCCCAAGCCGAAGGTAGTTCCATGTTTCTTGAGTTTTATGGGTTTAGAGATTCCTTGGAGTTTCTTGCCGAGCCCTTTGCCAGGTTCGTACCCACTTCAACTTAGTATACTTTCGATTTTGCTATCCTATCATTTATCTTTGTCGATAGCATTGACCCGTTCAATGTGATGGTAGGTTTCTCCACCCAGCTTCCTTTTTCCCTCAATCGCCGGAATGGTCTGGCGACTATATATTGGGTTGCTACTGTCGCCATGAATAATCACTTCCCAGTGATTCCATTCAAACTTTACTGCCTGATGCAGCGTTGATGCTATGGCCCTAGCAGCATGAATCTATGGCCGTGCCAGTAGCAAGTTGTAAGATGTTGGTACATCTATCACCTGGAAATCGACCTTGAACCAGGTTGGTCCCATCTGCAAGCATAGAATAATCTCACTAATGGTGGATCTCTAAGAACCATCGAAGGTTTTCACATTGATTGCTCCATCTTTTATCTCATGCAGCCCTTTATCCAAATTTTTGAGTGTTACCAGCGGACAAATATTAAGACTGGAACCTCCATCGATCAGGATTCTGGTGATGAAATAATCTTCGCATTGCACGGCGATGTGCAGTGCCTTTTTGTGCCCTAACCTTTCAGGTGGCAGCTCGTCCTCATGAAAGGTAATCTTATGGCTTTCCAGCACTTGTCCTACCATATTAGCCACTTCCCCGCTAGTGATGTTGCTTAGTACATATGCTTCATTTAGCACCTTCAACAGAGCATTCTTGTACGCCTCAGTATTTTGCAGCAAAGAGAGAATGGATATTTGTGCTGGTGTCTTGTTTAACTGGTCGATGACCGAATATTCCTTGGCCTGTATTTTCCTCCAAAAGTCGTCTGGACCTGTCTCAATGAGGGGTGGCCGACTGGAGGCCTGCTTGCTCGATTCAGTTAGATGTTTAGGGGTAAAGACTCTACTAGATCTTGTCATACCCTGTGCTGTGACAGTTTCTTCAATCCTGACTTTGCCTTTCCTTCTTGCCTCGGCTGTATAGTCCCATGGTACATCATTTGTATCGAATGATGGCATGTTTTACATCACCACTGGGATCGACGTGGCTATCCTCACTTCGAGTAGACTATGTTCCTTGGGTGGCAAGACTGCAACCTCAAATGGTGCGGGTGCATTTGCCGGAGACACGAATTCAACCTCAATTGGTGCCGGTGTCTTTGCGAGTGGCGCTACTTCAAAATCAAGAGGTATAGACATATTCACCTCAGCGTCCTCAGATGATTGGATCTGGACTATGATTGGATTGAGAGTAATTGTCGGTTTCTTTGGGTCATCACCTTCTACGATCAACCCGATTGATCCCTCGAGATCCCAGCCATCTTTTACTTCAATCATGTGGATACCTCCACCCTTATGGTCTGGCAGAGGGTTGTTGCGGACGTTTGGAGCGGGCTCCTTTGCCACAATGATCTTGTTATCAATTAGGGATTGTATCTTGTCTTTCAAGGAGCGACATTCATCGATGGTGTGCCCCTTCATGTCGGAGTGGTATGCACAGGACTTGTTTGGGTTAATCCACTAAGAAGGATTCTTAGGGGTTGTAGCAGGTATGGGGGTGGCATAACCAGCAGCTTTGATTCTTTCATACAATTGGTCGATGGGTTCAGCGATGGCTGTATATTGTTTTGGAGGTCTGCAATCAAAATTAGGTCGAGGTCTAGGGAAGTTTTAGCGTGCAGGGGGTGATTGATAATGGGATGGTGGAGCATTAAAAGTTTGGTAGACATGAGCGGATTGGGAGTATCTGGGTGAAGTAGGTTGATATGTAAGAGGTGGAGATAACTGATAAGTTGATGGCAGAGCTTGGTATAAAGGTGAGGGTGCTTGGTAATTTGGGGTTGGCTGGTATGTGAGTGGAGGTGTTGGGTAAGTTTGGTATTTAAGGGGAGATTTGGTCCTCTATGCAACTATTACGGCCCCTACGTCCCTTTTCTTTGACACACCATCGGATTGTAAAGCCTTATTTGTAGCTTGCAAGGCCTCGAAGTTTGTAACCATATCGCTTTTATTACATTCTTCAATTCTTTCATCTAATTTGATAATGTCGGAGAACTTGTGGTTCTCAATCATCATCAGACGCTCATAGTATTGTGGGTCCTGAGTCCGGACAAAGAACTTATTCATTTTCTCCTCTTCTAAGGTAGGTTTGACCTTAGCAGCTTCGGACCTCCAGCGAGTAGCATACTCGCGAAACGTCTCTGTGGGCTTCTTCTTTAAATTTTGGATATAGAACACGTCTAGTGCATTCTTTGCATTATACCTGAATCTATCCATAAAGTCAGATGCCATGCCTACCCAGCTTGACCATTTCTTGGGATCTTAGCTAATGTATCAAGATAATGCATCTCCTTTCAAACTCCTCATGAACAGCTTCATGCGGATTCTTTCATCCTTCCCTACTCCAACAAGCTTGTCACAATATGTCCTCAGATGGACCCTTGGATTACCTGTACCATCAAACATTTCAAACATAGGAGGTTTGTACCCCTCGGGCAGTTCGACATCAGGCTGTATGCAAAGATCCTCATAGTTCAGTCCCTCGATTCCTTTTCTTCCCTCAACGCCCTAAATTCGGCTGGTCAATTTCTTAAGTTCCTCGGCCAAGTTCCTGATAAGCAGATCCTTTTCATCAGACTCAAGTGTGCATGAGATAGGTTGGGTGGAGTGTGGCATGGTCTCCACGTAGATAGGAGTGTTATGGTGGCCCAGTGTATGGGTGTTGAAATGGTCGTGTGTGGAGGAGTATTGTTTAGGGTATGGCAGGTGTTACATTGGTTCTTTGGTGGAGCAGTGTGATGGTAAGGAGCGGGATGATTCTGCTGTTTTGGGATATTTTGAAGAGGTGTAGGGTTTTGAGTGTAGGGGAAGTTGATATCTGGGGTGTTGAGGGAAAATGACAGATTTGCCAGATTCCAAACCTAATATAGCTTTTCCTGGAATTTCAACAGTTTCTGTTCAAGTTGTGACATATTCTTGTTTGGAACCCGAATATCCTGGCTATCAACAGCCTCAACCCGTTCAACTGTGTTCTCATTCCTGATGTTGTTTAATTCTTCCATTTTGCCTTTGTTCTTGCCTTTAATGGGACTAAGAGGTGGAGTGGGTAGAGGGCCTTTGTCTCTCGTCAAATAAGATGATGATGCTAGAGTGCACGAAATAACCTTTGGGGAAGGGAATAATAAAACAAAAATAAAAACAAAAGGTAACCAAGTCAGTGAGGATTATATAAAGTATTGCAATATTTAAACACATAGTGCGGGAATGTAAAACGTGTCCTAATTTGGGAACCCCTTTATGCCCGAGGTAGGCCTAGAGACAAAATAATTTTTGGAGAACTTAAAATGCTTAATTCCTCATTTTATTGATAAAAATAGACAAATCCCAAAATGACACTAAATAAGCAAGAAATAAAAATCACTAATGGCCATTGGCCTTATTACATTCATAAGACTATATTCCAGATATTCCAACTTTTAGCTAGCTTTGCCGGTCCTCTCTTTCCACTCATTGGTTTGGTCATTCGATGGAAGACTCCTCCACCAGTCTAGCAAGAGTGGGGGCGTGTTAACCACACTGAAACTGGGGACCTCATGCTTCATTTTCTGCAAAACAAAAAGGGTTAGACCCTACCCCTACCAGACTCGACTATTTAACATCAATAATTAGCATGAAGCATTTAGTTCTCGAAATAAATGCACAGAACGTGATGATGTCCATTTGGGTTTAGGGAAACCCAGTGGACTTTTGGACAAGGCTATCTTAAAGGAACATTATATGGACAATATAACTGACCCGGCTAGGTTTGACCATGATGCATGCACAATTTAAATAGAGTAAGGTTTCTATGAAGTTTTAGACTGGTACCTTTGAGCGAACAAACCATGGATGAAGGCACGGAACTGTCGACTGTATCGTTGATCGACTAGTTTTACCGCAAATAAGCCTTACCGAATTTAGGGGGTAATGATATAGGAAGAGCGCAACCACTCATCAAGTGTTGCTATAGTATTTGTTTGGCATGAGTGGAGTATGATGTTGAGCATTATTATGCAATAATTAAAGGCATGTTGACATGTATTTGCACGTTAAGAAAGCGATAAATAAAACAGTTTTATAATCTAAAGCAATAGTAAAGGAAAGAAAAAAGAAAGATATGCTAGTTTTGCTTTTGAATGAGAAATTAAATGCTTAAAGAAATTAAACAAGTAATTGCACATAGGAAGGGGTACAAATTCACAAAAAATGGTATGAAATGGTAAAAGCCTAAATATCCCCAGCAGAGTCGCCATGCTGTCGCGTCCTCTTTTTCCCTCCACGGAAATCGGGTTCATGACATTTGGTTGGGACAACTCTTTCCTTTTGGTAAAGGGGTTCTTGCAATTTTAAAGAGTCGCCACCTAACGATTTTAAGGTGCATTAGGGCACCTATAAGGTTCATTTGTAGCTACTTTTGGTAACCAAGTATAGGGTAAGAGCTTGAAATTATCCTAAGGGGAAGGTGTTAGGCACCCCTTAGGATCTACACGTGTGGTTCCCAGCCAAACAATATGTTGTGAATTTGTGCAATTAGAAAAATAAACAAGTATGGCTCAAATAGTAAGGGATTTGATTTTAAATACACAAGTGTTTGAAAACAATTAATGAAAGGCGAAATTTTGAAAAGAGTTACAATCTAAAGCATGCTTATGAATTTAAAGGGGGTGTCCTAGGTTTGTTTGTAATATGGATCACATCAATGCAATACACGGTGTGACACTCCTCTAAGAGGGGCTACACGTGGTATTAATGCACCGCTCATCATATCCATATCTATCTTTTCCCGCCACGTGAAGGTAATTAAAGCGAAGGTTGGTCTCGACCCTTATTGCATGTTGTTTACCCATCCCTTCCTATCAGTCCCCGGGGAATTTAGGACTCCTATCCTAAAATAGAGGGTTCTAGGCAGACCCTCGGGTTTAAAGGCAAAATGCTAAGCAACAAACAAGAACATATAGGACTGCATTTAGGGGAAAAGACATAAGCAAGTAGAAGGCTCAAGTTTACCTCCACAAATAATGCACATAGACAGCATGACATATACACAATTAAGGTTTGAATTTAAATTCTAAAGCATGGTATCTAAGTGATAACAGTAGAACCAGATTTATTACATGACTCAGAAAAAAGGTCTGAATCGGGTTTACCTACTGATTTTAACAATTGATAATTAAACAAAGGCAGCTCTAATTTTATTTAAGTTATTACCTAAGACTTTCCTAGGCGTAAAGCAATATGCAACAGTTATTCAGAATTATTAAAAGACAGTTTGGAAATCATTTTACCCTAAGAGCATGATGTCTAGTTGATACGAATGTTGAGATTATCACCAGTTATTTTAAATGAGATAATCAAGAATGAAGTTGTTTTTAGCAGTTTACACTAAGTGTGAATGCAGGTACGAATAAGATCCTAAAACATGGTATCTAAGATATATGTATAAAACTCATGATGCGGAATTCCTAGAGCAAGATTTCTAAATGCATATGGCAGGATTGCAAAATTTCCGAAGAGCAAGATTTATGAATGCACGTGGCAGCGTAGAACATAATAGTAAAGTGCTAATTATTAGCAGATTTTAACACATGATTTTGTAAAGGTGCACATGCTGAAACAATAAACATGAGACCTAAGGGTATGATTTCTAATGCATGGATGAACCCTAAGCATGGTTTCTATTACGCAATTAGGAACATAAACCTAATAACATGTTCTCTGCCCTTAACAACTACAACATGCACATTTACCCTATCCCTTTTCACTAACCAACCCCAATACTGGTTAACAACAAATTATTACAGCCCAACATGGAATGAATTACATAAGTAGAAATGAAAATGGGAAGTTATACTATAGGAAGCCTGATTAGGACTCCCTCTCTAAGTTATATAATCAATCACCTCAAGTGCCAAAATTGTTCCATAGCCTTTCTCATATCCGGGTGTGTCAGAGTTCCCTAAGGACCTCAAGAGATCCCGGGCAGTGCTCACACCCAGATTGTATAACCAAGATAGAGTAAGTGCAGTATGGAAGGGCCAACTTTTGTGTGTCCAAGTTCAGAGGGAGCTCAAGGGTCCCAAAGCAAGGCTCACACAAAAGGGGCAGAACTTAGTAATCTAAGAGTATAGTTGAGAGTGCTTGACATAGATTTAAAAGAGTTGAGTTGGAAAACAGTTTGAACAGCATGTTTGAACTAAGCTTGCAAAACAGCTGAAGAGTTTGCCTTAGGAAAAATCAGTTTTGAAAGGAGGAGGGAATAGGAGTAACAACAACTTAGAACAAACCAGCACACACAAGTCAAATTCAAAGAATAGGATCATTGTATCATTCACAAGTAGGGAAGCAAGAGGGTTGGGGACATATAAGTTTGAAACCACATAGATATTGAAAATATTTGACACAACAAGCATACAGAACCACTTTGAGTCTACTGAGCAAATCAGTCATGATAACAGCTATTTAAAACATGGGGAAGAATGTAGTAGGATCATGTTGAAGACATGAGTTTTGTTGAACAAAATTCGACATTCTATTAGGGCCAATAGAATGCACCAGAAGACTAAGTGACTACATGGTTATACCAGTTAAAGAAAAGGGTGTTAGGGAACTAAGTGAGCATGTTGGACAAGTATCAAGAAACTAAGTAAAATCTGATACGATGATTACACATAAGGCAGAATTAGACATGCTTAGTAATAGCAAAACATAAGGACAAGTTGAAGAACTAGTACAATAACAAGTAAGGATGTGTAGGCATGGAACACATATAGTTTGAGTTTCGAAATTGAATCAGGAACATACTAGTAAAGGAAGAAAAGTGCAGAAAAGTAAAGTGAGTAGAGTTCCACAGCCTAGCCTTGGCTTTCAGCCGGCTAGACAAGCAGTAACACAAGTAGCAAAGAAAGAAGAGAAAGTCTGAGTGTGTGTGTGTTTTTTTGAACTAATTGTTTGTGTCTTAAATTGAGAGTAGAGGAGAGTATATATAGTAGTTTAGGAGTGGGGTAGAATAAGGTAAAGAAATCATAATTCAGCAATCAAGGAAATTACATATGAAATTAGCATAGTCTTCCTCTAATTAAGGACAAATACCCAATGGTTTAAGGACATGAGTCACTTAAGGAAAGAAAATCAAATCAGAACCAAGTAAAGAGGTAAGCAAACAGAAGTTTAATTAAGTAATCGTGAAGAATCAATGACATTACGGACAATAAGGTAATAAGAATAATCAGAGTTATAAACAAGGGGATGAATCAATAATCAGCACATAATTTTACAAAAGCAAATCAGTCAATCGAGATTCAAAATAATGTTGATTTGAAGAGAGGGAAAATATCAATTTTCCATAATTAGACAAATAGGCAAAAAATAAAATTTCATAAACATGCATAAACTTGCCAAGGGATCGACTCAAAAACCCTAGTAGAGATGAACTAGTGTAAAAGTCACAAGATACTGAATTAGGCTAAAGGGAAAAATCATGAAAGTCAAAGAACAACACCAAAAATGCAACAAGTAGCTCGGAAAGGCTCAGAATCGAAACAAAAACATAAGAAAATTAGGTCTTTAACACAAACTAGTTAGGGCCCAGACAATTTTAGCAGAAATTAGTCAATAATACTTAAAAACATATGATTAACACTCGAAAATCATGAAAACTTTGAGAAGACGAGTTTCAGTAAACCCTAGTTTAGAAATGAGCAACTAAAATCGAAATAGTTACACAAAACAGGAGATTTTTTAAAGGAAAACATTTAATAACACTTGAATCATCTCAGATCTATAAAGATCTGAGAAGAATCGAACAGTAGTGAGTCTAGGGTTTCGAAAAATAGTAAAGATGAAGAACAATCGGTTAAAAACTCATGGATACACTTATATCTAAGATAGATCTAAACAAAAGTGGAAAATCTCAAGAGCTAGGGTTTCAGAGAACCCAAAGAAGGTGAGAAAATATTAGATCGTTATCGGTTTTAGCCGGAAAGGCCATGGATCTTACTCGAACAACCATGGATGACCGGAAAGTAGAATAAAAGAACATGGATAGAAGTTGAACAAGATCTGGACTAGATCTCTTCGAGATCTTTCCACGAAATCACAAAAACAGGCAACTAGGAGATGTAGGAGACAAGTATATGCCTCGAACAGCTATGGGAATCTATGGATTGAGTGAAGATCAAAGGGGATTGGGCTGGTTTTAGGTGGCGGCGACTAGGGTTTGAGTTAGGTTTCAAAGAGAATTGGAGGAGAAAGGGGATTCAAGGGCAGCGAATTGTAACAAATGAGTTAGGTTAGGGGGTCGTTTGGGTTAAAAAGGTAAGGGGAAATAGGGGCCGTTGATCTTAGAGATTAACAACCAGGATGAGATGGGTAGGTGGGGTTTCGGGTTTGGGAATGGGTAAAGAGAGTGTGGGTCGGGTTTTAATTAGAATTGGGTTGGGAAATTGGGGTCCAATTTTGGGCTACAATTGACAACCAATTTAGCTATATTTTAAATAGCCATTTTTCCCCTATTTAATTTATAAAAAATAGTAAATAGTTTCTGAAAACTAATTTAAAGAGCTAAAATGGTTTATAATACATAAATAACAATTTTAAAAATACAGGATTCAATTTTATTCTTATAAAACATAATTGAATCTAAGAAATGCTAATATTGCAATTATATGCAATTTAGCTTTAAAATACTAAATAAAATTGTAAAAGTATGTAAAAATTATGTTAGCCATATTTTGGCATAAGTATAGAAATACAATAGATGAATTATCAAAATAAAGAAAATAAATCAATTTAAACCTTTAAAATTATGGGAAAAAATAAAACCTTTGGACATGCTTATATATGCATATATATGCTATTTTGAAGGGATTTTGCATATTGAAAAAAATATAGGGAAAAATTGGGTATCAACACTCACGCTCGTCATCTAGCATGTGCGTCACCTCAAAGTAGCACAACGATGTGAAATCCGGGGTTTCATAAACTCAGGACACCATTTACAATCATTACTACCTCTATCCGGTCCAAACTCTAGCCCGCGATGCCTTTGCCCTCGAATCGGCCTCCGGATGCTCCAAATCTATCCAAAAATAGATTTATACCATCAAAATATGCTAAGGGAACAAAGCCCACTCGAAAATAACCAATTTACATCAAAAAATTCCGAAATTGGCCAAACCCGACCCCCGGGCGCATGTCTCGGATTCCGACAAAAATTACAAAACTAGAATCCTTACACTCTCATGAGTTCATACATGTCAAATACATCAAAATCCGACCACAAATGGCCCCTCAAATCCTATAATCAAAGTCTCAAATTCCAAGCTCTAACTCTCCAATTTTAGGCTTTAGATTCCACAAATTTCATGTTTAATTAGGTAGAAATCACAATCGAGTATTAAGTCCATAAATCTTACCTCCAAGTGTTTTCCTTTTATTCCCTCTTCAATCTCCCTCAAGAAGCTCAAAAAACGAGTCAAAAATGGTGAACTATGGCCAAAAATCACGCAAGTGGTCTTTTAAACATTCTACCCAGCGATTCACGTTCCTTCTTCGCGAACGCGGTCAAGGCCTCGCGTTCGCGAAGCACAAAATCCATTGACCACTAAATCCTTATTCGCGAACTCGACACCCCTAACGCGAACGGGAAGCTTCAGATCCTCAACCCATTGCGAATGTGTCCTCTAGCTCGCGAACGCGAAGCACAATTGGACCTGGACCCAGCTGCTCACCTTTACTCTACGCGAACGCGGCAAAACCATCGTGAACGCGATGAACACTGATCCCAATACTTCATGAATGAGGGACCCCCATTGCGAACATGAAGGCCAAACTTTCTGCCTCACACCCTAACCCTTCGCGAAAGCGAGAGCCCACTCGCGAACGCGAAGGCCAAATGTTTGCAACACCAACATCAGATTTTCTACAACTCTTCCAATATGAATTTGATCCGTTCAACCACCCGAAACTCACCCGAGGCCCTTGGGGCCTCAACCAAACATGCCAACATATCTTATAACCTCATCCAAACTTGTTCCAACCTTCAGAACGCTCAAAACAACATCAAAACACCAAATTGACGTTGGATTCAAGCCTAAGAATTCCAAAACCATCCAAATTCCGCTTTCGATCAAAAAGTCTATCAAACCTTGTCCGAATGACCTAATATTTTGCACAGACATCAAAAATGACACAACGGACCTACTCCAACTTCTAGAATTCCATTCTGACCCTTATATCAAAATTTCACCTATCAACTGGAACACACCAAAATTCCAATTTCGCCAATTCAAGCCTAAATCTACTCCGGACCTCCAAAACACATTCCGATCACGCTCCTAAGTCCCAAATCACCCATCGAAGCTATCCGAACCATCAGAATTCACATCCGAGCCCTTTTTCACACATGTCAACATCTGGTTGACTTTTTTAACCTAAGCTTACTCAAAAGAGACTAAGTGTCTCATTCCTTTCCGAACCCGAACCAACCAACCTGATAACACATAATACAGCTGAACCAGACAATAAGAAGCAGAAATGGGGGAAACGGATCGGTATATCATGAAACGACCAGCCGGATCGTTACATCCTCCCCCTCTTAAACAAATGTTTATCCTCGAATGGGTCAAGAAACATACCTGAAGTCTCAAATAGGTGAGGATATATGTTCTACATCTTCCGCTCGGTCTCCCAGGTAGCCTCATCCACGGACTAACCTCTCCACTGCACTTTCACTAAAGTTATATCCTTTGACCTCAACTTTCGAACCCGACGCTCCAGAATAGCTACTGGCTCTACATCATAAGTCAAATCATCATCTAACAGGACCGTGCTGAAATCGAAAACATGAGACAGATCACCAATATACTTTCGGAGCATAGAAACATGGAATACCGTATGCACACTCGATAAGCTGGGTGGAAGAGCAAGCTCATAAGCCACCTCCCCAATCCTCTGAAGCACCTCAAAAGGTCCAATGAACCGAGGACTCAATGTACCCTTCTTCCCAAATCTCATAACACCCTTCATGGGTGAAACCTTCAATAGAACCTTATCACCAACCATGTAGGACACATCCCGAACCATCTTGTCAGCATAACTCATTTGTCTCGACTGAGATGTACGAAGCCTCTTCTGAATCACCTTCACCTTGTCTAAAGCATCCTGCACCAAGTCTATACCTAATAGCCTAGCCTCACCCAGCTCAAATCAACCTACCAGAGATCTACATTGTCTCCCATACAAAGTCTCATATGGAGCCATCTAAATACTCGACTAAGAACTGTTGTTATAAGCAAACTCTGTGAGTGGTAGAAACTGTTCCGATAACCCTCCAAAATAAATGACACAAGCACGCAACATGTCCTCTAATATCTGAATAGTGCGCTCGGACTGCCGTCCGTCTAAGGGTGAAAACTGGTGCTCAACTCAACCTGAGTACCCGACTCTCGCTTTACAGACCTCCAAAACTGTGAAGTAAACTAAGTACCTCTCTCTGATATGATGGAAACTAGGACACCATGCAAACAAACAATCTCCCGGATATATATATCTCTGCCAACCGCTCTGAAGAATAGGTAGTACACACAGGAATAAAGTACGCGGACTTGGTCAGCCGATCCACAATCACCCAAATAGCATTGAATTTCTTCAAAGTCCGTGGGAGCCTAACTACAAAGTCCATAGTGATCTGCACCCACTTCCACTCTGGAATATCCATCTACTGAAGCAAGCCAACCTGTCTCTGATGCTCATATTTCACCTATTGACAATTGAGACACCGAGCTACAAATCCTACAATGTCCTTCTTCATTCTCCTCAACCGATAATGTTGTCTCAGATCCTGATACATCTTCGCGGAACCCGGATGAAAAGAACACTGCGAGCTATGAGCCTTCTCTAGAATCAACTCCTGAAGTCCATTTACATTGGGCACGCATATCCGGCCCTACATCCTCAATACCCCATCATCACCAATAGTCACATCGCTGGCATCGTCGTGCTGAACTCTATCCATAAAGATTAGCAAATGAGGATCATCATACTAGCGCTCTATGATGCGATCAAACAATGAAGACCGAGAAATCACGCAAGCCAATACTCGACTGGGCTCCGATATATCCAACCTCACGAACTGACTGGACAAAGCCTGAACATCAACTACAAGAGGTCTCTCCCCAACAGAAATATATGCCAAACTCCCCATACTCACCGCATTCCTACTCAAGGCATCGGCCACCACATTGGTTTTTCCCGGATGGTACAAAATAGTGATATCATAGTCCTTTAGCAGCTCCAACCATCTCCGCTGCCTCAAATTTAGATCCTTCTGCTTGAATAAATGCCGGAGGCTACGATGATTAGTAAACACCGCACAAGACACACCATACAAATAATGCCTCCAAATCTTCAATGCGTGAACAATGGCAGCCAACTCCAAATCATAAACAGGGTAGTTCTTCTCATGGGGTTTCAACTGACGAGAAGCATAAGCAAATAACTCGACCCTCCTGCATCAACACAAACCCAATACCAACTCTCAAAGCATCACAATAAACGGTATATGAGCATAAAGCTGATGGCAAAACTAACACTAGAGTTGTGGTTAAGGTAGTTTTGAGCTTCTGAAAACTCTCCTCACACTCATTCGACCACCTGAATGGAGCAACCTTTTGAGTTTGAGTTAACTTGGTCAGGGGTGATGCAATAGATGAAAATTCCTAAATAAACTGACGGTAATAACCCGCCAAACCAAGAAAGCTACGAATCACTATGGCTGAGGATGGTCTGGGCCAACTCTGAACTGCCTCTATCTTCTTCGCATCAACTTGAATAACCTCATGGACACCACGTACCCAAAGAATGCCACTGAACTGAGCCAAAACTCACACTTGGAGAACTTTGCATAAAGTGTCTCCTCCCTCAATCTTTTCAACACAACTCTCAAATGCTCCACGTGCTCCTCCTGACTATGTAAGTACACCAGAATGTCATCAATGAAAACTATGACAAATGAGTCAAGATAAGGCCGAAACACGATGTTCATCAAATGCATGAATTCTGCTGGGGCATTGATCAGCCCAAAAGACATTACAAGGAACTCATAATGACCATATCGGGTCATGAAAGATGTCTTAAGAATATTCGAGTCCCTGATATTTAGCTGGTGATACCCTGAACGACGATCAATCTTGGAGAACACTCTCGCTCCCTGAAGTTTGTCAAACAAATTATCTATACGAGGCAAAGGATACTTGTTCTTGATTGTACTTTGTTCAACGGCCTGTAATCAATGCACATCCTTATCGTGCCATCCTTCTTCTTCACGAATAGAACAGGCGCACCCCAAGGTGACACACTAGTTTGAATAAACCCCTTATCAAGGAGTTCTTGAAGCTGCTCCTTCAACTCCGCTAGTGCCATACAATACGGTGGAATAGAAATGGGCCGAGTTCCCGACACCAAATCAATACCAAAATTAATATCCCTATCCGGTGGCATGCCCGGCAGGTCTACAGGAAACACATCAGGAAAATCCCTTACAATAGGAACAGAATCAATACTAGGAGTCTCTGCACCGACATCCCTCACAAAGGCTAAATATGAAAGACAACCTTTCCCAACCATCCGCTGGGCCTTCAAGAACGAAATCACCCCACTGGGGATAAAATCATTCGAACCTGGGAACTCAATCTGTGGCACACCTCACATAGCCAACGTCACTGTCTTAGCATGACAGTCCAAAATAGTACGACACAGAGATATAGCTAATCCATGCCCAATATCACATCGAAGTCCACCATACAAAGCAATAACAGGTCCACTCGGGTCTCCAAACCCCCAATAGTCACCACACATGATCGGTACACATGGTCCATAACAATAATATTGCCCATTAGAGTAAATACACGAACAGATGAAACAAGAGACTCACGGGGCATATCCAAATAATGAGCAAAATATGATGACACATATGAAAAAGTGGAATTGGGATCAAATAACACAGAGGAATCTCTGTGGCAGAGTGAGACAATACCTCTAATCAAAGCATCTGAAGCAATAACATCGAGTCTAGCTGGGAGTGCATATAAACGGGCATGACCACCACCTGATCGACCTCCCCCTCTGGGGCGACCCCTAGTTGACTGTCCTTCACACCTAGCTAGTTGGGTAGGTGGTGGTGAAGTAACTGACGCTGAAGTCGATGGCTGACCCCTCTATTGAGATGAACCCCAAGACGACGAGGACACTGCCTCCACATGTGACCCAACTCTCCACACCCATAACAACTCCCTTAAAGGAACTCCTAGCACCGGAATGACTAGCAGATGCACTGGCATAAAAGAACCATGAACTGATGGAGCACGGGACGAACTCTAGGCTGGAGGGAACTGAGTGATGAATGGCCCTGATGAGAACTATGAGAACTATGACCCGATGACACCCCACGATAACCTGGCCGAGCTGACTAAGCATGCCTAAATTGACGGCCTATGTCGTGCTGAAACTGACCTCTTGAAGGAGCACCACCATAACTACTACATCTACGAGGCCTCTTGGCCTCCCTCTCATCTCGCTCCTGGCGATGAACTGACTCAATCTCGTGAGCAATGTCAACAACCTCCTCAAAAGTAGCACCAGACACCCTCTCCCTGGTCATAAGAATCCGAAGCTGATATGTGAGGCCATCAACAAACCTCCTGATACTCTCTCTATCTGTAGGAACCAACCAAATAGCATGACGAGTTAACTCCGAGAACCTCATCTCATACTGCATCACGGTCATATCTCCCTATAGCAACTGCTTGAACTGCCTGCGCATCTCCTCTCTTCAAGACTGTGGCACATACTTCTCCAAAAAAAGAACGGAGAACTGCTACCAGGTAAGGGGTGCTGCACTAACAGGCCTATGCCTCTCATAAGCCTCCCACCAAGTGAAGGCAGCTCCAGAAAACTAAAAAGTAGTAAATGTGACTCCGCTGGTCTCCAGAATACCCAATATACGATGAATCCTCTGACACATGTCCAAGAAACCATGGGCATCCTCGCCCTCTATACCACTGAAAGTCGGAGGGTGAAGTCTACCAAACCTGTCCAATCTACGCTGCTCGTCCTCTAGCATAACAGGAGCTACATAGCCTGAGCAACTGCAACTGCCTGGGCTGGAGGTTCCCCCGGTGTTTGAAGTCCCTGCACGACCTGCTTAGGTGTGCGAGCGGCGGGAGTCTGAGTACCTCCCCCGGCCTGAGAAGTAGTTGTGGCTGTAGTAATTGAGACCGCTGAGCTAGGCTACTTCATACTGATAGAATCTGGGCCAAAGCCTCCTGAAGACCTAGAATCACAATGGGCACAGCTGGTGCTGCTGGAGCGTCCACAACTGGGACCTGATCATGAACTGGGGCGGCTGGTGGATCTACTGGTGCTGCCCTAGCTACTGTGCGAGGCTACACCTCTGCCCCCACCACAACCTCGACCGCATCCTCGTCCTCTAGTGGCCCCAACTGGTGGTACTGGTGGTCGTCCATCCTGACCGATAGCACATGTCCTCACCATCTGTGAAAGAATAAAATAACAGAAGTTTAGTGCTCAAATCAACAGATTCACACGACAAGAATTCAAGAATATGAAGTTTTTCCTAAAGGTTCTGCAGCCTCCCGAGGATAAATACAGACGTCTCCGTACCGATCCGGGAGACTCTACTAAACCTGCTTATGACTCGTGAGACCTATGTAACCTAGGCTCTGATAACAACTTATCACGACTCTAAAATGGACCCGGTTGTGATGGAGTCTATCGTGAAACTAGACCAGCCGACACAAACCCCCAAACCAACTAAACAGTTATAATAAATCATTTAAAGTCATTAATAAGCAAAAAATTACAAAATATAGAGTAGAATAGAATAGTGCGGAAATAAACAAAGCCCGATATCGGGGTGTCACCAGTCATGAGCATCTACAATTTGTCTAAGAGTATGAAAAGACAATATAGTCTGATAAAATCTAGGGTTTCATACCCTTAGGACATCATTTACAATCATTACTTATGTTTATCCGGTCCAAACTCTAGTCGGCGATGCCTTTGCCCCTTGAATCGACCTCCGGATGCTCCAAATCTATCGAAAAATAGATTAATACTATCAAAATATGCTAAGGGAACAAAACCCACTCGAAAATTACCAATTTACAACAAAATCCCGAAATTGGCCAAACCCGACTACCGGGCCCACATCTCAGATTCCGACAAAAATTACAAAACTAGAATCCTTACACTCTGACGAGTTCATACATATCAAATACATCAAAATCTAACTACAAATGACCTCTCAAATTCTCAAATCAAACTCTCAAATTCCAAGCCCTAACTCTCCAATTTTAGGCTTTAGATTCTACAAATTTCATGTTTAATTAGGTAGAAATCACAATAGGATTGAGTATTAAGCCCATAAATCTTACCTCCTAGTGTTTCACTTTGATTCTCTCTTCAATCTCCCTCAAGAAGCTCCAAAACCGAGTAAAAAATAGTGAACTATGGCCAAAAATCGCGAATGTGGTCTTTTAAACATTTTGCCCAGCGATTCACGTTCCTTCTTCGCAAACGTGGTCAAGGCCTCGCGTTCGCGAAGCACAAAATCCGTTGACCACTAAATCCTTCTTCGCGAATGCGACACCCCTAACGCGAATGGAAAGCTTCAGCTCCTCAACCCATTGCGAACGCGTCTTCTAGCTCGTGAATCGAAGCACAATTGGACCTAGACCCAGCTGCTCACCTTTACTCTACGCGAACGCGGCAAAACCATCGTGAACGCGATGAACACTAATCCCAACACTTCGTGAATGCGGGACCCCCATTGCGAATTCGAAGGCCAAACTTTCTGCTTAACACCCTAACCCTTCGCGAAAGCGAGAGCCCACTCGCGAACGCGAAGGCCAAATGTGTGCAACACCAACAACAGATTTTCTACAACTGTTCCAACATGAATTTGATCCATTCAACCACCCAAAACTCACCCGAGGCCGTCGGGACCTCAACCAAACATGCCAACAAATCCCATAACCTCATTCAAACTTGTTCCAACCTTCGGAGCGCTCAAAGCAACATCAAAATACCAAATTGGCATCGGATTCAAGCCTATGAATTCCAAAAACTTCCAAAGTTCGCTTCCGATCAAAAAGTCTATCAAACCTCGTCTAAATGACTTGAAACTTTTCACACATGTCACAAATGACATAAAGGACCTACTCCAACTTCCGGAATTCCATTCCGACCCCTATATCAAAATCTCACCTATCAACCGGAAAACACCAAAATTTCAATTTCGCCAATTCAAGCCTAAATCTACTCCGGACCTCCAAAACACATTCTAATCACGCTCCTAAGTCTCAAATCACCTTCTGAAGCATTCGGAACCATCGGAATTCACATCCGAGCCCTTTTTCACACAAGTCAACATCCGGTTGACTTTTCCAACCTAAGCCTACTCAAAAGAGACTAAGTGTCTCATTCCTTTCCAAAACCTCTCCGAACCCGAACCAACCAACCCGATAACATATAATACAGCTGAACCAGACAATAAGAAGCAGAAAAGGGGGAAATGGAGTGGTAACTCATGAAACGACCGGTCGGGTTTTTACATCTTATAACTTTGAAGATTTAGAATTATTTTTATTTTTATTTTTTAAAAATTATATATTCTTATTTTCATTCTAAAAAGGCATAAACATGACGTTATATAACTACATAAGATGTTAATACTATCCTATAAGTTATAAAAATATGAAATTCATGTAAAAAATAAAATGAGTTTAGTCTTTCAATCGATTTTCAGCTATTTAGTGTGTTAGTTTTTTTGTGTATGTATAATCAGTTTTTATGTTTTAATTGGGACGTTATAAAAGTTAGTCTAATTTGATTCAAAAAAAAAAATATTGTAATTGTTTTTTAAAATATTTTCATGATAAAATTGTTGTTATTTCTTGTATATTTTTTAAATTTTTTTGTAATCAATATTTTTATTTTGTCATGTTTATAAGCATACTCATAATTAAACGGCCAAATTAAAAAAATCAAAAACGGCATTCCTAATTTCTTCGTAGCAATGTATGAGTACGCAGTGTAGAACATACTACTCCATTTAAATTTGGTTTCAGCCTTCAACTCCTTAAACACTATTTAAGAAAAGTTGTGTAAGACTACAAATATTTATGTAGAATTAAAAGTTAAACTAATAATAATACGGACCTCATTGAAGATAATTGGTCATCGGATAAAGTTTTCTTTGATCGTTTGAACAACCTTGGTTATATTTTTTTAATGTAAATTGATTTAGTGTTCTAAATATTTGTATTATATACATAGTTTAAATAGAGAAAAATTTAATAAGTCAAATTTTAGTTGGTTTCAAAATCCTAACTATTAGGAAATAACTTAAATTACAATTCTATCCAATGTGAAATTTATTTTTAAAGGATAAAATTGCTAAGAGCCTTCATACTTTTAATATAGTATAGATATAGATTTTATAAAATATATTATTCCTCAATATACTTTATACAATTTATAATAATTTTGGTATACTGCATTATATACCATGATTAGTATCGAATCATAGTGCAATATACAATGATTAATATCGAATCATAGTATACTATCCATTATCATGGTGTACTATGATTACTGGTATGTTAAATGATATTATCTCATATTGAGCCCTAGACTTCAAGAGGTGGAGATTTTTGAGAGCATATTCACTATTACAATGGAGGTAAGTAGTTTTTACTTGGATTTGGCTATATATCTTGAATTATTATGGATTTCTATACCTAAAACTTTGAATTTTAAAGAAAATTTATTGAATTTTGCCTACAACTTAAGAGAGTGAAAATTGAGAATTTGGGAGTCGATTTGGACTCGATATTTTAATCTAATCATGTATTTAGACTCGTGGGATTATGGATAGTCAGTAGCTACCCCTTGACTCGGGTTTTGACCGTATGGGGCCAGATTAACTTTTGTTGATTTTTCAGAATTTGATTAAAGATCGAAGCTTTATTGTTTGGGGTTTGTTTACTATGGCTTTGTTTGACATTATTGAGTTGTTTTTTACTAGATTCGAGTTGTCAGAGGTTGTTTCTAAAGAAAAGGCAATTTTGAAGGGTTGTTTTGGCCCGTTTGATATAAGTATCTTGCCTAATCTTGTGTAAGGGAATAACCCTTAGGCTTGGACCTTAATTGTCTAATAGTAATGTATGTGATACGATGTATATATGATGTGACAAGCGTATATGGGGATGTTATGTATGAAAAATGACCGGACTAGACTCTAGGCTTCTATGCTTTGAATTGATTTTGTGCTCTCTATGATACATGTGTAACACTGTATATGATTACGCGAGATTATCCTTTCATGCTAGAGATTATATTTTAAGATTGTTATATCCTAATTAGCCAAGATGTGCATTTGTGAAAGTATTGCTAAATTGATTTAGCTGTAATCATGTCTTATATTTTGATCACACATCTCCACTCCTTTGTTTTCATGCCCCCGTTCACTTTGTTCATGAATTATGAGAATATGTCTCTTGGTGATAAAATATTATCTTAAAATATTATGTTTATGGCATATGCAAACATGTTGGGCTGATATTGTTATTGTGATGATGTAGAGTATAAGGGTTGCATTCATATATATGATATGTGGAGTATAAGGATGTCATCCTTGTTGATGAAATGTGGAGCATAAGGGTGACATTTATATCTATGATATGTGGAGTATAATGATGTCATTTTTATTAATGAAATATGGAGTATAACGGTTGCATTCTTGTTGTTGATATGTGAAGTATATGAGTGACATTCTTGTTGATGAAATATGGAGAATAAAAGTGGCATTCCTAATTGAGCAAGTCATTTATTTATGCTTAGTGATGCACTTTACATGATTTCATGTTACTTTTAACACGATACTCTATGTCCTTATGTTTGACTGATAATTCTTTTGTCAAACATGAATGATTTGTGATAAGTGAATAACTCATGTCATTGTGTTGATGGTACATATCTCGTTATATTTTTGTTGACAGTTATTTGTGTTATTGCACATGTTCTTTGATTAGTGAGTATCACATGATTTGAACCTCGTCACACTTCACCGAGGTTAGTCTTGATACTTACTAAGTATATGTTGACCTATCCTCATACTACACTTCTACATATTTTTGTGTAGATCTAGATTTTGGAGGTAGCGGACCTCGTGAGTGAGCTTGTGATATCTTCAAGAGTATTCAAGGTAATACTACACAGACATTGTAGACCCTTGGAGTACCCTTCGCTCAGTTTATACTATTGTATTACTTTCTAACATTATTGCACTTATTGAGACCCATTCTGTATTATGTTTAGAGCTCATGACTCAATATTACCTTAGTTTTGGGAAGTTTGACTTATGTACCTATATTTTAGCTTTATTGAGACTTTATTACGCAATTCACTTAAAAAAATCCAAAGTTATTATATCTTATTTCAATTTTTTGTGTCATTATGTGCTTAACTGACCTAATCATAAAAGTTAGGTGTCATCATAACCATTGGTGGAATTTTAGATAGTAACAAATGCATTTGGACGTTCACTAACTATTAAAATCTGTCCAAACCCCGACCGAAATAAGTCGGAAAGAAACATCGACCGAAATTGGTCCGAGAGAGTGTAATTTGGTCGCAAAAGTCAAAGAACCAATTTCATTTAAACATACCGACCACCATCAATGTAACAACCCGACCGGTCGTTTTGAGTTCTAGCGCATCATTTGGGGGTTTGAAGATATGAGCAGCTTCACTTCATGTATTATGACCTGTATATATGGTCAGAATTGAATTTTGGGAAGTTCGGAGTTGATTTGGAAAGAAAATTCTCACATTGGAAGCTTTAAGTTGGAAGAACTGACTAAGGTTAGATTTTTGAGTAAACGACCTAGAAATCAAAATTTGAAGGTTCCAACAGGTTTGTATGATGATTTTGGACTTGGGCATATGTTCGGATCGGATTTTGGATGATCCGGGAGCGTTTCGACGCTTATTGTGAAAGTTAGCATTTTGGAAGAATTTCATAAATTTGGGTTGAAGTGCATTTCAATGTTAATGATGTCCGTTTGGGATTCTGAGTCTGAGAATAGCTCTATATGATGATTCTGGTTTTGGGATCGCGTCCTGAAGTGAATTTGGAGGTCCGTATGTCACGACCTGGATTTTTCACTATCGAGAGTCGTGATGACGCCTACTAGTGAAAGCTAGGCAAGACAATTAGTCCAATTATTTAACCATTTTCATTTTTAATCCCTTAGCAATTCCAAAACAACATAACAAAAGCAGCGGAAATAATAATAACAAAAAAAACAGTGCGGAAGACGAAATTTGATAATTTAGATTAATACAAACTACGGAAGTCTAAGTACAACTCAACCTAGAATTTGGTGTCACAATGTCACAGACCATCTATGAATACTACAAATGAAGTCTGAATAGAAATACACGAATCTGTCTCTGAATAAGTAAAAGCAGAAGGAAATGATAGAAGGAGACGCCAAGGCCTGCAGACGCTTACAAGACTACCTCGGGCCGCCTGAATGGACTGAAGGCAGCCACCTCACTACGGTCCAAAAGCTGCAGCATCGGGATCTACACACAGTGCAGAGTGTAGTATATGCCGACCCTATGTGCTGGTAAGTGCGTAGCCTAACCTCGGCGAAGTAGTGACGAGGCTAGGACAGGACTACCAAATAAACATGTGCAGTTAAATCATATACAGTGGAAAAGTAAAAGCAGAAATTTACAGTTATAGGTAGTAGGGGGGAACATGTTGCGGGGAACATCAAGTAATAACAGAAGAACAATAGATAAATATAAGGAACACCAAAGTTCAATTATCAACAAGAATCAGAAATAAAAGACAAGTGCACGGCATCACCCTTCGTGCTTTTACCTCACATAATCATGGCACATAATGATCCTTCGTGCATTATCACTCATATCATGGAACGGAATTGTACATCGTGGGGGACAACATCACCCTTCATGCTTTCACCTTATAATATCGGCACGACATCAGCCTTCGTGCATTAACACTCTTAAAATCATACACGACATCACCCTTCGTGATTTACACTCTTCCTCACCCAAGCAACAATCACAAAGCAATTTGGGCAAGGGAATCAATAATATTTCAACAAAATCCCGGCAACGGAACTATAGCATAACAATAATATCCCGGCAAGGGAAACAATATTATGAATAATAACGTCCTGGCAAGGGAGATAATATAAAAAGCAATAACGTCCCGGCAAGGGGACAATATTATAAACCTATTCTTTTTCCACAATTTCCTCACAACTCATTTCTCAATTCGAGCCAACGCTCTACAATGATCACTTACCAACAATACTTCCACAAGTCTTGTTCAACAATAGAAATCATCAAATAAAGCATGAATAATAAGAAACAGAGTCACATTAAACATAGTATAAGACTCACGGGCATTCTTGATACCAACGTATAGATACTCGTCACCATGCCTATATGTCGTACTCAACAATTAATGCATAGTAAATAAGACACGACTCCTAATCCCTCAAGCTAAGGTTAGACCAAACACTTACCTCGATGCCACGAGTACAATTCAAGCCTCAACTACCGCTTTACCTCTTGTTTTCACCACCAATTCGATGTATCTAGCCATAATTTACTTAACGATATCAATAAATGCTAAATGAATCAATTCTAATGCATGAAAATAGGTTTTATAAAAATTTCCCAAAAAGTCAAAAATCAACCCCGGGCCCACATGGTCAAAACCGATTACCCATTCACCCACGAACCCAAATATATAATTTATTTTGAAATCGGACCTCAAATCGAGGTCCAAATCCTGAAAATTTAAAAATCCTAAGTTCTACCCAAAACACCCAATTTCCCCCATGAAAACCCTTGATTTTGAGTTAAAATCATGTCAAAAGATGTTATATATTAAATAAAATGAGTTAGAAATGATTATAATTGGTTTGGAGATGAACTTTTCTTTAGAAAATCGCCCAAAAGTGTTTAGGTTCTGAAAAGGTTTGAAAAATGCAGAAATATGCATCTAAGTCTTAATTAACTGGTCTCTGATATCGCATTTGCGACCAGGGTTCGCAATTAGCTTGCTATCTTTGCAAATGCGAAGAAATTTTCACATTTGCGACCACTCAAAAATCCTGAAGGCATCGCATTTGCGAGACATCTGTCGCATTTACGACTCTGGCCCTTCTGCATTTGCGATAAAATGGTCACATTTGCGATCAAGGCCTTCCCAGGCCATCTTCGCAAATGCGAGCTCGCATTTGCGAGCCAGGCTTCGAAATTGCGAAGCCTACAGACCTGCAACACACCAGCAATTTTCCTAAGTCTAAATTCACTCTGTGGCCTATCCAAAACACACCCAAGCACTCGGGGATCAAAAACAAACATGCACGTAAGTCCAAAAGCATCATACAGACTTGCTCGTGCGATCAAATCATTAGAATAACATCAATAACTTTGAATTTAGCATCAGAATCAAAGAAAAATCTCTTGAACTCTTAAGTTCCATTTTAAACAACTGATGGTTCGATTCACGTCATATCAAGTTCGTTTCTTACCAAATTTTACAAGCTCAACTTAAATGCCATATAAGACCTGTACCAGGCTCCGGATAGTGCTGAAATATAACACATGGGATGGATCGCCGTGATACTTCTGAAGCATGGACACATGAAACACTGGATGCACGACTGATAAACTTGGCGGCAACGCAAGTCTGTAAGCCACCTCTCCCACTCGATCAAGAATCTCAAACAGGCCAATGAATCTAGGGCTAAGCTTGCCCCTCATCCCAAATCTCATCACGCCCTTCATGGGCGACACCCGAAGCAACACCCGCTTACTGACCATGAATGCCACATCATGAACCTTATGGTCGGCATAACTCTTTTTCTTGGATTGAGCTGTATGAGGCCTATCCTGAATGATCTTGACCTTGTCCAAAGCATCTTGTACTAGATCCGTACCCAACAACCGAGTCTTTCCCAACTCAAACCATCCAACCGGCGACTGACACCACCTACCATATAAAGCCTCATAAGAAGCCATCTAGATGCTCGACTGGTAGCTGTTGTTATAGGCAAACTCCGCTAAAGGCAAGAACTGATACCACGAGCCTCCAAAGTCAATAACACAAGCTCGGAGCATATCGTCCAAAATCTGAACAGTACGCTCGGACTGCTCGTCCGTCTGAGGATGAAATATTGTATTCAACTCGACCCGTGTGCCCAACTCACGCTGAACTGCTCTCCAGAAATGCGAGGTAAACTACATACCTCGAGCCGATATGATAGACACGGGCACACCATGAAGACGAACAATCTCCCGGATATAGATCTCAGCTAACCTCTTGGAAGAATAGGAGACTGCCACAGAAATGAAATGTGTTGACTTGGTCAGCCTATCAACAAAAACCCACACTGCATCGAACTTCCTCTGAGTCCGTGGAAGTCCAACAATAAAGTCCATAGTGATACGCTCCCACATCCACTCAGGAATCTCAATCTTATAGAACAAACCACCAGGTCTCTGATGCTCGTACTTTACCTGCTGACAATTCAAACACCAAGCCACATATGCAATAATATCCGTCTTCATCCTCCTCCACCAATAATGCTGCCGCAAATCCTGATACATCTTAGCGGCACCCGGATGAACAGATTACCGGGTACTATGGGCCTCCTTTAAAATCGACTCTCTAAGTCTATCCACATTAGGTACACAAACTCAACCCTGCGGCCTCAAAACTCCATCATCTCCTAATGTAACCTGCTTGGCACCTCTGTGCTGCACCGTGTCCCTAAGGACACACAAATGGAGATAATCATACTACCGATCTCGGATACGTTCCAATAAAGAAGAACGACCGACTATGCAAGCTAACATACGGCTGGGATCAGAAACATCCAATCTCACAAACTGATTAGCCAAAGCCTGAATATCCAAAGCAAGCGGTCTCTTACCGACCGGAATATACAGCTAAACTACCCATACTGGCTGACTTTCTACTCAAAGTATCGGCCACCACATTGGCCTTTCCCGGATGATATAAGATGGTGATATCATAGTCCTTCAGTAGCTCCAACCACCTTCTCTGCCTCAAATTTAGCTCCTTATGCTTGAACAAGTATTGCAAACTCTTGCAGTCCGCGAACACCTCACATGACACGCCATGCAGATAATGACTCCAAATCTTTAATGCGTGAACAATGGCCGCTAACTCCAAATCATGAACTGCATAATTCTTCTCATGAATCTTCAACTATCGCGAAGCATAAGCAATGACCTTGCCACCCTACATCAACACCACACCAAGTCCAATACGAGATGTGTCACAATAAACTGTATATGGCCCTGAACCCGTGGGTAAAACCAACATCGGCACCGTAGTTAAAGCTATCTTGAGCTTCTGAAAGCTCGCCTCACACTCGTCCGACCACCTGAACTGGGTCAACCTGGTCATCGAGGCTGCAATAGATAAAAACCCCTCCACAAACAGAAGGTAATAGCATGCCAAACCCAAGAAACTCTGGATATCTATAGATAATGCAGGTCTAGGCCAGTTCTTGACTGCCTCTATCTTCTTCGGATCCACCTGAATACCCTCTGCTGAAACTATGTGACTCAAGAATGCAACTAAACTCAACCAAAACTCACACTTCGAAAACTTAGCATACAACTGACTATCTCTCAAAGTCTGAAGCACCACTCTCAGATGCTGCTCATGCTCCTCCCGACTGTGGGATTAGATCAAAATATCATCAATGAAGACTAGCACGAATGAATCCAAGTAAGGCTTGAACACTCGGTTCATCAAATCCATAAAAGCTGCTGGGGCATTTGTCAACCCAAATGGCATCACCAAGATCTCATAATGCCTATACTGAGTGCGGAAAGCTATCTTAGGGACATCGGATGCCCTAATCCTCAACTAATAGTAGCCAGATCTCAAGTCAATCTTCAAAAATACCTTGGCACCCCGAAGGGGATCAAACAAATCATCAATCCTCGACAATGGATACTTATTATTGATTGTAACCTTGTTCAACTACCGGTAATCTATACACATCCTCATCGATCTGTCCTTCTTCTTAACAAACAACACCAGCACACCCCAAGGTGAGATACTAGGTCTTATAAAGCCCTTATCAAGCAAGTCTTGCAGTTGCTCCTTTAATTCTTTTAACTCTGGCGGGGCCATACGATATGGCGGAATAGAAATGGGCTGAGTGCCCGGGGCCAAATCAATGCAGAAGTCGATATCCCTGTCGGGTAGCAAACCCAGCAAGTCTGAAGAAAAAACCTCAGGAAACTCATGAACAACAGGCACAGAATCCATAGAAGGGACCTCAGCACTAAAATTATAAACATATGCCAAATAGGCCAAACACCCCTTCTCGATCATATGCCGAGCCTTCATATATGAGACAACACTACGGGTAGAATGACGAGGAGTCCTTCTCCATGATAAATGAGGCAACCCCGGCAAGGCTAAGGTCACAGTCTTGGCATGACAGTCCAAGATAGCGTGGTAAGGTGATAACCAGTCCATCCCTAATATGATATCAAAATCAACCATGTCCAAAAGTAACAAATCTACTCGAGTCTCAAGACCCCCAATCACAACTATACATGAACGATGGACACGATCTACCATAATAGAATTACCCACCGGTGTAGACACATATACAAGAGCACTCAAAGAATCACTAGGCATGACCAGATACGGTGCCAAATAAGATGACACAAAAGAGTACGTAGACCCTGGATCAAATAGAACTGAAGAATCTCTACTACAAACCAGAACAGTAACTGTGATGACTGCATCAGAAGCCTCATCCTCAGGCCTGGCTGGAAGAGCATAACATTGGGGGCTGGGCCCCACCACTCTGAACTTCATTTCTAGGACGGCCTCCTGCTAGCTGGCCTCCACCTCTAGCGGCCTGACCTCTACCTCTAACACCTCTACCTCCAACTCTAGCACCTCTACCTTCACCTCTACCTGGCTGGGCAGGTGGTGGAACACTCGGTGCCTGAACCATGGCACGTGAACCTTGATGGCCTGTATCGCCACATGTATAACAAGCACTCGGCGGCTGAGACTACTGACCTTGATGGACTGAATAACAACTGTGAAAACTCTAGAGCGGAGGTGCACTGATAGGAGCTGGCGATGCACTATAGGAATGTTAATCAGAATACTGCATGTGAGCACCACGACCACCTAGAGCACTGTGGGATCTTGAAGTGCTGAATGAAACAGCCTAGGAGGATGGCCCCCACCAAAAGAATCCCTGCCTCTAGACGAGCCAACACTGAACCTACTAGAATGACGAGGTCTCTTGTCAGACCCCTGACCACCTCCCTTTGATAGAACCAACACAACTCTCCTAGCCACATTGGTCACATCCTGAAAAGAAATCTTGCTCCCCGTCTCCTTAGACATATGCAATCGAATAGGCTGAATGAGTCCCTCAATGAACCTCCTCACTCTCTCTCTCTCTCTCAGTGGGAAGTAGAAGAAGAGCATGACGGGCCAAGTCAATAAATCTGGTCTCGTACTGAGTAATGCTGGAGACGCTCAAACTACCTCCGATAGTTCTCCATCTAAGTGGTAAGAAGAAACTTTTCCAAAAATAGCTGAGAAAACTGATCATAAGTCAAAGCTTGTGACCCAGCTGGTCTAGCCAAACAATAATCTCTCTACCAAGTCTTGGCGGATCCAGACAAGCAAAAAGTAGCAAAGTCGACCCCATTAGTCTCCACTATCCCCATGTTCCTGAGAACCTCATGACAGCTGTCCAAATAATCCTAGGGATCCTTAGAAGATGTACCAACAAAAGTAGTAGTGAAGAGCTTGGTAAACCTATCCAATCTCCACAAGGCATCAGTAGACATAGCTGCTCCATCACTGGTCTGAGCTACCACACCTGGTTGAACTGATCCAACTGGCTAAGCTGTTGGAGTCTGAAACTGGGGAGCCATCTGCTCCGGAGCGCGGGCAGCGGGCGTCTATGCTCGTCCCCCGGCCTGAGAAACGGATGGTGCTACAGGAAGTAAGCCTGCCCGGGTGACACTCTCCATAAGGCCCACTAGACAAACCAAAGCATCCTGGAGTAATGGGGTAGCAATGAACCCCTCTAGGACCTGAGCTGGGCCCATCGGAACTGCCTGGGCCGGAACCTCATCATCAAACTCAACCTGAGGCTCCGCCGTTGGTGCTGCTGCTCTAGGCTAAGCTCTGCCCCTACCTCAGCCTCTAGCACATCCTCGACCTCGCCTTCTACCCCTCATGGGAGCTGCTGATGGGGGCTCGGGTTGCTGATTAGTGGATGAGGAAGCGCGTGTTCTCGCCATCTATAAAAGAATAGAGAAGATATTCAATTAGCATTGAGAAACCAAACCACACGATAGGAAAGAACAGATGTGAAGTTTTTCCTAACTCTGTAGACTCTAGAGATAAATACAAACGTCTTCGTACCGATCCCTCAGACTCTACTAAGCTTGTCCATGAATTGTGAGACCTAAGAAACCTAGAGATCTGATACCAACTTGTCCAGACCCAAATTTTCCACTCTCGGGAGTCGTGATGGCGCCTACTAGTGAAAGCTAGGCAATCCAATTAGTCCAATTATTTAATCATTTTCATTTTTAATCCCTTAGCAATTCCAAAACAATATAACAATAGCAGCGAAAATAATAATAACAAAAAACAATAGTGCGGAAGATGAAAGTTGATAATTTAGATTAATACAAACTACGGAAGTCTAAGTACAACTCAACCCAGAATTTGGTGTCACAATGTCACGGACCATCTTTGAATACTACAAATAAAGTCTGAATAGAAATACATGAATCTGTCTCTGAATAAGTAAAAAGAGAAGGAAATGATAAAAGGAGACGCCAAGGCCTACAGACGCTGACAGGACTACCTCAGGTTGCCTGAATGGACTGAAGGCAGCCACCTCACTATAGACCAAAAGTTGTAGCACCGGGATCTGCACATAGTGCAGAGTGTAGTATCAGCACAACCGACCCCATGTGCTGGTAAGTGCCTAGCCTAACCTCGGCAAAGTAGTGACGAGGCTAGGACATGATTACCAAATAAACCTTTGCAGTTAAATCATATACAGTGGAAAAGTAAAAGCATAAATTTACAATTATGGGTAGGAGGGGGAAACATTTGCGGGGAACAACAAGTAATAATAGAAGAACAACAGATAAATGTAAGGAACGCTAAAGTTCAATTATCAACAAGAATTAGAAATAAAAGATAGGTGCACGACATCACCCTTTGTGCTTTTACTCTCATCCTCACCATAAAAATCAATAAAATCGGCACGACGTCACCCTTCATGCTTTTACCTCACATAATCATGGAACGGAATGATCCTCCGTGCATTATCACTCATATCATGGAACGGAATTGTACATCGTGCGGCACGACATCACCCTTCGTGCAGTAACACTCTCAAAATCATACACGGCATCACCCTTCTTGTTTTACACTCTTCATCACCCAAACAACAATCACAAAGAAATTTGGGCAATGGATTCAATAATATTTCATTAAAATTCCTCTCGTGTATGGTACTGCATGGTTCCACTCTGCAATAACTCCGAATCATTCTTTTAAAGCTCATCCTCTTCATCTAGAGATGGGGCCATCCTTGGAGTCAAAGAGTTATCACCCACTTTATCATTGATGCAGACAGGGCTTCCTCGCATCATACTGTCGTTTCATCGAAAGATGATTCGACGTCGGGCAAGGGAACGATAGCATAACAACAATATCCCGGCAAGGGAAACAATATCATGAATAATAACATCCCGGCAAGGGAGATAATATCAAAAGCAATAACATCCCCGGTAAGGGAGACAATATTATAAACCTCTTCTCTTTTCCACGATTTCCTCACAACTCATTTCTCAATTCGAGCCAACGCTCTACAATGATCACTTACCAACAATACTTCCACAAGTTGAGATCAAATAAAGCATGAACAATACGAAATGGAGTCACATTAATCATAGTATATGACTCACGGTCATGTTTGATACTAACGTATAGATACTCGTCACCATACCTATACGTCGTACTCAACAATTAACACATAGAAAATAAGACAGACTTTTAATCCCTCAAGCTAAGGTAGATCAAACACTTACCTCGATGACACGAACACAATTCAAGCCTCAACTACCGCTTTACCTCTTGTTTTCCACAACCCATTCGCTTGTATCTAGCCACAATTTACTTAACTAAATCAATAAATGCTAAATGAATCAATTCTAATGCATGAAAATATGTTTTATAAAGATTTCCCCCAAAAGCCAAAAATCGACCCAGGGCCCACATGGTCAAAACCAGAGGTTCAAACAAAAACCTAATTACCCATTCACCCACGGACCCAAATATATAATTTGTTTTTAAATCGAACCTCAAATCAAGGTACAAATCCCCAAAATTTGAAAATCCTAAATTTTATCCAAAACACCAAATTTTCCCCATGAAAATCCTTGATTTTGAGTTGAAATCATGTAAAAAGATGTTATATATTAAATAAAATGAGTAAGAAATGACTTACAATTGGTTTGGAGATGACTTTTCTTTAGAAAATCGCCCAAAAGTGTTTAGGTTTTGAAAAGGTTTGAAAAATGCAGAAAAATGCGTCTAAGTCCCAATTAACTAGTCCCCGATGTCGCATTTGCGACCAGGGTTCGCATTTGTGAACCCTTAAGAAGCCCGATATCTTCGCAAATGCAAAAAAATTGTCGCATTTGCAACCACTCAAAAATCCTGAAGGTTTCGCATTTGCGAGACATCTGTCGCATTTGCGACTCTGGCCCTTCCGCATTTGCGATAAAATGGACTCATTTGCGATCAAGGCCTGCTCAGGCCATCTTCTCAAATGCGATACTATTTCACAAATGCAAGCTCGCATTTACTAGCCAGGCTTCAAATTTGCGAAGCCTGCAGACCTGCAACACACCAGCAATTTTCCTAAGTCTAAATTCACTCAGTGGCCAATCCAAAACTCACCCGAGCCCTCGGGGCTCCAAACCAAACATGCATGCAAGTCCAAAAACAACATACGGACTTGCTCGTGTGATCATATCATCAAAATAACATCAATAACTATGAATTTAGCATCTAAATCAAAGAAAAATCTCATGAACTCTTAAGTTCCATTTTAAACAACTGATGGTCCAATTCACGTCATATCAAGTCCGTTTTTACCAAATTTTACAAGCTCAACTTAAATGCCATATAAGATTTTTACAGGGCTCTAGAACTAAAATACGGGCCTGATACCATCAAATTCAAACACATTCCAATTTCTAAAACTCTTATAATTTCAGTTAAACAATTTCTTTCAAAAATTTATTTCTCGGGCTTGGGACCTCGGAATTCGATTTCAAGCATACGCTTAAGACCCATATTTTTCTACTAACCCTCCGAGACCTTCGAATCATAGGTCTGGGTCCATTTACCCAAAATGTTGACCGAAGTCAACTTAAATTCATTTTAAAAGCAAAATTTATCATTTTTCACAGTTTTTCACTTAATGACTTTCTGGATAGACGCCCAGACTGCGAACGTAAATCGAGGTGAGACAAAAAGGAGGTTTTAAGGCCTCGAAACACAAAATTGACTTGCAAAACAAAAGGTTATCACACCGTAGATCATGTTGGAGTCGTTTAGCGAAAGTTAGAAATTTGAAGGTTTTTGAGAAGTTTGACTGGAAGTGGACTTTTTGATATCGGGGTCGGATTCCGATTTCGAAAGTTGGAGTAGGTCCGTAATGTTGAATATGACTTGTATGCAATATTTTAGATCAATCGGACGTGATTTGGTAGGTTTCGGCATCGAATGTAGAAGTTTGAATTTCTAAAATTCATTAAGCTTGAATTGGAGTGCGATTTATGATTTTAGCATTGTTTGTGTGATTTGAAGGCTCGACTAAGTTTGTAATGTATTTTAGGACATGTTGGTATAATTGGATAAGGTTCCAGGGGCCTCGGGTGGGTCCCGAATGGTTAACGGAGCAAGTCTTGGACTTAAGGAATGGTTGAAGTGCACCAGTTCTGGTGTAATCGCACCTGCAAAAGTTTGACCATAGGTACATAACTGCAGAAGCAAGGAAATGGTTGTAGGTGCGGTTTGGGCGAAGCTGGGCAATTACCGCAGGTGCGAAGGGTTGTCCGCACCTTCACGGTCGTGGATGCGGTAAGGTGTGGCAGGTGAGAGAATGAGAGAGGAAGCCTGGGGGGTGCAGGTGCGGGTGCGCATCTGCACTGAGGGATCCACATGTGCGAAAGTCCTATTTTCTTACATTCTCTCTTGGTTGGACGATTTTTGGAGAGCTTCAAGTGGGGGTTTTTCATCATCTATGCCAATGGTAAGTTAATCCCACCTCTTCTAAGTTAAATACATGATTTTATTAGGGATTCAAGCATGAAAATTGGTAGAAATTTGGGATTTTGAAGAAAAACCTAGAATTGGTATTTCGGATTTTTAACCACGAATTTGGGCATGGAATTGAGAATAAGTTATATATTTGAGCTCATGAAGTTATGTATAAAGTTTATCTTCGAAATTTTTTGAAATTTGGGCACGTGGGCCGGAGGTTGATTTTATCAACTTTTCGAGCGGAGTTGAAAATTTTATTAAATTGAATTGTTGTGAGTATTGGAGTATATTTTTATCGGTTTGCACATTTATTGACTAGTATTGGAGCGTTGGGCATCAGTTTAAATTGTTGGAAAGGCTTGGGAGCCGGCTATGGAACTTTGGAGCAAGGTAAGTCTCCTTTTTAACCTTGTAAGAGGGAATTAACTCCATAGGTGAACTAAATTAATACAAGCTTCTATTTGTGGGAGCTACGTACGCACAAGGTGACAAGATTCCGTACGTAGCTACTAACTATGCCTATGTTCGGGTAGTTCTAGGCTTACACCATGATTTGCCGATACCATTATTTGATCCTGTTATTTACTTGCCTTGAAGAAATTTAGATCGAGTATACTTTTTAAATGCATTGAAAAGAGTTGAAATTGAGGATTTCAGGACTTGAAAGTTTTATTTGGACTTCATATGTTGAAAAGAATTAAAGAATATTATAAAAATAATTATTTGATAAATTCTATGTGTAACCGCGTCGCAATTATACTCTCCGAGCGGGGTAAATTTTTACTACTCTTATGGGATCGAACCGTTCGCCTCGGCAGAATTTTGTATTTCACTCTTATGGGATCGGGACATTCGCCCCGGTAGAATTTATGTACTACACTCTCATTGGAGCGGGTCGTTCGCCTCGGTAGGTTAATATATGCATCTATGGTTCGTGTCTTTCGACCCTCAACAGTGTACAGTTTAATTATTATGTTGGATCAGGTTGTACGCCTCGACATTTCCTATATCATATCCTCATGAAACCGTGTGTAATATTCGGCAAGCAGCTAGTGTATTCGTGAGCTATCCGAGTTTGAATTTATAATAATCTACTTGATGAAGTCCACTACACCTTTGTATGTGCTCCGGTTAAGGAGGGATTTTCTAATGGGAAGCTTGAGTTTATTGTAAATAGGGAAAATTTATATCATGTACCTTTATGTTTATTTCATTCATTTATTTACTCTGCCCCATATTTATTTACCTCTTTATTGTACCTGATATTATTGGACCACTAGTAAGTGTCGGAGTCGACCTCTCGTCAGTACTTCTTCGTGGTTAGACTGGATACTTACTGGGTACACGTTGTTTTCGTACTCATACTACACTTGCTGTACATTTGTTGTACAATCATATTCACATATAGTGGCCTTGTGGGTGCAGCAGCATGGTTGATGTGAGGAATTAGGTAAGCTGCATCTTATGTACGATCCGTAGCCAGCAAAGTCTACTTCAGAGTATTTATATTTTTTTCTTCTTTCCCGTCCAAATTTGTATTCTGGGCGGATGATGTATTTTACTTTATTTTTCCTAGTTGATGCCCATGCACTTGGGACACTAGGTTCTGGGATGATTATGGGATTATTCAATATTGAAATTTGCTAAAAAAATTATTATTTACTCTGTGAAGTTCATCAGTTATTATTTAATTGAAGGAGATTATAATTTCAAAAATACTAAAATGAGAACTAAATTAACTATTTGGTGTTGGCTTGCCTGACAGTGGTGTCCGGCGCCATTACAAACTTTAGTGGATTTTGGATCGTGACACGATCGGTAAATGTGGTCCCATAGTATTGAAATATTGTAGCATCTAACACAAATCATATTTCCGACCACAATCGGTCAGAATATGGTCAATATTTGACCAAAAGCTTGTCAACATTGGCTATTACATGCTAAAAAATGTTAAAATAAAATAAGCTCCTCATTTCCAACTGATTTCGGTCAGAATATTGAATTAAATTTTGCCCGCCTAGGTTCCCTCTTTTTTTCAATTTCTTACAGGTTTTTGGATCAGTAAAAAGGATAGAGTTTGTCATCATCAAAAAGGGGGAATTTGTTGGCCCAAGAAAAGGTGAAGTTTTGAAGAATGACAAATGAACTCAGTCATGGACTAGGTCCATCTTGTGAAGCACAGTCATGATCAATCTATGCGTGTGAGATGCACGTGAAGGAGATAAGTCCTACTGATTAAGCAGCAATATCTCCTAATCTGATCGAAAAGGTTGCATTTTAGATAAATGGAGAAAGTTTCCTTATATGAAGAGAACACGATCCAGGATAAAGATAGTGTTAGAGTTTGAGATCATCATGAACTCTTCTATGATAGAAGTTCAGCAATTGAGTCCCGATCAAACCCTGATTACTAACCTATTAAATGACAGTGATTGTCCTCTTTTACAGGTATTGCACATACGCAGAAGTGAAACTAAATTGAGAGCAAAAAGCAAGGCGATTTTGCAAGCAATTTATGTGTGATTTGAGTGTGCACTCCTGAAGCTACTTGAACGAGATAGAAGAATCAGTTTCATTGTGTCTATCTTTTACTCTAGTTCAATTGTAGTAGGTAGTTTATAGTTGTACCTTTCAGCTTTCATAGAAGCAATTGTATTAGGTAACTAAAGTGTTCAAGTTATAGCTAACTTGAAGTTGTCGCAACAGTTGAGGGTGTGTGCCACAACTGGATTAGAGTTAATCCTTAGGTTTACAAAGTGTTTTTGTAAATGCTGTTTTGGCTCAGTGATTTTAGTGGAAGTTTGGGAAAATCCTACTGAGTAGTAGGTTATGGTTTTTTCACCTTTTGAGCCAGGTGTTTTCCACATAAAAATCTCTGTGTTCTTTATTTTCTGTATTTATTACTCCGCAAACAATAATAGTTGGAACACCTAGAAGAACCAGGTTCTTCTATAGAGTAGTTAAGCGAAAATTGGGTACCACACAAATCACCCCCCCCCCTCTTGTGTGGTATTGACGCTTAAAACATCAATTGGTATAAGAGCAGGTTATCCTTGAAGAGGCTAACACCTTAGGAAAAGATCAAAATGAGTGCACCACCTGGGAACTAGGAAGGGCAATCAACTGCTAGGCCTCCACTTTTTAATGGTCAGTACTATTCTTGGTGGAAGAACACGATGAGGGATCACATCATAGGAGAAAACTATGAACTCTGGGACATATTCACTGATGGTCCTCTAGCAACCACAAAAAAGAATGCTGAAGGAGTGGATGTGCCAAAGACAAGAGCTGACTGCACTGCTGAATATTTGAAGAAATGAGAGAAGAATGCCAAGACCAAGAAATGGCTTATGTGTGGACTGGGTCCAGACGAGTACAGTAGAATTCAAAGTTATACCACTACTAAGGAAATCTGGGACACTTTGCAAGTGGCCCATGAAGGTACACCTCAAGTGAATAGGTCCAAAGGAACACTGCTGTATTCTCAGTATGAGAATTTCACCATGAAGGAAGGATAAACCATCTAAGAGATGTATACAAGGTTCACCACACTGGCAAATGAACTTAAGTCTCTTGGAAGGGTTATTCTTGAAGAAAACAAAGTTGAGAAGATTTTGACAAGGGTTCTGCCAGTCTCTTGGGAAAGCAAAATCACTGTTATTTAGGAATCAAAGAATATTGCTACCCTCAAGCTGGATGAACTAATTGGAAACCTCATTGCCTATGAACTGAGAAGGCAAACCATGAAAATGGATGCACCCAAGAAGGAAAGAAGTTTGTCTCTCAGAATTGCTGAAGGTTCAGATCTGGAGGATGATGAAATGGCTATGATCATAAGAGATTTCAAAAAGTGCCTGATGAGAGGAAAGGGTTCTTCAAGAGGTACAACCTTCAACAAACCAAGGGCTCCTGAGAAACAGACAATGAGGGTTGCTACAAATGTGGTAAGACTGATCACATGATCAAGAACTGTCCTTAATGGGAAATTGAGTGGAAGAAGGAAAGGGCTGAACAAAGGAACGGGAATAAGGGACAGGTTCAACCAAGAAGGAACAACGGATCAACAAAGGCTATGGTTGTTGCCTGGGGATAAACATCAGATGAGGACTCAGAAGATGAAGCTGGAGATGAACAAGCACTTATGGCCATGGGAGAATCAGATGATGAACAAGAGGTAAGTATCCTTCATCTCAAAGACAAGATTAAATTCCTATCTAAAGAAAGGTTGTCGGAGCTATTGCTAGATTTCATTAATGAGTCTAAAATAATTAACAATGAGAAGGAAGATCTGTCTAGGGAATGTGTGATCCTAAAACCCAAGTGCAAAAACCTAGAGTCTAGGGATAATGAGAATGAGAGTAAAAATGTTGAGTTGAAGAATCAGGTTCTTGAACTTGATGCCAGTATCCTAGAATTTAGGTCTGAGAACTTAAAACTGAAACTAGGAACAGGTAAGAAGAAAGCTGACCACTCACATCTCACTCTAGAAGAAAACTTGGTAAAAATGAAAGATGAGTTGTACAGGAAGGCTGAGCAGATAAAAATCTTAAAAGAAGATCTATGGAAGGTAAAACATGAACTAGACAGAACTTGTAAATGGAACAAGGCTTCTGATGCGCTTTCCTGGCTACAGGAACATCACAGTAGCAACAAAAGAGGACTTCTCTATGGAACTCAAGCACCTACGTGGGATCCTAAAAGAAAGTATCTCACTCTTCCTGAGAACAAAATCTACACACAATGTGGTAAGACTGGCTACTACAAAATGAATGTAATGCAAAAGAAAAGGCCAGTCAAAAGAACAAAACTTTTGTTCAAGAGAAAAATAGGCTGCTTGGGTGGGCTAAAAGGAATTTGATTTATCCCTTTGCCTATAGAAAGGGACCCAAAGTAGTTTGGGTTCCTAAGACTAACCCTTGATTTTGTTTTGTAGGTCCAAGTGAAGGGAAGTAGACAAATATAGTACATGGATAGTGGTTGCTCAAAACATATGACTGGAAGCAAGAACCAGTTCCTTTCACTTGAGGACCTAAAGAGAGGTAATGTCTACTTTGGAAGTGGGAAGAAAGGTGAGATTATTGGTGTTGGAAAGGTAGGTAAGACAGATTCTCACTCCATTGAAAATGTCTACTTGATAGATGGCTTGAAATACAGCCTTATCAGTGTGTCATAACTGTGTGACAGAGGTAGCCTTGTAGCATTCACCTCTACTAAATGCTTTGTGACTAACCTTACCACTAACAAGATTATTTTGCAGGGAAAAAGAGTTAACAATATTTACATTGTAGATTTGTCTACTCTTTTAGAAAATGAGCTCACATGTCTAAGTGTGTTCGATAATGATCCTCTCCTGTGGCACAAAGGACTTGGTCATGCTAGTCTGAATTAGCTAAACAAATTAGTCTCTAAGAACTTGGTGATAGGGTTACCTAACATCAAATTCAAGGAAGACAAAGTTTGTGAGGCCTGTGCAAGGGGAAGCAGGTAAGATCATCCTTCAAAAGCAAGAAAATGGTAAGCACAACCAAGTCGTTAGAACTGGTCCATATGGATCTCTGTGGTCCAATGAGAACCATGAGCAGAGGTGGAAAGAAATATGTAATGGTACTTGTTGATGATTATTCTAGATTTACCTGAGTACTATTTCTAACATCTAAAGATGAAGCATTTGACATGTTTACTACTTTTTTTAGAAAAACTTAGAAACAATTAGGAAATCAACTTGCATCCATTAGGTCTGATCATGGAACTGAATTTGAAAATGCTAAGTTTGCTGAATTCTGTGATGAAAATGGTATAGATCATAACTTCTCTGCCCCTAGGACTCCTCAACAAAATGGAGTAGTTGAAAGAAAGAACAAGACTCTTGAAGACATGGCTAGGACTATGCTTCTTTCTAGTAAACTGCCCCACAGCTTCTGGGCAGAGGCTGTAAACACTGCATATTATTATAAATAGATGCATGACTAGACCTCTTGTAGAGAAGACTCCCTATGAGTTACTTAAAGGGAGAAAACCAAATATATCTCATCTTAGGGCATTTGGATGCAAGTTCTTTGTGCACAATAATGGAAAAGACTCCCTAGGTAAGTTTGATCCTAGAAGTGACGAGGGAGTATTCTTGGGATATTCTTCACATAGCAAAACATATAAAGTGTTCAATAAAAGAACGTTGTGTGTAGAAGAAAGTGTGCATGTAGTGTTTGATGAAACTAACATTTTTTCTAAGAGATAGGAACATGAAAATGAAGCCATTGGATTGGTAAAAGATTTGATTGAAGCCTCAGCACAAGTTAAAGTGGCACCAAAAGAAGGAACAGGTGATGGAACAGGTTCTTCCATTTAGGGCAACCTGACAGAGGGAACTAATCAAAGAGGAATTGAAACAAACCCCGTAAAAGAACCTGTTCATGACCATGTTCCTCAGCAACAGAACATGGGATAAATATCTAGCAGAAACTAGTTGGTTGTGAAACCTCACAAGTATCAAAGTTCTCATCCTATTGAGAACATTATCACTGATCTAACACCAGGAGTAAAAACTAGATCACAATTAAAGAATCTGTGTGCTTTTGATACCTTTTTATCTCTTATTGAACCTAAAACTGTTGTTGAGGCTTTGCAGGATGCAGATTGGGTGAATGCAATGCAAGATGAACTCAATTAGTTCGATATAAGTCAAGTGTGGCATCTAGTTCCAAGACCCAAGGACAGATCAGTTATTTGTACAAAATGGGTCTTCAGAAACAAACTTGATGAAGATGGAACAGTTACAAGAAATAAGGCAAGACTGGTGGTCCAAGGTTACAGCCAAGAGGAGGGCATATATTATGATGAGACTTTTGCTTCAGTTGTAAGACTAGAGGCAATAAGACTCCTCATAGCCTTGGTAGCACACGTGGAATTCACTCTTCATCAGATGGATGTCAAAAGTGCCTTCCTGAATGGCTACCTAAAAGAAGAAGTGTTTGTAAAACAACCTCTAGGGTTTGAGAGCAAGGAATGTCCTGAGCATGTGTACAAATTAGACAAGGCTCTCTATGGAGTCAAGCAGGCTCCAAGAGCATGGTATGAACGACTGTCCAAATTTTTGCTTGAACATGGGTACAAAAGAGGTAAAATTGATAGTACCTTATTCTTAAGGGAAAAAGGTAAAGATCCCCTTGTGGTACAAATATATATTGATGACATAATCTTTGGGGCCACCACTGATAAGCTAAGTAAGGATTTTGCAAAATTAATGGGGAGTGAGTTTGAAATGAGTATGATGGGTGAGCTTAACTTCTTCTTAGGCTTATAGATCAAACAAAGCTCAAATGGAACAATGATCTATCAGCAGAAGTATGCAAAAGAGCTTATCAAAAAGTTTAAAATGGAGGAATAAAAGGAAATAGACAAAATTAGACATTAATGAACCTGGTTCATCAGTTGATCAAAAGTTGTATAGGGGTATGATTGGTTCACTCTTGTATCTAATGCTAGCAGACCTGACATAGTCTTCGGTGTAGGGTTTTGTGCTCGCTTCCAGGCCAATCCAAAAGAGTCTCACTTGACTGTTGTCAAGAGGATACTAAGATACTTGAAAGGCATCACTGATCTGTGTCTTTGGTATCCCAAAGGTAGTAATTTCAATCTAGTAGGATATGTTGATGCTGATTATGCATGTTTCCTTGTGGATAGGAAAAGCACCTCAGGTATGGCTCACTTTATTGATTCATGTCTTGTATCCTGGGCCACTAAAAAGCAAAATTCGATGGCTTTATCCACTGCTGAGGCTGAATATGTTGTTGATGTATCTTGTTGTGCTCAATTGTTATGGATCAAACAGCAGCTGGTAGATTTTGGCATTGAAGTTGGTTGCATTCCTATATTTTGTGATAACACTAGTACTATAAGTATGACAAAAAACCCTATTCATCATAAGAGGACTAAGCACATAGATGTTAGACACCACTTCTTAAGAGATAACTATGAGAAAGGATTGATCTCCATAGAATTATGTGTTACTGATAAGTTAATTGCTGACATCTTCACTAAAGCACTAAGTAGAGAAAACTTTTAGAGGAACAGGTTGGAATTAGGGATGATTAAGATCACCTAATAGGTCCAGCTCAGAATGCACAGTGAAAAAAAATGAAAAAAAATAAAAATTGGCTGGGAATTCTGAACTTGTGTAAATATCTAGATTAATTCTTACTCAGCTTCATACTTTAATTAGGATACTCTTGTGACATGTGTTTATATGACTCACTAATCTCTTACAAAATTTTCTCTATGGCATTTGAGGCATGTTCAAGAGAGTTCTAAATGAAGAACCTGGTTCATCAATATGGGTTCATATGAAAGCTCAGGTATGTTTTGTATACTCTACACAATTAGAAAGATTAATAATTCAATCATGAGCAGAAGTCCTATACTTGTCAAATTCCTAGAAAATTCTATCTGTTAGCATTGAACCAGTTCCGTCCACCTAGAACTCTAAACCATAATTTTTGCCTAATATCTAGGGAAGCCAAATAGATAATTCAAAATATGGAATTTCAAGTTAATTAGACTCCTATTTGACTACTGCAAAAGGCTGTTGTTACTTATTAAATGTGTAATTCCTTTAAATACACATCTTTTCTACAGCATTCATCATAACTCCAAACCGTCAAAAACTCTTCTTCACTTTCACTTGCCCTCTTCTCCAAAATTCCCAGATTCTCTCAACAAACCAACAATCATGTCTAACCCACAAGAAAATTCTGGAACTCCTCCACCACCATCTCCCTCAAATTCATCCTTATCTACTCCACCCAGTGTATCCCCAAAACCGAGACTACGAAGGGTAAAAATGCTTGCTCAAAAAACTATAGCATCTGGGCTCTGAGGAAGGCTTTAAATGAAATGTTGAAAGCAAGCCAAGTGAAAGAAATCCAAGCTCCAAATTCCGACTCCAGCTCTGAGTCTGAATCTTATCAATCCGCAATTGAAGGGGAAGGACATGGGCCTTCTGACTTTGAAAAGATTCAAGAATCTCCTTCTGAGGTAAGTTCATCGTTGATTGAAAACCTAGAGACTAGGTTTGTTCTGGTTATACCAATTAGAGATGTTGAAGTGCCTGAGAAATGTAGGAGTGGAGGTAAAAAGAATTTTGAAAAAGAAAAAGAGAGAGAGGGTGCATGTGGTTAAGAAAGGGGAATTGGGAAAATTATAGTGTCTGCCATCTGTGGGGTTGAACATGAAAGGGTAGATGGCATGAAGTCAGAGGGAAGTGGTTCTAAGGAAGCTGCTGAGGGGTTGGTTCATCTGAGCATACGGAGAGATGAACATGTTTCATCTACTAAAGAGACCCTAGCTGATCTACTGAAAAAGGTTGGGGCAAGCTATGACCCAAAGAAACGCAGAACTCCCACAACAAAAGCCCCAAATGTTCCTAAGCCTTCCTAGAAAAGAAAGGCTTCATCTCCAACACCTACTGCCTCCTTATTGCCAATGGGTAGAGCCACAAGAAGCAGGGTGAAACAGAGTGAAGTTGATCTACAAAGGGCCTTAGAAGAAAGTAAGAAAAAGAAAAAGGATAAAGGAAAGGGAAAGATTGCAGAATCCTCAGAGGCTGTTGAGGAAGAGGAGATGGAACTAGTCCATCAAGAAAGGGGTACAACAGTGGAGGTTCCTACACCCAAGCCTAAAAAGCCCAAGACCTCTTCCAAGAAGTCTTCCTCTGTGCATGTGGCTGTTGAACCCACACTAGCTAAGAGGACAAGATCTGCAGTGAAAACCAAACAATCAAAAGTTTCTGATGATGATGACTGGAGTGGAGAAGAAGAAGAAAATGATTCTGAGAAAGAACAGGACAAACTTGCCATTTTTGGCAGAAGAAATACTTTAAAGGGTAGACTGTTAAAGGACTTGGTGGAACCAGGATTGATGAGATTGGTGGATGCTTTAGCTGCTCAGAGATGGAAGGACATGGTCCTTCAGATGGATGGTAGGCTAGCCAGAAATGAGCTGATTGAAATTATGGCCAATGTTGTTGTTAAGGATGGAGTCGTTAGTAACCTAGTGAAAGGAGTTCAAGTGTAGTTTGATGTAGAAAAACTAGGAGAGATCCTGGACATACCCTCTGAAAGGTTTGATGACTATACAAGGCAAAGGTGTCCATGCCTGGACTCCCTCCCTACTTCCCTTTAAATCACCAAGAGGTTTTGTGATTTGGAAGAGGTAACTGAAGTCAGGGCTGTGCAGAAAAGTGAAATAAGGCCTGAGCACAAGGTTGTGTTTGAATTTGTCAACAAGTGCTTAATGCCCAGATAGGGGAGAAGGAACACTGCTACCTACATGGATATGGTTCTTATGGAGTGCCTGGAGAGAGGGAAGCAAATCAACTGGCCTGCCTTCATTATCAAACTGCTAGACAGGGTCATAAATGGCTCCAAAGCTCATGCTACTCCATATGGCTTCATTCTGACCACAGTTCTGGACAGGCTAAATATGCCTCAAAAGAAATGGGAAATGGCTTCGAGCAAGGAATACTTTGGCATCAAAACTCTTCTTTCCTGTGACTATTCAGCCAATGTCATCCCCATTGAACCTGGTTCATCCCTGAAGACACCCATCAACTACAAAGTTAGGACTCTGGTTAAGGAATGTGCAGCCAAGGACGATAAAATTGCTAGGCTCAAGGCTCGTGTGGGTGAAGTGGAAATTGAGAGGGATGGTCTCAAAACTGAGCTTGCCAAAGAAAAGGAGAAGAATGATGGAATTCTTCAGAACATGCTGAATCTTCTCCAAACTCAAACCCAACCCTCCAGTTCCTCCAAGCCGTAGGATTCCTAGCTTTTGTCTCCTGAACTTGTTCAGTACCCCCAGTGACCCAGATTAGGGATTTTTCTATTTTTGCTCATGGTTTGAATGTTTTTCTTTCTTTTTGTGGATTGTAGGTGGCAACATATCTCTATCAATGATAACTGCTATTTTCTCTTGTTCAATGATTAATCTGTCCTTGATAGTTTAAATATGGTTGTTTGATTACTGATGATTGCACCATGATTGCAGTTGCAGTTGCCCCAATGGCCAAGAGTACTTATTAAAATCTGGGTATCACACTTCATATACAACTTTTCGATGATGCCAAAAGGGGGAAGAGATATTGTTCTTTACACATTCTGAAAATAAGTGATATTTATAACCTAATTAACTTGGTCCTTGATGATAAGTGAATTTTCTAAGTTTAGTATTGATGGTTAACCTGAGTTCTTACAGGATTCAAATCAGTAAAAAGCACAGAGTTTGTCATCATCAAAAAGGGAGAATTTGTTGGCCCAAGAACAGGTGAAGTTTTGAAGAATGACAAATGAACTCAGTCATGGACCAGGTCCATCTTGTGAAGCACAGTCATGATCAATCTATGCATGTGAGATGCACGTGAAGGAGATAAGTCCTACTGATCAAGCAGCAATATCTCATGATCGGATCGAAAAGGTTGCATATTCGATAATGGGAGAAAGTCTCCTTATATGAAGAGAACACGATCCAGGATAAAGATAGTGTTAGAGTTTGAGATCATCATGAACTCTTCTACGATAGAAGTTCAGCAATTGAGTCCTGATCAAACTCTGATTACTAACCTATTAAATGACAGTGATTGTTCTCTTTTACAGGTATTGCACATATGCAGAAGTGAAACTAAATTGAGAGCAAAAAGCAAGGCGATTTTGCAAGCAATTTATGTGTGATTTGAGTGTGCACCCCTGAAGCTACTTGAACGAGATAGAAGAACCAGTTCCGTTGTGTCTATATATTACTCTAGTTCAATTGTAGTAGGTAGTTTAAAGTTGTACCTTTCAGCTTTCATAGAAGAAATTGTATTAGGTGCCTAGAGTGTTCAAGTTATAGCTAACTTGAAGTTGTCGCAATAGTTGAGGTTGTGTGCCACAACGGGATTAGAGTTAATCCTTAGGTTTACAAAGTGTTTTTGTAAATGCTGTTTTGGCTCAGTGATTTTAGTGGTAGTTTGGGAAAATCTTACTGAGTAGTAGGTCATGGTTTATTCACCTTTTGAACCAGGTATTTTCCACGTAAAAATCTTTGTGTTCTTTATTTTCTATATTTATTATTCCGCAAACAGTAGTAGTTGGAAAACCTAAAAGAACCAGGTTCTTCTATAGAGTAGTTAAGCGAAAATTGGGTACCACACAAATCACCCCCCCCCCTCTTGTGTGGTATTGACGCTTAAAACATCAGTCGGTATTAATGGTCAAACGCAGTCAAATATTTATAGATTATTGTTATCTATAATCTACATATATTTAACATTCTAAATTATAATATATATATATATATATATATATATATATATATATATATATATATATATATATATATATATATATATATATCAATCAATGATGTGATTTGACCGAGTATATGTTGTTGTTGCTACAACTTAAGTTTTAATATAGCACTACATCTTATAGCACTATATATTTTGCTTTGAAATGTGTTCTAGCGTGTTGGATGCCGATACTTAGACTCGATCGCTCACACGTTAAAACTCAATAATATCTTGTCAGTTAAAATCAAGAATTATGCATGTTATAGGTTAACTAAGTGATAAAAAAGTATATCCTAGGTTAGTCGGATATAATTGAATTTTGGATTGATCCACTGGTCAAGTATCCGAGAAAATTACTAATCAGTTGATCGAGAATAACTAGATTATCACAAAGAAAATCGAATTATAATCTAATTATTGTCAATTGATCCACTGGTCAACTATAAAGGATGCCACATCGCCAAAAAACTAGATTATCACATAGAGCTGATACGATTGGGCGATGTCGCATATATATTGTATACGGTAAAAATCAGAGAGTCCGATTTTATGATCGTTATGGCATTTCGTAAGACCGCTCCCAGAAGGCTCGGGGTTCGACCCCGAGGTTCTCAATGATTGACCTCGAGGCAGTGCAAATCAAAGGCTATGATGGACAGATGGGAAGTTCCCAAGGCACGTGATTAAAGCTGACCAAGTCTATTAGGCTAGTTCAAGCCCGTACCGTGGCATTAAATGACTATACCAGCCTCAAATCCTTGTAATAAATGCATCTGTACTATGTTGGGATTCCCCCTCATATATATAGGGGACCCTTGTCATTTTGTAAGACACACAACATTCAATTCAAGAACCTTCTCTGCTCTCTAACTTAAACACGTTCTTCTTTGGTTCTATTGCTTACATTTATTGTGTTTCAATAATTTGTATTCATTTATTGCTCATTATTGATCATAAAGAGCTCAGATCAAAGCTCTTAGAATTGTTAGTCCTTCATCGGCCATTCACATCCTAATGCTCAGCTTGACCTCGAGGCCCCGTATAAGCCAGCTTGAGGCCCCGATTCTCACCCGCTCGGTTTTCTTATCACACTGCCTTCAAGCTCTTATCCTATTTTCTAATCTCACACTTAGCATTTACTGCCTAACAACTAGCATAAAAATAAATCACGTATTTTTAGAACCACAAAATCAAATCTAATTGTAATTACCATTTTCAAGGTAAACAGTTACACACACACACACACACACACACACACACACACACACACACACACATATATATATATATATATATATATATATATATATATATATATATATATATATATATATATATATATATATATATATATAAGCATGTCCGATACAACGACTATATCGATTAAACTCGATCAATTATATATATAATATTTATCATCTGTGTGCTTTCGTATAAATTATACTTCATATCCGTATACGTGTAATAGATTCTAATAGAGTGTATGATATATATATATATATATATATATATATATATATATATATATATATATATATATATATATATATATATATATATATAGAGAGAGAGAGAGAGAGAGAGAGAGGTTGTTACTAGCATTGTTATTGTTGTTGTGACTGTTGTTGGTTAATTATTGTTGTTGTTGGTTAATTGTGGTTGAATGACAGCAATGTAACGTTGCCATTATAGGATTAATATTGGTTGTAATTGGCATCTGGTGTAGCTTAAAAGCAAGCACATTCTGCCAGATTTTTATCTAAAAAAGACCGATTTCCGTCGGAAATCTCATATTAAAGCCCGGAAATTTAAAATTTATTTGAAATTTTCAACCGAAGTTGGTCGGAAATTACTTTTTTATTTATTTATTTTTTATTATACCGATCGATTTCGGTCAGTTTGTTAAAATTTACAAAGAAATACAAAATTATTATATATTTATAATTCTGACCGAAGTCGGTCGCTATTTTTAAAAATAAATAAAAAATAATTTAAATAGTACCGATCGACTTCTGTCGGTATATTTATTTTTCCAACAAAAGTTGCCAGTCAAAGCGTTGAATTAATCGACCGGCTTCGGTCGGAAAATTGCGACCGCCTTCGGTCGCAACACCTTAACAGTCATTATTTTTTCGACGAATCAAAAGCAATCGAAAATCGGTCACTTTTCCTTTAATTCCGATTGATTTTGATCGATTTTGGTGGACGAAATTTGGCAGTTTACTAGTTGTGGTTAGGGTTGTACATGGACCGAGTTGGTTCGATTTTTATCAAAACCAAACCAAACCAACTATTTCGGTTTGGATTGGTTCGGTTTTGTCAGATTTTTCGGGGTTTTTGTTAATATTATTTCAATCTTACTTTGTTAAATTATTGATAAATAATTATATGTTTAATAAAAATATAAAAAGTTGACAAACATATTATCTGTTAAAATATTCTTATGAGAGAATTTTCTTAGTAACACATACTAGTTATTTTTTTAGTCGACTGACAATAATGTTTCGTTGATGTACTCTTTCAAGGTTAACCGAATTTAATAATTAAACATAAAAATCAATATGATACCTAAATAATAATAATCACTTCACATTCGAAAAAGATATAATAATTTAATAGATCTTAACATATGATATGAATATGGAAGAACAAAGAGATTGACGCATTTCAGTAACACTTGATGAGAAAGTGATCATATAACCATTATTTAATGTTAATAAATATGGAACACTTCATATACTATTAAATATTATATCCCGCAAGATAATCCCAAATATTTCTAGATATTTTTTAAAGAAAATTCTATATAAAATCTTAAAAGTACATATAAAAATTATATTACATTTATATGTCGGTTTGGTTCGGATTTTTTATTCAATACCAAACCTAGTCGGGTTTTTTAATCGGTTTGGTTTGACTTTTCGGGTTGGTACGATTTTTCGGTTCGATTTGTACACCCCTAGTTGTGGTTATCAAGAGTGATAATTCATATGGACGTTTCGAAATCTATTTTACCTAACAGGTCGAATTAGCCGCCATGATGACTCATGTTTTTTTAATAATTTATTCATTTATTCGCACTTTTATAGTGTGGCTCACGGGAAGGCCTATTGCCATATAATCTTGACCATACTGCTCCTAATATAACTAGTTACGATTAGCCCGGGCAGTGCCCGTGCCCAACAACCATAGTCAAGTGTAAAATTTTCCTTTTCCCCTCTATGTATATATGAATTATACGTATTATTTATTTATTCACTAAATATATAGTTGGGTGGGTGGCTATATAATTAATTCTTTTTAATGGCTTAAATGCGTAAAAATAGCACGGATAACCAGTTTTCGGACTGGTCATTCAAAAATAGCCAATGTTTACCAAGTCAATGAAAAATAGTCACTATTTTGCTGCAACAGAGACCGGTCCAACATAATATACTGGAGTTCGGTGCACCTGTGTATGACCTCCAGCATATTATGCTAGACCGGTAAACTTTGCTGGCTCCAGTATAATATACTGGAGACTGGAGCACCGGTGCTCCAAACTCCTGTATATTATGTTGGACGGATATACTTGCTGGAACTCCAATATATTATGCTGGATTTCTAGTGTACTTATGCTGGAACTCCATCATATTATGCTGGAGTTCCAGCATACTTATCCTAGAACTCCAGTATAATATGTTGGAGTTCAAGTATACTTATACTGGAACTCCAGCATAATATACTGGCGTATTTTCCTGGATTTGAATAGTGTTTTCGCTTAGATTTATCTTTACATAAAAAGTGGCTAAATTTCGATTACTTTTGAAACTGGGCTATTTTTGAACGACCAGTTGTAAATCTGGCTATTTTTGAATTTCTCCCCTTAAATGCTCATTATGTTCGAGCAAAGTTTAAAAGAATTTGCTTCTTTTTTTTAGACAAAAGCTAAACTTTCTTAAAAATTTAATTGACTCAAACTTCAAATAATCATTATTCGTATTCTCAAATGTTCCCTATATGAAATTCTAATTAATTGATCATTCTTTATACACAGCTTTAGAATGAAAGCTCGCAATAATATAATCAAACATTATCATAAACTCATAAGTGTTGCTAATATTTAGTTTTCTTTTTTTTTCTTTTCTTATTCAAATACTTTTGTCTTGCTATTTGACTTGAATATAGATTATAGAGTAAAATAATTTTGGCATAATATATACTTTGCCCCTTCAACTTGTATGCAAATTCCTTTGAGACATCGCAGTTTTACATGCAATATTCTCACCAAACGCTTTTGAGTATATTTTTTCCTTCAATTTATCGTGGCTATTGGCTTTAATAGCTTCTACCAACTTTTTGACTTTGGAAGCAACGACTGTTGCAATTTTGTTAGTATTAATTATTATTTTTTCTCTTGATTGATTATTTATTATTATCCATGAATAATAAATTCACGAGATCCCATTTTTATATCCGTCAATAACAAACTCAGGAGACCACAATAATCCGACTATATTAAAACACAATAGCATTGTCTTCTTCTAAACAATTCTCATCTAATACATGAACTGAAATTGGCTTCGTATTTAGCCAACTTAAAATAAAAGTTGTACTCCCTCCATTCCAATTTATGTGAACCTATTTCATTTTTGGTTTGTTTCAAAAAGAATAACTCCTTTCTAACTTTGAAAATAATTTAGCTTAAACTTACAATTCTACGATTAATGAGAAGCTTTTATAACCACACAAATACTATGAACCCCTTTTTGACTTGTTTAGGACCACAAATTCCAAAAGTCTTCATTTTTTCTTAAATAATCTTAGTTACAATTGTGAAAGATAAGTTGCTTTAATTGTATTTCGAAGCTTTTAAAAATTTATAAAACAAAAATTACTCTTTTTTGAATTGCAGTGAAACTACCTCACCAATTACATTAATTTGAATTGAAAACTGACTTTGAGCTAATAAATTTTAAGCATATCACTTATGATTGAATAATGATTTTTTATGAAACATTGTATAGCTTATACAGAGATAGCTTATATAAGCCATAAGTAAAAAAAAAAAAAAAAAAAAAAAAAAAAACCTTTGAGGGTCTAATTTGTGCAGATATTGGCATGAGAATTTTTGTAGGAATATGCTTCAGTTAATTCCTACATGCCAAAAGTGATTTTAAAAAAAAACATAATATAGAACCTAACAACTACTCCATCTGCTTTATATTAAATGAGGTATTTTTCTTTTTAATCTGTTCCAAAATTCTTTAAATTCTTTCATTTTACTCATTTACCCTTAATGAGAAGTTTTTATATCCACACAAATGTCATGGCCCCACAAATATTTTACCCCTTAAGCTTTTAAGACCACAAGTTTCAAAAGTCTTCTTCTTTTTTCTTAAACTTCGTGCCGAGTCAAACTAATTCATTTAATATGAAACGGATGGAGTATTAAATATTAAATTGATCTTCAAGAAAGTCAAGCTCTACGATTAAATTATAAAATTTCATGTCTCAACTCTTTGAGTTAATCGAATGTAACTCTTTTGCCCAGTAAGCTTTCAACGTTTTATCCTTGTGTTTGTTCCCGTTTGACCGTAGATTTTGACTTCATTTTTTCAAAAAAAAAAATAAAAATATTGTTTGTTTATGAAACATGATCATGTTTTGGGAAAAAAAATCAAAAAATTTCAAGTTCCCAAAAACTGGTTTAGAGTAATTTTTGGGTGAAAATTTTTTTCCACTCACAAAACTTCAACTTTTCTTAAAATAAAATGCATGTCCAAACACAACTTCAACTTTCAAAAATTATTTTTCAACAAACTTCAAAAAATCTTTTTTCGAATTTCAATCAAATCTATTTCTGAATGTTAGCTTTATCCCATTAGATATCCTTACAGTGCCTTTTGGTAAATACAGCCAAGGTTGAGGGCTTGTAGATACCCGAAAAACGTGATGATGTTATGTATTACACAGAGCCAACATAACCACAAATTAGACTCCTTTTGAGGATTGATTTTATTTTGTACCTCACACAACTAACACTAGTTGTGTGAGTTAGACTCCTTTCAACTCTTTTCACACAAATTAGACTCCTTTCAACTCTTTTTATCTCACGTATTTGTGAACCCATATCTTACACATCTGGGTCCACAAAATTCTGGGACCCTGCAGTTGTGAGACAAAAAAAGAGGTCTCGCACAACTATGAGGCACAAAATAAAAAAAAATTCGTTTGAAAAATTATTATTCTTTACAGGACTACGTATTAATTGAAAAGGTGGACGCTAAGGGACCCACCATAATTTCAATTTAGGAGGAACATGCGGCGATCTTTGCAGCTATTGATAATGTCCAAGTAATAAAGTAGCATGTACAACACTTTCAAGCAGCCTAACATAAAAAATGCACTCAAATTAAGCAGGCATGTTGATGACAGAGGCAGGTCACCGTGGCTTCTTATGCACTCAAATTAAGCAGGCATGTTGATGACAGAGGCAGGCCACTGTGGCTTCTTATGTCATGACGACATGTTGTATGTGTTAGACTATAATACGGTTCAGCTAGATGAGAGCCTGGGTTATGAGAAGGAGCCAGTTTCCATTGTTGACAGGCAGGTTCACCAGTTGAGGTCCAAAAAGATTTTTACGGTAAAGGTTTAGTGTAGGGGTCAACAAGTCGAGGAGGCAACTTGGGAGACCGATGAGGACATGCGGAGCAGATATCCACACTTATTTGGCACTCCAGGTACGATTCTAGACCGGTTTGATAACGAACGTTTGTTTAAGAGGTGGAAAATGTAACAAGTAGACCGGTCATTTTGCTTTATAGATCCCCATTCCCCTAATTAAGACTCCCCCCATATGTGCTTTTACTATTTTATGATTGCATGGATGGTTAGTTCGGGTTTGGAAGGGTTCGGGCTGAAATCAGAAAACTTAGTTCCTTAATATTGGCTTAAAATGGTTAAGTTTGACTTGATTCAATGTTTTGAGTAAACGATCTTGGAACCGGATTTGACAGCCCCTATAGGTTCGTTTGATGATTTTTCACTTGGGAGTATGTTCGGATCCGATTTTGGATGACCCGGAAGCGTTTTGGCACTTAATATCAAACGTTTGAGCATTGAAGGGTTTCAAGTTCTTTAAGTTTGATTTGGAGTAGATTTTGGTATTATCGAGATTCATTTGGGATTCCGACACTGGGAATAGTTTTGTATGCTGATTTAAGACTTGCACACAAAATTTAGCATCAACCGAGTAGTCTAAGTAGGTTTCAGCTCGTTCGGAGCTAGTTAAGAAGTTCATAACTTGATTCAATTTGATTTTGGGATGACATTCTTAGTTTTGATGTTTTTGTACGCGTTTTGAGAGTTCGAGCAGGTCCGTATTATGTTTTTGGATTTGTTGGTGCATTTGGATGGGATCCCGGGTGGCTCGGCTGAGTTTCAGACCGCCCGGAGCTAAGTCCAAAATGATGTCGCTACTAGTTCTTGTTTCCTTCTTCGCGATCGCAAGGGAGGGGCTGTGTTCACGAAGGAGGAAAAATTGGGGACCGGAATTTGTGTTATGCGTTCGCTACAACCATTTCATGTTCGTGAAGGTTTGGGACCTATGGACTTCACGTTCACGTGAATAGGCCCGCGTTCGCGTAAAGGAGGCTGGAGCTGGGTGAAACACTATTGGTATTCACGTTCATGATGGTCAAAATTTCTGGGCCTAGGCTATTTGCCTTCGCGATCCTGAGGCCTCTTCCGCGGTCGCGAAGAAGGAATGCCTAGGCATAGACTTGTTTTAAAAACGAGACTTAGGCCATTTTCTCTCATTTTTCATTTCCTTAGCCAATTTTGGAGCATCTTGGAGAGGAGTTTTCACCTAGCTATTGAAGGTAAGTAATTCCAACCCAATATAAGTTTAATATATAAATTATGCGTAGATTTTAACATGTAAAATGTGAAAATTTAGGAGATTGTTGAAAAAACCTAGGTTTGTTAAAAATGGGATTTAAGCACAAAAATTATTATGGAATTGGGTGGAAACTATATATTTGAGCTCGTGAGATTATGGGTAATATTTATCTTTGAAATTTTCTGAAATCCAGGTACGTGGGCCCAGGGGTGAATTTTAAGAATCTTCCAATTTGGGTTGGGTAATTACTCTAATAGCTAAATTATGAACTTGTGAGTGTATATTGATTAATTTGTATAATATTTCGCTAGCTTCAGATTGTTCGGCACCAAGTTGAGGCTTTAGAGTCAATTTGTGGGCCAGAAAGTGAGCTTTGAGACAAGGTAAGTCTCTTGCTTTATCTTGTAAGGAGGAATTTACCCTATAGGTATTTTAAATTACTATTTGTTTCTACTGGTGGGGGCTACGTACGCACGAGGTGATGAGAGTCCATGCGTAGCTACTAATCATGCTTAAGTCCGGGTAGTTTTAGGATCCAAATCATGAAATACTTGTATTGTTTGAACTCTACTTGTTAATTTAAGTGCCTAAATTATATTTAAACTTTACAAAGAATTCATAAAGACCGAATTTCACTTACTTTGAGTTTTGGTGGGTTACTTGACCTTTAACAGAAATTGTGCTTCCTTGTGTATTAGTCTTGTGATAGCTTTTAAATCAGAGGTTCCTCTCTTCTTGTGGAGCGGGCCGAATGCCTTGGCAGCATAACAAATGCATCTATGGTTCGTGTTGTTCGACCCTCGGTAGTGTACAGATTATTCTGGATAGGGTCGTACGACCTCGGCATAAATCATGTGTGTTAATGCTTGGAGCCTGATTACACTTGATATTATATTTATGGCTTGAGAGGTTATAATTTAATTATTGGCCCGAAATTGTTGGAGTTAGTATGTGTTAGTTGGAGATCTTTCAATTGACTATTAGCTAAAGATTCATTTATTCAATGCTTGCTATTAAGTTATTATTATTATTCACATATTTCATGCCTATTTAGAATTTCTGTAATTATATTTACCAATCTATAGTAAGTATCGATGTCGACCCCTCATATAGACTGGATATTTACTGGGTACATGTTGTTTATGTACTCATGCTACACTTCTACACTAATCGTGTAGGATCTAGGGCAGGTTCATCAGACAGTCATTCAGGCGCGCACCCCCGTTACCCCGAGGCATAGTGGTGAGCTGCTTTTTGAGTCCGTTCTGCAGCATCTGTAGTCTCTCTTTTGTATTTACTTTTTGTCTATTTTATTTCAAATATTAGCATAGGTGTTTTGTATATTCTACTAGTTGCTCATACACATGTGAAACCGGGTCTTGGTAATAGGCTAGTAGACACTTTATAGTTTTGAGTATTTATTTTATTGTATTTCTCTCCTTATTGGTTCACGCTTTACTTTATTATAATTATCCACTTCTCATTTACTTAATAAATAAAAATCAACTACTTTGAAATTGTTAAAAAGAATAAATGCATGGTTAGTTCTCTGTTGCCTTGCCTAGCGAAGACGTTGGGTACTATCACGGCCTATAGGGGGAAATTGGGTCGTGCCAATGAGAACTTCCTCCGGTACCGCTTTGTAATTAGCCAACTTGAGTTTTATCTCAAGGAGCAGGTTCGGAAGAAGGACATGTACAGGATTCTCAATAAGCACTGGGACGGAGTCGTCAAAGACCTCTAGGCCAAGCTAGACAGGGCTCATAAGAAAGCTTCGACCCTGAAACGGGAACATGTCGACCTGGTTGAAAAGGTAAAGGTCTTTGAAGCTAATAACGAGGATTATTCGTGGTGACTAACAACATAACCTCGCAAGTCCAACAGATGATCAATTGATCGATCAACTCTGAGTCGAGATGAACAAGGTCTAGGCCATGGCTGAATGGTGGAAGGGAAGGATGGATGTGCTGGCTTTGGAGAAGGAAGCTGCGAAGGAGGAGCTGGTATTGGTTGAGAACCAACTCCGAATGACAAAGGACAACGATGACAAATGGTCTCAACTAAACGATCTCTGAGTACAACTGAGCTCGGCCGCCACGGAGTGAGATGCCCTTGTTAGAGAATATGAGGTGTTGCACCGTATTTGCACTAGTCAAGACAAGATTCAACTTGTGGTTTCTCTGTTGTTGATGAAAGAGAGTCCCCACCTAATATTTTAAGGCATAATAGGGTACCTATTTAATTTCTAAGTTATGTTCATTACGACCGGTGAGATTATGGGTAAGGGTTTTGTTCTTCTAAGGGGAAGGTATCAGGAACCCCTTAAAATCTACCTGAGGTAGCTCCATAGGACTTAGATTAATTTTAAGGGCTCAGGTATTTGAACTATACTTTGATTATCATTAAGGCAGGGCTCGATATATACTAAAAGGAGTGTATGTGTAAGATTTAAGAAGGATATGGGATTATAAAATAACTAAGGGAGGCTATGAGAGTTTTGAAAGTGATTTAATTTTTTTATGATTGAGTTAAGAAAAGTGGTTGGCTTAGAAGAATAGATGCTAGAGTAGTCTTTGCTTGTAAGAAAGATGATTTTTAAATGTACCTTGGTTTTTTCCAAAAATTCTCACGAAGCGAGTCTTTGGAAATTCATTTCAGGCTATCCGTTATTGTCCCCTTTTTCTGAAAAATCTGACTTCGTTCCTAGTTGGTACAAAATCGGTGATCGTATTCCTAATTTTCTTTGTAAACAAGTAGCCATTCTGATTAAAGACCTGAGCTTCAAAACCTTAAAGAAGAGTGAGTGTAACAGACTGGAATTAAATAGAGGCAGAGATAAACTACTAGTTATACCTTTTAAATCCTATATGAATTAACGTTTGCCTAAGTTTTATGTAATACTTAAGCATAAAATAAAAACACATGATATATTATATGAGAGTTGATACATGATAATAAGAATGCGACAAATCAATAAGGTAGTAGATAGAAGGTGATAAAGCAGTAATATTGATTAATAGAGCAATAGACAATAACAAAAGGAATTGAGGGAAAAGGGCTAGACTCTGGTAATTGGGCCTCAAGAAGATAGGCCCATCAATAAAGAGATGCGACTACGACTGATTTTGGACTCTCTAGCGAAATGCAACAAGGATGGGATTGGGCCTGAGTTCATCAGGAACTCAGCGGCCCAGGCAGATTTACATTCCTGAAAGAGAAAGAAATTCATTAGCTATATATTCCATGTATATTCAATTAATTCAACCATGTATGAAATATATGAACAAACAACAGAACAAAGATATATTAAGCATCAATACTTTAATACTATGAGAAATTATACTAATGTGGTAGTTATACATGGCAAATATTTTACATTGAAAATCTTTCGTTATCATTAAACACTAAACCTCTTGAAGAACCAAAAGTGTCAATGAATTAAAGGCTAAGGAAGGAGTTCTTCTTTAGGTCGATGCCCCCTTTGAATCCTCCGACACTTTAAAATTCTCAAGGGACTCAAGGACTAAGGCAATGCTTGTGCCGAAAAGAGCAACCCAACCTAGAGTTAAACTTCACTCCCAAATACCCTTAACCACTAACGACTTATTGTTCCCTATAGGTTTAAGGGCCAATGAGGTTCTTCCAATGTAAACTAACTACCACAGTACCCCTATCAAAGAATTATATTTTCCTTGCCAAATAACATAAGGGTACACAAACAATTCTACAAATTAAAAAACTAGATGAACAATCCACATACTAGGTAAACATTAGGGGAATACATATTCAAAAGGGAGGTAAGAGATACAGAGTCCATGTAAGCAATCAACACAAGACATACAGACACTCCTTCCTTGGCAGACTAGTGATGAGTTGATTAGCTTAAATATTGTCATTAGCACATGCACAGAATAACCTCACTACTTGGATCTCTTAGACAACATCAACAAAGATCTAAACAAACACTCACACCAAACAAATTTTAGACATTATTAGAAGTATCAGAAATATGATCAGGATTCTAAGTGAGATTATAGGTTATAGATTCAACATGAGTTCCTAAAGATGCTTTATAAAATCCTTTCTCAAAATGATACTAACTTTGAACAAACCACTATGTTTAATCAATTACAGTAGAGAACTCCTCACAAGATTTGTAAATCATATTCAATTTCAGAGTAACAGAAAGAGAGGTTTGAGTATAATTTCGAAACAAAAGCATGGAATCATGGAATCATGAAGATAAATAAGGATACGTGCAATGTTCAAACCATTATACATAGACACTCCAAGTGAGGTTGTAATCTATACAAGTAGGGGAGCTTTACATATTATAGAATCAAGCTAAACATATCATGAAGGGTAGGGGTTATAGGCAAGAGAAGTGTCATACCAAGGAAACAAGTTTAGTTCAGGTGCATAGTCTAAATTAGTATCTGGTTATGAAGTAACCATGCTCATCTCAATGATCAGCACTTGACTACAACAATAGATAGGTCATGCTTTTATAGAAGATGACTTAATGATAATTGCATGTAAGCTTTACAGAGTCAACAATGTCATAAAAGATTAAAGACAAGAAAGCATCACAACTAAATAGGCTTAGACTTAAGCATGCAACTGAGGGTTATAGACATGAGACATCCAAGTTCAACTTAACAGCAACTACCAGTTAACTTTAACAAATATGATTATGACTTACTTTCCTAAAGAAGGATAACTTAGTCTTAACAGGGTGTATTCAATAGAACTATTGGTATGAAAAGAGCAGAGTTAGCTCGATAAGACTGTTTCATATAGAAGCAAACAAAAATTAGATATAATCATGAAATGGTGATAACTTATAAGTTGCCCTCAGAGCTAGAAGATACATATATAGAGAAGGAGAGCATATAGATACTTAGAATTTTCATGCTTTAGTTAAGTATATGATCTTATGAACTTTCAAGTTCATCCCAGTTAACACAGAAACAATATGTAGATGTGAACCAAAAAACAATATGTAGGATGCAGGAAAACAATATGTAGATGTAAGGATCATAGCAGAATCATCAATGAAAGACCATGAGGTTTAAGTGAACCAGGGTTAGGTTAACAGATATAATCTAAACAATGTGAGAGACCATAGTAGTAACTCAGAAACAGTCTAACAAAACATAAGGAGAGAAGAAAGCATTTAAACACCTAAAGTTCATGCTTAAACTTAAAATACAGGGGATACAAACTTAAACAACTTCAGATTCATCTTAGTTATGATTATCAAGAAATAAACTCAACTACAAAGCTCATAAAACTCCAGTGATGCAACAAGACAAAGATAAGATCACTGCAGGTCAACGAAAGATATGAAGTTCATGTTGAACATGACCATATAATAACTTAGGCATGGAGACTACTAGAAATTCGGGAAATAAGATCATCAAGAATCAATTATGATTTAATCAACCATCAAGTAGAACAAGTCAATCACAAGGAGTCATTAAACTAACAAAGCCTAAATATTAACATATTAAACACCATAGAACAATTGCAATATACAGAACCCATCTTAGCAGGTTTATATCATTCAGAGAAACGAACAAAAGAGAAAAGTGAGAGAGGTGCTGACCTTTTCGAGAGCAGCAGACTTAATGGGAACTTTTTCAGTTGCATAAGATCCCAAAACCCTAAAGTTTAGACAAGCAATAGAACTCAGCAAAAGAAAAGAAAAACAATAAGAAAACTAATGTTTGGAACCCTAAACCTCTCAGTGTTTGTATGTGTTTCTCTTAGATAGTTGGATCGTGATCTTCTCTTCTTAGATTGTATGGTAGATGAGAACATTAAAGGCTTATATTTATACTACCATTAAGTCTCTAGGGTTCAGAGAATTTGAATTGGATAGTGAAGTGTAACTCATGGTAATGATGATCACAAATCGAATAAAAATCAAAAGACATGAGGGAAAATCAGTATTGAGTTTACCTGAGTGAAGGGAGATTGATCACTAAAGGCAGAGGACCATCGGTTAAACATAAAACCCAGAGGTCATTGTGTTTGACCTCTAGGTAAAAAATTCTCATGATGAATCCTCTGAAAATCTTCATGCATGACGGAGCGAGGGAGGATTTAGACGATTTGAAGTAACATCTTCAAGCTAGGTTTTTCAAACTCGAAGGTTTTGAATTTTGTAATTGAAAAAGTAATTTTCAACAGGACTCATGGAGTTCAGGAGACAAGGGGTGATTTCAGGCTTTGATTTGAAAGATCGTAACAGAGCTCAGGCAATTTGAGCTTTCACCTTTGAGACTAGGGTTTCCAAATTAGGTTATTTTGAATTTATGATTGAAAAATGGAATATTACGTGAGAATCATAGTGTAGCAAGGTCAAGGAAATGATTTATAGGGATTTCAAGTGACCTTGCAAAAAATTGTGCAAGGTCTTTGGAGATTGATAGCTGATGAGGATGAGATAAAAAAGAGGGAAAGGGGAAAGAGGGAGGCTGAGTGATGTTAGAAGTGATTTGGGTTTGGGGAGTGAGACCAACTGGTCACTGATAAATCATGGATTAAAAGTTTTTGGGATAGAATTTCGGTATCCGTTGGATTCCTATAATCCAACGGTTAGGATTACATGATCTGAGTGTTTAAGTAATTAAAGAGAAATGGAGTAAAAATCGTGAGCCATGGATCAATAAATGTATGGCCAGATGGCTTTGTGTTTCTTTCGTGAGTGATATAGATGGACGATGTGGCATGCTCTGATTGGTTCTCATGGAATAGCAAGGATTGCCAACTTGGAGAAAGAGATGAGTGTTTGGACTAGGTAATTTCCGCTTGGGCTTGCACATTTGGGCCAAAAATAATTTCAAGGTAGCCATTTTGCATTTAATTGAGAATTACAATTGTAGCCTTTTCTCTTTAATCCCCTTTGAAATTTCGTTAAATAAACTTAATAATCTTCAATAAAATATAATAAAAATTATAATTGTTAAATACTACTAATTATTGTAATTAATTGATTATTTGTGAAAATACTTCACTAGGACATTAATTTTGAATTATTGAAATAGTAAAGTAATTAACTATTTTAAGAAGTAATTTATTGAATTAATTATAGAGCTTACGTATAGAAATTGTTTTAATAATCCTAAAATAGTAAATATAATTTAAAATTACATAATAGTAATGCTAAATGATTAATTTTTAACCCAATACTGAACTAAGTTGTAGAAATAGGTATCCATTACTGGAAAATATTTTTAAAATATTTATTGCAAATTATTAAGTATAAATAAATTATTTTTAAAAGGGAGGGTCAAAATTGTCCGACAACATGAAGCAATAAATTCAAAATTGGACACAACCTCCCCAATGCTGAAGAAATGGTGGCCCAGTACAAGGCGGATGTGGAGGCAGCCGAGACCTATCTAAAGACAAAGGGTGAATATGTGAAGCGGCTGTCCGGAGAGAGACTCTCGAAGAGATTCACGCCCGAGGTTTCTATGTATCGGTTGAGATCGTGGAAGAAAAAAGGCTGGAGGACGAGGCAAAGGAGTTGTTCAAACCTAAAGGTGTCGAAGGCTCCGAGGGATCCGAGGGCTCCAACGGTTCTAATCTCGGGGCACGTGTTGTATGGTCGATCCATTGAATTGATGTAGCGTTACTTGTAATTTGTCTAAATACCTTCACATTTATTCCTCTTTCACTTCGGACGTCCCGTTGACTTGATTTACCATGAGGACAGAATCGCATTTAGCTTCGATCATCTCAGTCCCGTGACTTTTAGCCAATTCGAGACCTGCAATCATGGCTTCATACTCGGCCTCATTGTTAGTCAATTTTACAGTTCTAATAGACTGCCTAACTACATTCCCCGTAGGTTGTTTCAACATGATGTCGAGCCTGGACCCCTTTGAATTTGAGGCATTGTCTATAAAAAGGGTCCAAATTCCCGAGGTATTCCTCAAGCAAATCAAAACCAACAATTCATTGAGGCTCAACCATTCAAAGCACAAGTAGTATCACTATCATTTACAAATCACACTCTTCAATTAAGCACCAAACTTATGGATTTGGTTGGTACTAATAATTAGGCTCAAGCACGTGAATCTTAACCAAATAACTCCTTCATTAAAAATCACTTTCAAGAATTGCAAAGGAGTTTCAAAATAATCAAGTGACAACAAAAAGCCTCAAGAAGTGACTCAAAAGCACTAGTCTACTACATACGCTCAATTTACTCATTTCGGGTAACATCAATGTCATCAATCCATCCTAATTCATGTGCACTCACAAGAAAGAAAGTCCCAAAATCAACATATTTACAATAACAACACAAGGGACAAATGCACTAAGACACTCACTCTCAACAAAGAATTTCAAGTGTTACAAAATATCATGTCATAAGCTTGCCCTTATTTAAATTCGCCGCCTATTCAAGAATATTCGGTTGGATATCCCATAAGGACTTTTTGAGCTTGTAATGTAGGTTTAAGGAAGGGTTAGATAAGCAATTGGGATACAAGTGATTACACCCTCCTTGAATACTACTCACATTTGTCTTTCTTTTTGCACTTTGCTTCTTTTTAAATCACATATCCCTTATTGGCATCTAGTTACCAACATAGAACCACATTAAAGTACCTCTATAATTTTCTCAAAACTCCTTATTTATATATACACATATTTTTCTCTCCCTTTTTTTATACAATTATTTTCTTTTGGAGCTTGAGTAACTTCATATGAACAACTTTGAGGTATATGTTTCTACCCTCAATAAACAACCTTACCAATTTCCAACTTGACACCCCCAACTTAGTCTTTTAGCCTCATTATCAATATTCAAGGAGAGCCGGGATCAAAAGAAGGAATTACTTCACAAAAGGGTAAAGGTTTGTAATGAGGTGGCCAATGAAAAAGTTAAAGGCTCAAATGGGGTAAACTAGTGATAGTATTTATGCAATGGTAGATTTAAAAAGCTAAAGAGGCTTTTTCAAAGATCACAAAGAATACCTAAGGTCATCCCTCCAACCAAACATAATTAACATTAGCATTGAAAGATCAACCGGGACAAGTTCTAGATGATAGAACACACAAGAATTATTTATAACAAAAACTAACACACGTGGCACATAAATTAATCAAGACGGATCAATTTCACTTCTTAATAAGAGCGTCTAGAGCAATATTATGCCAACTAGAGGGCAAAGAGTCACCAAAAGAGCCAAAAGTTATCACAAAAATTATTCTTCCCCATCAACTTACTTTTTCAATTTAAAAGCAAAATTCAGAGGGGTATTCTTAATTTACATTTCACATACAAGATATTAATTTTATTAGTACCAAATAATCCAAAAGTCTCCACATAACAAAACAAGACTAATTCCCTTAAGAAAGTCGTCACGCCATCCATCATAGGGAAAAGTCACTCGGTTCAACCACAAAAATATTCCTCGGGAAAGAACCGTAGCATAAAAAACCCAAGGAAAGAATTGCAATTTGAAGGCTTAAAGTTGCATTCCAAGCATTTTTTAACATTTGAATTGTGTGGTGATATGGGAATATTGCACGAGTCAATGAGGGATGGCGAGGAGGAAAGACAAAGGCCATACATCTTACAACTTGAGGGAACAAGAAGGCTAAATGACATTCCTCACATGAAAGCCAATAAACGCAAAATGAAGAAATTAAAGTTTGGCTTGATCATCAACTTACCACCCCCACCGCTCGTGGTCACAAGCTTGATTCCAAGTTAGGTGGCTAATTCATATCATCTAAGTGGCAAGAAAAGTGGTAAAGTTGATATGCGTCGTGCCACGACATTAAAAGTGGTGCTTGGTGGTAGGCAACCCATCGTTAACAAAATTTTCAATCTTTTTTGAAATTTTCTTTTTTAGAATAGCTTATTATGTTACTTTTGACTAATCTGCAAAGTTTCAGATTTTTTGGAGTTGAATTAAAAGGTTTGAAGTGTTGGAACAAGCCAAAACAATGGCTGCCCAAATCTGCCCAGCTGAAGTCTGGTGCAACCTGTCACGACCCAATCCGATGGGCCGCGACGGGTGCCCGAGTCCTACCTTTCAAACACCCCTAGGCATGCGTCTAAGATATAAATCTGAATAACATGTGCTGAATTACGAGAATAATGTACATGAAGGAAATCTGCCCAAAAGACATACAGTCATATACGTGCAACTTACGTAGGGCGAGTCGACAATGCTGCTATAGACAACTATACATCTCGAAACTGGAAGCCAGCAAGGCCACATACTATCCAACTAGACATATTGTCTACAGACCTCTAATAGAAATATAATTGTACAAAGACGGGACTGAGCCACGTCATACCCATATATATATATATATATATATATATATATATATATATAAATACATACATACATACATACATACATACATACATACATACATATCGTACCAAAATCAAAAGCAACTCCGGATCAAGTGGAGCACACCAACTCTCGCTGATCAAGGATCCTAAAGAGGGGGACCGTCAGCTTGCTTACCTGTACCTACGGGTATGAAACACAGGTCCCGTGAAATAGGGTGTCAGTACCAAAAATGTCATGAGTATGTAAGGCATGAAAATTAGTATGTAAAAGACATAAATGAAACATGGAATAAATAAACACATCTTTAAATCTGAATAACTTTGTAAATTCTGAAACATTTATAATGTCATGCATATGCGTATAAAGGTCATATCATGCATAGGTATGGGTGTACATAATATCATCAAGCCACTGAGGGCATTCCATCATATCATCTTGGTCACTGTGGGCAACATCATCAACATATACCAACTCATCAGGTGGTGGTGCTTATATAACGCTGTAACCTTTTCTCATATCCCATATACATATATTTACATATATACGCGTATATAACACCATCTGATCATGTGTCTATGCACATGTATAAATGGGTAAAATGCCTGAAAAATACGTAAAAATCTCAATATTCCTTCCGGATAAACTTTTTCAACTGCTTATTATTCTGAGACCCATGAACAGAAGATAATAATAATTCACATGGGGAATCAAGAATATAGATACCCCTAATATTCTATGAATACAGTAATTTATGGAAACTATGTGTTTGCTCGTTTCTTCAGTATAATTTGGACCATGCCAAAAGAAAGAAGGGATGACCTTAACATGCCTGGAGTAGGAAAAACTCCATATAATATTCCATTGGAAACCATCATGGATTGAACTTAGAACCCCAAAAATCGGATTAAGCTTCTGCGCTTTGAAATTGTTGAACAAGATTTGCTTCTATTCTTTTTTAAATTTCTTGAACCGAACTTAGCTTCTGCTTCTTTGACCAAATTGAGTCCTTATACTTTGAAGACTTTGGACTAAGAAAATGCAATATCCTTACCTTTGGATTTTTGACATTTTGGTCACATTTTGTCCAGATGAATGGATAATACCCTTTTAATTGCTAAATCCCATTAATTCCTAGGTAGCCACATAGGACAATATGAATGCTTAGTCACTTCCTATATTTGTGGCTTCTTGCAACGTTTTAGGGGGAATAATTTATAAATTTTTATCCACTTATTAGTTAATTGTGTAATATCTCGATATCCAGTCATTAACCAATTACCCGTATAAGTAAGAGTAATGTCCTGTTACCCGTTAATTAATCAATTACCCGCATAATTTAAAAATTATCTCAAATTACTTATATATATATTATCACGACCATATGGTACCTTGTATGGTACTAGTCCATAATTATCGGGTAGTATCACCAAATTGACCATTTTCAATGAAACTCGTTTTTTTAATTCGTGTACCATTTTATCCTTCATGACACTTATTTATCGCTTGTTATAATTAGTGTAACTACACTAATCTCAAGATAATCCCATCCCCGAGACTATGTCGATTAACTGAAGATGCAACTTTTAACGTACGAAAATGCGAGATATAACATCCTTCCCCCCTTAGAAACATTTGTCCTCGAATGTTCAACTCCCCGTGATCTATATAACTTTGGTAGGGTCGCCTTTGTAACAACACTACTACCAATTCTCCCCGTAGAAGCTTAATAACCCAACGCAACACAAGGCCACAATTATGAATAACGACAATGGCCTTACATGACCAACGACAATAACCAACGCAAGAATTTATACATGTACCCTATGGTTATGACATCCTAATAGGACCCTTCTTTGGAGGAGGAAATAAGTAGGGATATTTAGACTTCATGTCTTCCTTAGCCTCCCAAGTCATTTTTTCCACAGTGTTGTTCCTCCAAAGTACTTTCACGGAGGCTACTTCCTTATTCTGTAGCTTACAGATTTGTCGGTCAAGGATGGTAACCAGAATTTCCTCATATGACAAGTACTCTATAATCTGTACATCATCTGTGGGCACCATTCGTGTAGGATCGCCAATGCACTTCTATAACATAGATACATGAAAAACCGGATGGACAGACTCCAATTCCGAGGGTAATTCTAACTTATAAGCTACTTGTCCCACTCTCCAAATGATCCTATAAGTCTCAATATACCGTGGGCTAAGTTTACCTTCTTGCCAAACCTCATCACACCCTTCATAATTGACACCTTTAAGAATACCCAGTCATCAACCCCGAACTCTAAATCTAGTCGTCGCACGTTAGAATATGACTTCTGACGACTCTGAGTTGTCAATAGTCGATCCCGGATAAGCTTTACTTTTTCTATGGCTTGTTGAACCAGGTCTTGCCCATGTAATCCAGATTCTCCAACATCAAACCACCCTATAAGCGACCTACACTTCCTCCCCTAAAGAGCTTCGCATGGAACCATCTGAATATTGGAATGGTAGATATTATTATATGCGAACTCAGTAAGCAGCAGATGATCATCCCAGCTACCTTTGAAGTCCATTATACAAACTTGTAACACATCCTCCAGTGTCTAAATAGTACGCTCAGCATGTTCGTCTGTCTGGGGATGAAATACTGTAGTAAGACTTAATCGAGTCCCCAATCCTTTTTGGAAGGACCTCTAGAAGCTAGCTGTAAATTGAGCTCCTCTATCCGAGATAATAGATACAGGGACACCATGTAGTTGTACTATCTCCTTAATATAAAGCCTTGCATAATCCTCTGAGGAATATGTAGTTCTAACGAGCAGAAAATGGGCGGACTTTGTAAGCCTATCTACAATCACCCATATTGAATCGAACTTATGTTGGGTACGAGGTAAGCCTACGATGAAATCCATATTGATTATTTCCCATTTCCAAGTCAGAATCTCCATAACCTGCAATAATCAAACGGGTTTTCGATGCTCAATCTTAACCTGCTGACAGTTAGGACACTGAGCAACAAATTTTGCTATATCCTTTTTCGTTCTATCCCACCAATATACTTCCTTGATATTATGATATATCTTTGTCGCTCCTGGATGGATAGAATAATGAGAATAGTGAGTTTATCCCATAACCTATTGACGCAGCCCTGCAACATTAGGCACACATAATCGCCCTTGATATTTGAGGACCCCATCTTCTGTAATTTCAAACGGTGTCTTCTCCTTCTGAAGGGTGGTATCCCTGTAATGAACTAACACATGATCCTTGTACTGGCATTCCTTTACTTCAGTTACTAAAGAGGATGTTGCTGTATCCTGAATAGTAATTTCAATATCACCTGAGTTTGGTAACCGAACTCCAAGACTAGCTAGTTGATGAACCTCATGGGCTATTCCCCTCTTTTCTAGCTGTAAATACGAAAAGCTACCCATAGATCTACGGCTGAGGGCATCGGCTACTACGTTCGCCTTCTCCGGATGGTATAAAATATCAACGTCATAGTCTTTAAGTAGCTCCAACCATCTCCTTTGACGTAGATTCAATTCCTTTTGCTTGAAGATATACTGGAGGCTCTTATGATCCGTATAGATATCAACATGAATGGCATACAAGTAGTGCCTCCACTTCTTTAGTGCATGAATCACCGCGGCTAACTCTAAATCGTGGGTCGGGTAGTTCTTCTCGTGCTTTCTTAGTTGTCTAGAAGCATAAGCCACAACCTTACCATGCTGTATCAGCACTCAACCCAACCCAACGCCTGAAGCATCACAATAGATAACGTAACCATCGGTCCCTTCTGGAAGTGTTAGAATAGGTGTTGACATTAATCTGTCCTTTAATGCCTGGAAACTCCGTTCGCAAGCATCAGTCCATTGAAACTTTGCTTCCTTCTAAGTCAACTTTATCAAAGGTGATGAAAGGGAAGAAAATCCCTCTACAAATATCCTGTAATAACCTGCCAAACCGAGGAAGCTACGAACCTCTGTCGGTGTTGTAGGTCTAGGCCAAGTCTTCACTGCCTTAATCTTTTGTGTATCCACCCAGATGCCTTCACCCGAAATGATATGCCCAAGGAAAGCTACAGAGTTTAACCAGAATTCACATTTAGAGAATTTTGCATACAACTTTCCTTTTTATAGAGCTCTGAGCATAGTACGCAAATGATCTGCATGTTCAGCCTCTGAACGAGAATGCACCAATATATCATCGATAAATACAATTACAAACAGATCTAAAAGGTGCCTAAACATATAGTTCATAAAATTCATGAATACTGCTAGGGCATTGGTCAAACCGAATGACATAACCCGAAACTCAAAGTGCCCATATCTAGTCCTGAATGTTGTCTTGGGAATATCTTCATCCTTAACCCTTACCTGATGGTATCTGGACCTCAAGTCTATCTTTGAAAAACACTTGGCACATTGTAACTGATCAAATAAATCATCAATTCTCGGGGAGCGGGTACTTATTCTTGATCGTCGCCTTATTCAGCTGCCTATAATCAATACACATTCATAAGGAACCATCTTTCTTTCTCACAAACAACACAGGTGCTCCCTATAGTGACGTACTAGGTCTGATAAAACCTTTTTCAAGAAAGTCCCTTAGTTGTTCCTTTAACTCTTTCAGCTCTGAGGGGGCCATTCTATAGGGGGATAGATATTGGATGAGTATCTGGTTTAGGCCAATGGAAAACCCAATTTCTTGCTGTGGCGGAAGACCTGAAAGTTCATCGGGAAACACATTAACCACTGGGATGGACTGAATGATTGGTGACTCCACTTCCACATCCTGAACCCGAACTAAGTGATTAATACAGCCCTTTCTGATCATCTTCCTTGCCTTGAGATAGGAAATGAATCTTTCTCTCAGCGATGCCATATTACCTTTCCACTCCAAAACAGGCTCCCCTGGAAATTGAAACCGGACTATCTTCGATCTACAATCAACGTTGTCATGATAAGAAGCCAACCAATACATACCTATTATAACATCAAATTCTACCATATCTAACTCGATTAAGTCTACTACAGTAGGTCGACCATGAACTACTATTATACAACCCCTATATGCCTACTTAGTTATCACTGAGTCCCCAACAGGTGTAGACACCTCAAAAGGTTTAACCAGTTCATGTTTTATTTCAAATTTACTAGCAACCAACAGAGTAACATATGATAAGGTGGAACCTGGATCAATCAGTGAATATACATCATATGAGGAGACTGATAATATACCTGTAACAATATTAGGCGATGACTCCTAGTCCTATCGTCCTGCCAATGCATAAATGCGGTCCTGAGGGCTGCTCAAGCTAGATGCTCCACCTCTACCACTACTATGACTCATTGGTGCTTAGGGACCTTGCCTAGGGGGGTGTACTGATGATGACGAACCAGCTACAGATCCTGATGGTTGAGCTATGCTTGCATTACCTCTCATCGGACAATCCCTCATAATGTTTTCATGCTCCCCTTTTTAACGCGAAAATCGGGTTTGTGACATTTGGGAGACAACTTCGTTCCCCTTCGGGAATTGGGTTTTGAATTGAAGAGTCTCCACCTAAAGATTAAAGTGAATTAGGACACTAGGAGGGTTTGTTTTGAGTAACTAGAGATTGGGTAAGGGCTTGAAATTATCCTAAGGAGAAGGTGTTAGGCACCCCTCAGGATCCACTAGTGTGGTTCCCGGCCAAGCTATTGTTGTGACTTAAGTGCAAATAACACATAGGCAAATAAAGGCTTCAAAAAGGGGGAATTTTCACGTAATGGTTACAAATAAACAAAAGTAAGAAAAGGAACTAAAAAGAGTTGATTTTCTTAAAAGAAATGGTTTTAAAAGATTTAAAAGAAACAAAGAAAACAAAGGGAAGGGGGTCCTAGGTTTATTAATAATATGGATCACCCCACACAACATCCGGTAATCACTCCTCAGTGAGGGGCAACACGTGATGTTATCGTGTGGTCATCATATCCATGTCTACTCTTTCCCACCCCGTTGAGGTATTAAAGCGCGGAATGGTCTCGCTTACTTATTGCATGCTATTACCCGTCCCCATCTTATCAGCCCCGGAAGCACTTGGGACTACTAATCCTAAAGGGAGGAGGTATTGGGATTATTTGTGGTTTCAAAAGGTAAAATACTAAGGCGACAATCAAAACATGTATGGCAAGTATGGGGAAGCATATAAACAAATGAAAAGGCTCAAACAGACCTCCTTTAAGCAGAGAAAAGCAAGTAGTTAGCATGACTTACACATACTGTTTAGGGTTTAATTAAAACTTAAATGGTGGAGGCAGATTGATTTATTATATAGTTCAGATAAGAAGCCCGAATCAGGCCTGCCAGCTGGTTGTAGCTGATAAAAAGTCTAATTCAGTTTATAAACTTTCACACTATGGCTTGCCTAAGTATTAGACAAAGACCCCTATAGGCATGATATCTACTGATTCTAGAAACAATGAAACAAACATGAATACATACTGATTTGAGAAAATAATTTGTTATTAAAAAAAAGGCGAGTTTTAACAAAAGAGCATACATCATTGTTACTGGTTTTAGGCCTATAAGCGAGTGAAACGATTCAGATTCGATTAAGGCTCCTATAGGCATGCTTTCTATGTGTTGTCGATTTTGGACACTCTTATAAATGTAGTAAAAAATGCAGAAACCTTATAGGCATGACATCTAGATGCTGAATTTCGTTTAAAGCCTATGAACATGATATCTAATTGCAATTGATTATTTAAGACCTACGAACATGTTTGCCTGATGAGGAATGCATATTCAAGATTCAAAAAGAACCTATAGGCAAGGTATCTACATGATATGCAGAAATTCAGAAATTCCTATAGGCAAGATATCTATATGCTATGTAGAAGTTCAGAAATAAACTATAGGCATGGTACCTACATGAGAATACAAGATTCCTATAAACATGGCATATATGTAGAAATTTTTATAGACATGGTATCTAGACGCGAATGCAAGATTCCTATAGACATGGTGTCTATATGAGATTGCAGAAATTCATAACTCATATAGGCAGGTTATCTACCCTTTTTGCATACATAGTTACCCTCCCTCTTTACTGACCACCCCCTAGAGTTTTATTATAAAATTATTACAATCTAGAAAAAAGTAAAGTAAAGGAAAAATATATCAGAAATTAAAAAGTACAACCAAGGAGAGCCTGATTCAGACTTCCTGTCTGAAGTATGAAGTAAATCAACTCCAAGAGATCATATTTCAAAGCCTTTCTCCTATTTGGGGTGTGTCAGAGTTCCCTAAGAGTCTCATATGAACTCCGGGCAGTGCTTACACATAAATGTATCACGGATTAAGCCATAGTGCAGTGTGGAAGGGCCAGCCCTCAGGTGTCCAAGTGCAGAAGGAGCTCGAAGTCCCAAGGCAAAGCTCACAAGAGGGGGGCAAAACTTAGGGACTAATAGAGAGTGCAAGTGCAGAAGTAGGATTCTGAAAGGGGAAAAGGTAAAAGGGAAGCAGTTCACATCATTACACATAAGGGTATAGGGGAATGGGAAGTGGCAAGAGGCAATAGAAAAGCGGGCTGAAGGGCATACCCAGCAATGGGAGATGCTGGCACATCCTCTGGCCTGTTTGCTTAGAGGTCAAGACCCCAGTGGTTCAAACTTAATTCATGGACAACAACTTACATTGCCATGCCTTAAGTCACCACTCAAAACACATAGGGGCGATAGAGGAATGGGGGTTCAAAACAAAGTACACATAAGGAAATCAACATGCTAATTTAAGTGCTGAGATATACAGAAATAGCATATGAACATGGATACAAAAGCAGTGATTACACATTGTTGTGGTGCTAAGAATTAAATCAAGACATACCAGTTTTCAAGGAAACAAGTAAAGGAAATCGGTAAGTCGTGTAAAACAGCCCACAGTGCAGTCAAGAAGAGAATATTATTATGAGAGAGTGTGAGTTCAGAAGGATTCTGATCTTGTAGTGTGTGAAGAGGGTCGTGCCTTTTATATTGTAAAAATTAGGCAGAAATAAGGTAAGAAAAATAGTTAAGGAAGTGATGGTCAATCAATTACATAAGGCTTCCCTTAATTAAGGGATTCAGATTCAAATGGGTGAAAACCATTTAAGGATAGAAATTGAGTAAGCACTTTGTGCACAACATGCAATCAGGGGCAAATACATAAAAGGTTATTTAAGGACAAGGTTTTGAAATACACGGTTTGTGCAAATAAGGTAAGCAAAATCAATTAACAAACAGTAAATCAAAAGAGTCTAAGATTTTGCATGAATGAATCGAGTCAGAAAAGATGAAGAAGGGTTTTAACTTAGGCCGAGTAACAAGGAGAATCAACAAACAATGGAAAGAAATCAATCAAGCCATATTCAAAAGGAAGTTTGCACTAATTGCAAATTTGAAACCCATTTAGAGGAAAATTCATCATATATAAGGAGCATGTGAGCATGAAAGAAGACTGTCGTGTAAATCAGTAGAAAAAATCCCATGTAGAAGAGTTTAGCAAAAAGTTCAGCAATGTATGAAAACAAAGATGTCCAAACTTAGTTCAGAGACTCAAAGTCAGTCTGAAAGAGTTAAGGATTCTAAAATAAAACCCTAGTTCAATCAAACCTCAGAACCCCCAAATTCTAGGGTTTCCACCTTGAATCAAGTACTGAGATGAGGAGGCAAGTAGTCGGATCGAAACATGTTTAGAGGTTTCAGAAAAGAACTAAAAATTCTAACATGCTTCTTCCAGCAACAGAACTCATGAATAGCATGTAAATACAGTAGAGGGGATCAAGGTAAATAGAGTAAAGAAACTAATTCGAAACATGATTAGAAAAGACTGATAAAAACAGTAGAAGAAAGCATGCTTAAGAAGATCCTTTTAAAAGAAACTTAAACAAAGTTCAATAGAAGAAAAATAGTAAGAACACTTAAGAACACGGTAGAAGAATACAGTAGGTGAAACATATCAAAACATAGTAGAAAAAAATAGCAGGACATAGTAGAAAAGCATACAAGAGCGTAGTATACAAAGAACAGTAGAAGAACATACAAGAACGAAACATAGAAAGCACAGTAGAAGAACATACATGGTAGAAGGAAAACATAGAACACGGTAGAGGCAAATACACACAAAAGAAAAGGAAAAGAAAGTTAGAGAAACACTTAAGCATTTTCAAAAAACCCTAAATCGTAAAAGAAAGACTTTGAAAAGTAATTTTCGAAAGAAAAGTTAGGGAGATCGTTTCAAAACTCAAAAAGAGGACAGATACACAACGGATCTAAAGAGATCGGAGAAAACCTTGAAGGGTTAGGGTTTCAAAAGAACCCTAGAAATGACAAAGGCTTTAAAAAGGTCATCGACTAGAGTCGGAGAGGTTAGAACCAGGCTCAAAACACTATGGTACGCCGGAGCAAGGCCGGCGATGACTCTGGAACCTTGAATCGGTAGAGGTCTGGGTGCAAACCTTCGAGTCCAGGCCTTGAATCTTCAGAGATCAGGTGTGTAAGAGCAACAGGAGGTAGGTATAAGACTCTCATAGCCCTGGAAGCCATGGATTCCGGTGGCTTTCAAGGTGGAAGCGGTGAGAGGCAGCTAGGATTCTTGAGAAGACTCGAGAGAATTTGAGAGAGTGTAGGGTTTCAGAGGCGACTGGGGTTGTGAAATGGTTAGGGTTAGGGGGTAGGTCGGGATTAAAAAGGAAAGGGTATTTGGTGGTCGTTGATCATTTTGATCAGCGGCTTGGATTAATTGAGTAGGTGGAGCGGTTTAACAGGGTTGGGTTTGGGTCGGTTCAAACAGGGATTGGGTCAGGGTAATTAAGTTTAAAATTGGGTTCACTTGGAGATTCAAATAAGGCTAAAATTGAAATAAACGGGGCTAACATTTAAATAGTCATTTTTCCCTTATTTATTTTATAAAAAATAGTAAAATAATTTTTGGAAATAAATTAAAGGTACTAAAATGATTAATAATACGTAATTATCAAATTAAAAATACTGGAGTCAATTTTATAATTATGAAAATAATTAAATCTTAAAATAGGCTAATATCGCAATTATACGCAATTTAACTTTAAAAATACTAAACAAATTTGTAAAAATATGAAAAAATTATACCAACTATATTTTAATATAAATATGAGAATCCAATAAATGAATCACCCAAAATGATAATTTTAGGGATAATTATTGGATTTTTCTTGATAAAATAGGGCAATAAATAGATTTAAAAATCTATAAAAATTAAGAGAAAAATAGTAAAACCTTGGGACATACTTATATATGCATATACCTGCTATTTTGAAAGTATTTTGCATATAAAAATATAGAAGGAAAAATTAGGTATCAATAACTGCCCCTCTTTACCTGGGAAGGATGAAAGAGTTATCGGGTAAAGATATGATGGCCAATTTTGACCGAACGGAATGGTTTGATGAATTTGACTGAGCTCTGGCTCCTGAGTTTCCTACATATCCCTGGTCTTACAGGAATCAGTCCATATGTAGTCCAGAATCCGTTGGCGGAATATACCGATGGAGATTTTCCAAGGCGGACGCGATATTTGGGTTAGGATGGATGGTTAAAGTCTAATAGGGCTGCGAAAACTGGAGCGAGATTGCTCCTGCTGAGACGGCCGTTGCTCGTCGGTTTACCTACAAATGAACCATATGTTGTGCAGAAATTTAAACATGATGCAAGTTCCCGTCGGACCATGAAATGTTGTCTTTGGACGGTTAGGATGACGTCCTCAGACCACGACCTCCTGGGCCATGAAGCGTATAATAAGGATTTGCAGGCCATGAAATGGTGCTCTCGGGCTATGAGAATGATGCCTCTGAACTATGACACCTTTGAATAATGATATGCAAAAGATAAAAGGGGTCCTCAGGCCATGGCATGGCGTTCTCGGGCTATGAAAATGGTGCCCCCGAACAATGACACCTTCAGATGATTTGGCGATCTTTCAGCCTATGAGATGCAGTAGGTGAAAATCTTTTAGCCAATGCAAGATATAAATAAAGTGGCAATCTTTCAGCCGATGCAAGATGTAAATGAAGTGGTGATCTTTCAGCCATGCAAGATGTAAATGAAGTGACGATATTTCAGCCATGCAAGATGTAAATAAAGTGGCGATCTTTCAGCTGATGCAAGATGTAAATAAAGTGGCAATCTTTCAGCCGATGCAAGATGTAAATGAAGTGGCGATCTTTCAGCCATGCAAGATATAAATAAAGTGGCGATCTTTCAGCCATGCAAGATGGAGGTAAAGCTTAACCTTGGAAGGCAGAATGGTAGCCATATGCAATGCAGAGAATGCAGATGGAGACAGAGCTTAGTCTCGGAAGGCAGAATGATAGCCTTATGCAATGTAGAGAATGCAGATGGAGACAGAGCTTAGTTTCGGAAGGCATAATGGCAACCTTATGCAATGCAGAGAATGCAGATGGAGGTAGAGCTTAACCTCGGAAGATAGAATGGTAGCCTTATGCAGGAAGTAAAAATGGCAAATGGCAATAGAGTTTTCTTAGCTAATAGCGGATTGCGGTATCGTGATTGTTGGGGATATTGTGCCTGTTGGGGACACTATTGTGCGGATAGCAGTTGCGAGCAAGTGCAACGGTTCGGAGAGTTTTATTCCTGAACTTTGTGAGTGAGCGTATAGTATGTTTGATGATTTTGCAACTCAAGTGCCTGCATCCAAAAAAAATCGTGAGTTTGTAAAGGGGAAAAGTTAGTTTGTATCCCCGCTAGCCTTGCTTGACCTGCTCAAGTTTGATCTGGTGATACTGTACGTATCATTGGGGTAGCATTGCTAAACAAGGCAATTTTAGTAATAAACATACATGATCTAGTAAAAGCATAACTTAAGTGCATAATTAAGAATAATTTTCTATAGATGAACTGACGACTGCGACGTGGTTCAAGACATTGCAACTTTGCTTGCTCCGAAATTTTGAGGGTCCTCCTCAAAATTCTACCCCAGTTTACTGGGTTGCTGCTCCTGATGGCTATTATTGATAAATGGCTGGAATCGACTTCGGAATTTTGAGGGTCCTCCTGAAAATTCTGCCCTAGTTTCTAATAGCGGGGGAAATGGAAATTTTATTGAATTGTGACCGAACCCATAGGGCTGCCTACGTATCCCCTCTTAAACGGGAATCAGGTCAGGCGTAGTTCAAATTACATCATAAAAGAAAGCATAAAGGTTACACATAGTATCACTTGATTGCGTCTGAATTGATCGGCTTTGGCCAGACTTCTCCGTCCATTTCTGCAAGTAAGAGGGCTCCTCCTGTTAGAACCCGGTGAACCATGTACGGACCCTGCTAGTTGGGAGAGAATTTCCCTTTGGCTTCATCTTGATGTGGAAAGATTTTCTTTAGCACCAGCTGCCCTAGTGTGAACTGTCTCGGCTTGACTCTTTTGTTGAAGGCTCTGGACATCCTGTTCTGATAAAGTTGACCATGGCAAACTGCATTCACTCTCTTTCCATCTATAAGAGCTAGCTGCTCATAACGATTCTTCACCCATTCTGCATCGTCTAGCTTTGCTTCCTGTATGATTCTTAATGAGTGAATTTCCACCTCGGCGGGAATGACTGCCTCTGTACCGTAAACCAGCATATAGGGGGTTGCTCCTGTCGATGTACGGACTGTGGTGCGGTATCCCAATAAAGCAAATGAGAGCTTCTTGTGCCACTGCTTATGCTTCTCTATCATTTTCCTTAGTATCTTCTTGATATTCTTGTTGGGAGCCTCTATGGCTCCGTTCATCTGAGGTCTGTAAGATGTAGAATTCTTGTATTTGATCTTGAAGATTTCACACATAGATTTCATCAAATCACTGTTGATGTTGGAGCCATTATCAGTAATGATTGACTCTGGAATTCCGAACCGACACATGATACGGTCGCGGACGAAATCCGCCATGACTTTCTTAGTCACTGCCTTGTAAGATGTTGCTTCAACCCATTTGGTGATATATTCAATTGCTACTAGGATAAACCTGTGCCCGTTTGATGCGGCGGGTTCGATTGGTCCGATAACATCCATTCCCCAGGCGGCGAACGGCCACGGCGAGCTTGTTGCATTAAGCTCATTTGGAGGCACCTTTATCATGTCTGCATGTATCTGGCAGCGGTGGCACTTTCGGACATACTGGATGCAGTCTGTTTCCATATCCATCCAAAAGTAACCAGCTTGGAGTATTTTCTTTGCTAAAACAAAGCCATTCATATGTGGACCGCAGGCCCCTGCATGAATTTCCTCTAATAGCCTAGATGCTTCTTTTGCGTTGACACGCCTTAATAATCCCAAATCAGGAGTCCTCCTGTACAGGATTCCTCCGCTGTGAAAGAAATTGTTGGATAACCTCTGAAGCGTGCGCTTCTGAATAGCATTTGCGAGCTCTGGGTATTATCCTTTTACCAAGTATTCCTTGATATCATGAAACCAAGGCTTTTCGTCTGCTTCTTCTTCGACATGAGCACAGTATGCTGGCTGATCATGGATCTTTACCGGAGTGGGATCAATGAAATTCTTGTCTGGATGTTGTATCATGGATGATAGGGTAGCCAGTGCATCGGCAAATTCATTCTGGACCCTGGGAACATGCTGGAATTCTGTATTTGTGAACCTCTTTCTCAGCTCCTGTACATGATACAGATAAGGGAGTATCTTGGAGTTCTTGGTCGCCCATTCTTCTCGGACCTGATGTATAAGCAAGTCTGAATCCCCAATTACTAGCAACTCTTGGATGTTCATGTCAATGGCCATCTTGAGCCCTAAGATGCAGGCTTTGTACTCGGCCATGTTGTTGGTGCACGGGAACCTGAGCTTGGCAGATACCAGATAATGCTGATCGCTTTCTGATACTAGGACTGCTCCTATGCCAACATCTTTGAAATTTAATGCTCCATCGAAAAACATTCTCCAACTGTCATAGGCTTCTGCAACATTTTATCCTATGAATGATACCTCTTCATCGGAAAAATATGTTTTCAGGGGTTCGTATTTTCTGTCCACGGGATTTTCAGCAAGGTGATCTACTAGTGCCTGTCCTTTGATTGCTTTCTGAGTCATGTAGACAATGTCAAATTCACTCAACAGGATTTGCCACTTGGCCAGCTTGCTAGTGGGCATGGGCTTCTGAAAGATGTACTTCAAGGGATCCATTTTTGATATGAGATATGTAGTATAGGCACAGAAGTAGTGCCTCAACTTCTGAGCTACCCAAGTCAAAGCACAATAGGTGCGCTCTAACAAAGAATATCGAGCCTCGTACGGGGTGAACTTCTTACTGAGGTAATAGATGGCCTGCTCCTTCCTCCCTATTTCATCATGCTGCCCCACAACACAACCGAACGCTCCATCCAATACTGCAAGGTAGAGTAATAGAGGTCTACCCAGCTCAAGCGGAACTAATATTGGTGGTGTTGATAGGTAATCTTTGATTCTATCGAGAGCTTTTTGGAAATTATCAGTCCATGTGGTAGCGGCGTCCTTTTTTAACATCTTAAAGATCGGCTCTTAGATGACCGTAGATTATGCTATGAACCGGCTGATGTAGTTAAGTCTTCCCAGGAAGCTCATTACGTCCTTCTTGTTCTTTGGCGGTGGCATTTCTTGAATAGCTTTGACTTTAGATGGATCCAGTTCTATCCCTCGGCGACTCACAATGAACCCAAGTAGTTTTCTAGTAGGAACCCCAAATGCACATTTTGCGGGATTCAGTTTCAGGTTGTATCTTCTTAGTCTGTTGAAGAACTTCCTCAAATCTTCCATGTGGTCAGTGGCTTCCTTGGAATTTATGATGACATCATCTACATACACAACAATCTCCTTGTGTATCATATCATGGAAGATAGTAGTCATGGCCCTCATGTAGGTGGCCCCTACATTCTTTAAACCCGAATGGCATCATCTTGTAGCAGTACATCCCCCAGGGCGTAATGAAAGCCGTTTTCTCAGCATCTTCTTTGTCCATCTAGATCTAATGATATCCAGCGAAGCAATCTACAAATGATTGCAACTCATGCTTGGCGCAATTGTCGATCAGGATGTGTATGTTCGGTATGGGAAAGTCATCCTTTGGACTGGCCCGATTGAGATCCCGGTAGTCAACACAGACTCTGACCTTCCCATACTTCTTCGGCACCAGCACAATATTTGCTAACCATGTCGGATATTCTACTACCCTGAGGACCTTATCTTTGACCTGCTTAGTGACTTCTTCCTTAATTTTCAGACTCATGTCGGGTTTAAACTTTCTGAGCTTCTGTTTTACCGGTAGACATGTTGGATCAGTTGGCAGTTTGTGGGCCACAATGGATGTACTTAGACCAGTCATGTCCTCATATGACGGTGACAAATGAACGCTGATCCGAGTTTCTTTGATATTTTCTGCATCTCCCAGGTTAACAATTCAAAATTTTCAACCTCTTTAACAATCTCTTCCGGTATATCATCTTTCTCTGAATCTATGTCTGTTTGTTGCATTGTCTCGTTGCATGTCATAGCCATTAGTTCATCAAGATAGGTAATAGTAATGTTGTATAAGTAAAGTAATGAGAGAAAATAATAAGAGTAATATTTGTAAGGAAACCGAAATGCTTTGATAAATTTCATAACTGTTTTGAACATTGGAAGATCTTATTGCGAAAATTCAAAAATGCGAAAGGAAAAACAACTAGTAAAAATAATAGATAGTGCATGATGCTTTGTTCATCCTTGCTACCCCGAGGCTTTCCGGGCTTTGGTGGTTCTGATGGTCCAATTGTTGAGGCATGCTCCTCGGCTTAGGGCCTGTATGGAAGGGCCTTTGGATCTTGTGGAATATGATGATGATTCCAGAGTGCACAAACTAACCTTTGGGGAGGGGAATGAAACAAAAGTAAAAACAAAAAAGGTAACAAGTCAGTGCAAATTATAAGACAAAAAATGTTGTGATATTTAAACACATAGTGCAAGAATGTAAATCGTGTCCTAATTTGGAAGCCTCATTGTGCCCGAGGTAGGCCTAGCGACAAATTGATTTGGAGAACTTAGAATGCTAAATGCCTCATTTTATCGATAAAAAGTAGACGAATCCCAAAACAACACTAAATAATAAGGAATAAAATGTCACTAGTGTCCATTGGCCTTATTAAATTTCATAAAGTAAAAGAAAACTCCTATCTATTTGGTCCCAGAAGGACCTTCCCCAGACTCGGCATCTTTGGCTCCATCGAACAGCTTCACCAGCTCGCGAAGTCCCAGCAGCAGGTAGGCTCTGGCCAGGTGTCCACCCTCGTTCCTTCAGCATTCTGGCAGTCCTCGATCTTCTTGAGAAACTTCCTTTCCAGCTCCATTAAACCTCGTTCCAGGTATCCTAATCGCTTGTTGGCACTGACAGCCATGTCTTTCCACTCTTCAATCAGTTTTTGGTGGGCTTATTGAATCTCACGATACTTGCTTTCATAATCCCGAATCCTCTTGCGCATTTGGTTGTATTTGACCTGTGTTTTAGCCCTTTCATCAATGATTCTGTGACCTCAAACAAACCCGGGTTGGCCCAGACCATTGTCATTATCCTCCAGCCAGCCTGAATAGTATGGGGTGTAGCCAACATGGTATCTGTCTGGTTCGATAGTATCTCTTCCCATGATGATCTTGCAATGCCACATATGCTGAGCTTGGCACTTATAAGGACTGTCATCAGCTTGAAAGTCAGCCTGGAAGTGACTCATCTTGTCGACCCTTGGTATAACCTACTTCCTACCAGCCTGTCTTATAACTCGTAGAGGGACATAAGGGTAGGTTCCTCTCAAACCGATCAGTATCAGAAATGGTGCGTCCCTGGATCGGGCGATGAACTCTTCAGTAGGTATTATTGAAGAGTATCCTAATCGTTTGTTGGCACTGACAGTCATGTCTTTCCACTCTTCAATCAGTTTTTGGTGGGCTTCTTGAATCTCACGATGCTTGCTTTCATAATCCCGAATCCTCTTGCGCATTTGGTTATATTTGACCTGTGTTTTAGCCCTTTCATCAATGATTCTGTGACCTCAAACAAACCCGGGTGGCCCAGACCATTGTGATTATCCTCCAGCCAGCATGGTATCTGTCTGGTTTGATAGTATCTCTTCCCATGATGATCTTGCAATGCCACATATGCTAAGCTTGGCACTTATAAGGACTGTCATCAGCTTGAAAGTCAGCCTGGAAGTGACTCATCTTGTCGACCCTTGGTATAACCTACTTCCTACCAGCATGTCTTATAACTCGTAGAGGGACATAAGGGTAGGTTCCTCTCAAACCGATCAGTATCAGAAATGGTGCGTCCCTGGATCAGGCGATGAACTCTTCAGTAGGGAACCACTCGAACATCCATTGTATTTGATCCTCAGTTAGATTTTCAAACAGCTCCACCCACCCCTTGGCATCTTCTGGCTGAGCAAACATGTTGGGCATGTAAATCATTCGCCTTGGTTGATAGAAGGTTATATGATCGTCCCAGTCTCTACGCTGAATCTCTTGCCGATATTCACCCCTTTGAAGATGCTCCATGAGCCAGAGCTGGAGTAGCAAGTTGTAGCACTCGAAGTGTGGGGCTCCTTGTTGACACTTTTCCAAGGCCCGGTATATCTCTGCGGTGATCATGGGCACTGTGCTAAATGGTTGTCCGTCAATTCCCTCCGTCAAAGTTTTGGTGACCATGGATAGCCTGGTATGGATCCTTGCTTTCTTCATTGGAAACACTATCATCCCCAAGAAGCAGAACATGAAGACAAACACCCTTCGGTGAATATGCCCCAACGATGTAAGGGAAAACTCATCCGGATAAGTACGGTAGGATTTGCTGTGACCGTACCTCTCGTACAAATAATCAAAGGGAATGTAGGACTCCTTAGAACATGTCAAGTCTGGATTCTTCTTTAGGCCCATCATTTTGAGAAAACCTTTACCCTTGCGATTTTCCAGCATTAACAAACTCGGGGTCTCCCATGGTATACCAGCCAATCCTCCTATTTCCTCTAGCAGGGGTGTCATCTCAATCTCTCCGAAGCAAAACACAGATCTATCACAATCCCATAACAGAGTAGCAGCTTCTATGATTTTGTTGTTGGTTTGGACCTCCAGGAGGGAAGGTAGATTTCTTAGGTATTTCCGAACAAGAGTCTGATCACTGGAATGAAGATCCTCCCACCAGCTTAGCAACCTTGGGTGGATGTTTGTGACCATGCCGAATCTGGGGACTTCGTGCCTCATATTTTTGCAAGACAAAAAGGTTAGGCTCTTACCCCCACCAGACTTGACTATTAAGTACCAATAATTGGCATAAAAGCATTTAGTTCTCCAAATAAATGCACAAAACGTGATAGTGTCTGTTTGGGTTTTTGGGAAACCCAGTGGACTTTGGACAAGGCTATCTTAAAGAGTCATTATACGGACAACATAACTAACTCGGCTAGGTTTGACCATAATGCATGCACAGTTTAAACAGAGTAAGGTTTCTATAGGGTTTTAGACTGGTACCCTTGAGCGGACAACTCAAGAGGGAAAGGCACGGAACCGTCGACTACACCATTGATCGACTGGTTTTACCGCAAATACGCCTTTGCCGAATTTAAAGGGTGATAATATCAGAAGAGTGCAATAACTCATTATAAGCGTTGCTATGGTATTTGTTTGGCACGAGTGGAATATGATGTATTAAAACAAGTTGTCACGTATTTGCACGTTCATAAAGTAATAATTACAATAATTTAAAACAGTAATAAAGGAGTGCAGTAAAGGAAAGCAGTGAAAGAAACAAGGGAAAGAAACAAGAGACAAGTTAGTTTTTTGCAGTAGAAGAGGGAATTAAATGCTTAAAGGTATTAAACAAATAAGGCACATAAGAAATGTAAAGTCACAGTAATAGCTTGAAATGGTAGAAGCCTAAAAGATATCCCCAGTAGAGTTGTCACACTATCGTGCCCTCCTTTTTCTCGCAAAAATCGGGTTTGTGATATTTAGGAGACAACTCGTCCGGTTTGGGAATTGGGTTTTGAATTGAAGAGTCACCACCTAATGATTAAAGTGCATTGGGACACTAGGAGGGGTTTGTTTTGAGTAACCAGAGATTGGGTAAGGGCTTGAAATTATCCCAAGGGAAAGGTGTTAGGCACCCCTCAGGATCCACTAGTGTGGTTCCCGGCCAAGCTATTGTAGTGACTTAAGTGCAAATAACACATAGGCAAATAAAGGCTTCAAATAAGGGGGGATTTTCACGTAATGGTTACAAATAAACAAAAGTAAGAAAAAGGAACTAAAAAGAGTTGATTTTCTTAAAAGAAATAGTTTTAAAAGATTTAAAAGAAACAAAGAAAACAAAGGGAAGGGGGGTCCTAGGTTTATTAATAATATGGATCACCCCACACAACATCCGGTAATCACTCCTCAGTGAGGGGCTACACGTGATGTTATCGCGTGGTCATCATATCCATGTCTACCCTTTCCCACCCCGTTGAGGTATTAAAGCGCGGAATGGTCTTGATTACTTATTTCATGCTATTACCCGTCCCCATCTTATCAGCCTCGGAGGCAATTGGGACTACTAATCCTAAATGGAGGAGGTTTTGGGCTTATTTGTGGTTTCAAAAGGTAAAATACTAAGGCGACAATCAAAACACGTATGGCAAGTATGGGGAAGCATATAAACAAATGAAAAGGCTCAAACAGACCTCCTTTAAGCAGAGAAAAGCAAGTAGTTAGCATGACTTACACAAACTGTTTAGGGTCTGATTAAAACTTAAACGATGGAGGCAGATTGATTTATTATATAGTTCAGATAATAAGCCCGAATCAGGTCTGTCAGCTTGTTGTAGCTGATAAAAAGTCTAATTCAGTTTATAAACTTTCACCCTATGGCTTGACTAAGTGTTAGACGAATACCCCTATAGGCATTATATCTACTGATTCCAGAAACAATAAAACAAACATGAATACATACTGATTTGAGAAAATCATCTGTTATTAAAGAAAGGCGAGTTTTAACATAAGAGCATGCGTCATTGTTACAGGTTTTCGACCTATAAGCGAGTGAAACGATTCAGATTCGATTAAGGCTCCTATAGGCATGCTTTCTATGTGTTGTCAATTTTGGACACTCTTATAAACGTAGTAAAAAATGCAGAAACCTTATAGGCATGACATCTAGATGCTGAATTTCGTTTAAAGCCTATGAACATGATATCTAATTGCAGTTGATTATTTAAGACCTACAAACATGTTTGCCTTATGAGAAATGCATATGCAAGATTCAGAAAGAACCTATAGGCAGGGTATCTACATGATGTGCAGAAATTCAGAAATTCCTATAGGCAGGATATCTATATGCTATGCAAAAGTTCAGAAATAAAGTATAGGCATGGTACCTACATGAGAATGCAAGATTCCTATAAACATGGTATCTATGCAGAAATTCTTATAGACATGGTATCTAGACGCGAATGCAAGATTCCTATAGACATGGTGTCTATATGAGAATGTAGAAATTCATAACTCCTATAGGCAGGTTATCTACCCCTTTTTCATACATAGTTACCCTCCCTCTTTACTGACCACCCCCGAGAGTTTTATTACAAAATTATTACAACCCAGAAAAAAGTAAAGTAAAGGGAAAAAACATCAAAAATTAAAAAGTACAACCAAGGAGAGCCTCATTCAGACTTCCTGTCTGAAGTATGAAGTAAATCAACTCCATGAGATCATATTTCAAAGCCTTTCTCCTATTTGGAGTGTGTCAGAGTTCCCTAAGAGTCTTATATGAACTCCGGGTAGTGCTTACACCCAAATGTATCACGGATTGAGCCATAGTGCAGTGTGGAAGGGCCAGCCCTCAGGTGTCCAAGTTCAGAGGGAGCTCGAGGTCCCAAGGCAAGGCTCACAGGAGGGGGGCAGAACTTAGGGATTAAGAGAGAGTGCAAGTGCAGAAGTAGGATTCTGAAAGGGGAAAAGGGAAAAGGGAAGTAACTCACATCATTACACATAAGGGTATAGGGGAATGGGAAGTTGCAAGAGGCAACAGAAAAGCGGGCTGAAGGGCATACCCAGCAATGGGAGATGCTGACACACCCTCTAGATTGTTTGCTTAGAGGTCAAGACCCCAGTGGTTCAAACATAATTCATGGACAACAACTTACATTGGCGTGCCTTAAGTCACCACTCAAAACACATAGGGGTGATAGAGGAATGGGGGTTCATAAAAAAACACACATAAGGAAATTAGCATGCTAATTTAAGTGCTGAGATATATGGAAATAGCATATGAACATGGATACAAAAGCAGTGATTATAAATTGTTGTGGTGCTAAGAATTAAATCAAGACATACCAGTTTTCAAGGAAACAAGTAAAGGAAATCGGTAAGTCGTGTAAAACAGCCCACAGTGCAGTCAAGAAGAGAATATTATTATGAGAGAGTGTGAGTTCAGAAGGATTCTGATCTTGTAGTGTGTGAAGAGGGTCGTGCCTTTTATATTGTAAAAATTAGGCAGAAATAAGGTAAGAAAAATAGTTAAGGAAGTGATGGTCAATCAATTACATAAGGCTTCCCTTAATTAAGGGATTCAGATTCAAACGGGTGAAAACCATTTAAGGAAAGAAATTGAGTAAGCACTTTGTGCACAACATGCAATCAGGGGCAAATACATAAAAGGTTATTTAAGGACAAGGTTTTGAAACACACGGTTTGCGCAAAAAAGGTATGCAAATCAATTAACAAACAGTAAATCAAAAGAGTCTGAGATTTTGCATGAATGAACCGAGTCAGAAAAGATGAAGAAGGGTTTTAACTTAGTCCAAGTAACAGGGAGAATCAGCAAACAATGGAAAGAAATCAATCAAGCCATATTCAGAAGGAAGTTTGCACTAATTGCAAATTTGAAAACCATTTAGAGGAAAATTCATCATATATAAGGAGCATGTGAGCATGAAAGAAGACTGTCATGTAAATTAGTAGAAAAAATCCAGTGTAGAAAAGCTTAGCAAAAAGTTCAGCATTGTATGAAAACAAAGATGTCCAAACTCAGTTCAGAGACTCAAAGTCAGTCTGAAAGAGTTAAGGGTTCTAAAATAAAACCCTAGTTCAATCAAACCTCGGCAGAACCCCCAAATTCTAGGGTTTCCACCTTGAATCATGTACAAAGATGAGGAGGCAAGTAGTCGGATCGAAACATGTTTAGAGGTTTCAGAAAAGAACTGAAACTTCTAACATGCTTCTTCCAGCAACAGAATTCATGAATAGCATGTAAATACAGTAGAGGGGTTCAAGGCAAATAGAGTAAAGAAACTAATTTGAAATATGATGAGAAAGACTGATAAGAACAGTAGAAGAAAGCATGCTTAAGAAGATCCTTTTAAAAAAAACTTAAACAAAGTTCAATAGAAGAAAAATAGTAAGAACACGGTAGAAGAATACAGTAGGCGAAATATATCAGAACATAGCAGAAGAAAATAGCAGGACATAGTAGAAAAGCACACAAGAGCATATTATAGAAAGCACAGTAGAAGAACATACAAGAACGGAACATAGAAAGCACAGTAGAAGAACATACATGGTAGAAGGAAAACATAGAACTTAGTAGAGGCAAATACACACAAAATAAAAGGAAAAGAAAGTCATAGAAACACTTAAGCATTTTCAGAAAACCCTAAATCGTAAAAGAAAAACTTTGAAATGTAATTTTCAAAAGAAAAGTTAGGGAGATTGTTTGAAAACTCAAAGAGAGCACAGATACACATCGGATCTAAAGAGATCAGAGAAAACCTCGAAGGGTTAGGGTTTCAGAAGAACCCTAGAAATGAGAAAGGCTTTGAAAAGTTCATCGATCTGAGTCGGAGAGGTCAGAACCAAGCTAAAAACACCATGGTACGCCAGAGCAAGGCCGGCGATGACTCTGGAACCTTGAATTGGCAGAGGTCTGGGTGCAAACCTTCGAGGCTAGGCCATGAATCTTCAGAGATCAGGTGTGTAAGAGCAACAGGAGGTAGGTATAAGACTCCCAGAGCCCTGGAAGCCATGGATTCTGGTGGCTTTCAGGGTGGAAGCGATGAGAGGCGGCTAGGGTTCTTGAGAAGACTCGGGAGAGTTTAAGAGAGTGCAAGGTTTCAGAGTCGGTTGGGGTTGTGAAATGGTTAGGGTTAGGGGGTAGGTCGAAATTGAAAAGGAAAGGGTATTTGGTGGTCGTTGATCATTTTGATCAACGGCCTGGATTAATTGAGTGGGTGGGGCAGTTTAACAGGGTTGGGTTTGGGTCGGTTCAAATAGGGATTGGGTCAGGGTAATTGAGTTTAAAATTGGGTTCAATTGGAGGTTCAAATAAGGCTAAAATTGAAATAAACGGGGATAACATTTAAATATCCATTTTTCCCTTATTTATTTTATAAAAAATAGTAAAATAATTTCTGCAAATAAATTAAAGGTACTAAAATGATTAATAATACGTAATTTTCAAGAATTAAAAATACTGGAGTCAATTCTTTAATTATGAAAACAATTAAATCTTAAAATAGGCTAATATCGCAATTATACGCAATTTAGCTTTAAAAATACTAAACAAATTTGTAAAAATATGCAAAAATTATGCTAGCTATATTTTATATAAATATGAGAATCCAATAAGTGAATCACCCAAAATGATAATTTTGGGGATAATTATTGGATTTTTCTTGATAAAATAGGGCAATAAATAGATTTAAAAATCTATAAAAATTAAGAGAAAAATAGTAAAACCTTGGGACATACTTATATATGCATACACCTACTATTTTGAAAGTATTTTTAATATAAAAATATACAGGAAAAAATTGGGTATCAATAAATGTGGCCTGGATAACTACAAGTATAGCAAACACCTAACCTCATATGGCACTACCCGATATGCTACTTACCACATTGAGCACATTGTGGAAAGTGCGGCCTCATCTAATTTGACTCACCCCTATATTGAGAACCTTGGGCCCTGAAATGCTGACCAGACCCTAAATATGTAGAACGATCAAATCTCTTACTGCCCAAACTGAGAGGGCGCGCTAGTTGATGGCTGGAATGGATACCTTGGGTACTGTTGCCTCGGACCACTTCGAAACTCACCATAAGGACCCAAAGACCTTGATCTCTTATTCTGGTCCCTATCATGCTTACGATCGACCTTGTATTTGTGTTTACGCTCCTCTACACCCTAAGTGTATGCCTGAATACGAGAAATATCCATGTCTGGCTGAAGTGAGACGACATAAAATCGTTAAGCAAGTGAGGCTCTAATCCCTTCACGAACCGGTGAACCCGATCCTCCATCTTAGATACAACAGTGGGAGAATACCGAGCAAATGAATCAAACTGAAGAATGTACTCCCGAACACTCATGTTACCCTGTCGAAGGGTCAAGAACCTACCAATTCTGTCTCGCCTAAGCTCTGGTGGCAGATAATGACGAAGAAAAGCTTTTGTAAACTCCTTACATACTACTGTAGGGGCATCCTCACCTCTAGACAATTCCCAAGACTCGTACCAATTAACTGCAACATCTCGGAGTCTATAGGAAGCTAGCTCAACTGACTCAATCGCAGTGGACTTCATTACCCTTAATGTCCTCTGCACTCTATCAATAAATACCTGAGGGTCCTCATTCGAATCTACCCCAGTAAATACCTGAAGGTCTAAATTAATGAAGTCACAAACCCTCACATTGAAGGACCTATCTGCATGATCAATACCTATTTCCTGACGTCGAGCTTGTGTGGCTACTAATCGGGTTAATAGCTGAATAGCATATCTCGTCTCCTGACCTGGTGTATCCGGCTAAGGTGCTGAATGTACAAGGGTGAGCACTGGAATTGGTACCCCTCAGAGCTCTTCTAGAAAGGGCAGGGTATGTGAAGTCTGAGATGGAACCTCACCATGAGACTCTCCCCGAGCCTTGGTAACTCGTGGCGTTTGACTAGTAGTCTCACCACCCACGGACTTTCCCTTCTGGGCGGCTGTACTCTTTGGAGGCATCGTTGAAAATATAACATATCGTTAGGAACATGAATTCTTGTATCGCACGATCTGAGATAAAAAGAGAAGATAACATCCTATATGTCATGTAGTCTCCTGTCTATAAGTGTGGTGCACAACACACCCATTAACAAGACTCTACTAGACACGGTCTATAGACAACCCTCAAAGGGCCACAATTGGGGAAATCAACCTATGTTTGTAGATAGGCCCGACTTGGTTTGACGTTGAATTTCAAGTATTGGACATATCCATCACATACAATCTGTTGTTGGGACAACCTTGGATACATGCTACTGGGGTCGTAACCTCCACTCTACACTAGACCGTAAAGTTTGGATGGAATCATCAGGAAGTAATCATCCACAGGGACGGAATCAATCCCATTTATACCAATCAGACTGTTCCGGTCGTCGAGAATAGAAGGAAGTTGGGTGGAGAAACATACCATCGCATCGAGCGTGTCAATGCAATTAAAAAAGACAAATGGTAGACTAACAAGATTGAAAGCATATTGTTATGGACAGGGTGTGAACCCAGCAATGGTCTCGGCAAGAATCTCCAGGGATTTTGACATTCCCTTTTTCCCCCCGACTGGAGTCAATCTCAACCATATTTTCAATTACACCGGTTGACCCTAATTCCATATTTTTTTGGCATCACTAACAAGCATGGAGTCGGTTGGCAGATGTTCAATTCTTAATTCTTCAAAATAAAGCTCGCTTTCTTCCTCGAAGTCGGACTCTTCTTGACATCTTTCCGCACTCTCAAGTTGGCGGGCATAGTGAGCCTCAACCAATATTTCCATTTGATCTTCCAAAGTGCGGATATTCTCATTATTTTGAGTCAAGACTTGTTTCAAGTCCTCGAGGGCAAAGTTGTCCTTCTCCTCCTTTTCAAGAATAGCCTCCAACATGAGCATCATTTTCTCATTTAGAGCAATTGAGAGTTCTTTTTGATTTGGATCAAGTGCCAAATAAGGATTTTCGGCTTCAACCTCTAAGGAAGGTTCTTGTCTATCATTCACTTCCGAGACTTTTTGAACCTCTAAAGCTTCAAGCATTTGTCACGACCCTAAACTCGGACCCGGTTGTGATGGTGCCTCTCGTGAAGACAAGGCCAGCCGACACACTACCAATTCATTTTAAGCAATTAAAATAATAAATATTAAGTCTTTAACATAATAAAAATCCCAAAATAAGGTGTAATAGTACAATTGCGGAATAGACATTACCCGACATCGGGGTGCCACCAGTCATGAGCATCTATTATAAAAACTACATGTCTGAAAGAGTCTATATAACTATTGCATAACTAAAACAGGAGAAAATAAGATAGAGGAGAAGAACTGGGCTGCGAACACCGAGCAGCTACCTAGTGAATCTTCGAAGTCTGCTGGAAGATCTCAACCCTCGCAAGCAGGACCTGAAGCGCCTGAATCTGCACACGGAGTGCAGGGAGTAAAGTGAATACTCTAACTCAATGAGTAATAATAATAAATGAAGATTAAGCGATAAGAAATCACGTAAAGGCATGTCAACATGCTATAAAGAAGTAGTATAAAACTAGTAAAAGCAATGAAACAGTGAAAACATATGAAGATACCTTAGTTCAGAAGAAGCTTCTTTAAAACACATTTTTAACAGTTAAACAGTTAAGTGAAAAGCAGTTAGAACAGATAAGTACATAAAATCTGCCCCTTGGGCACAATGTCAACAGAATTCTCCCATCAGGCAATATCATGAAACAACATCAGCCCCTCGGGCTATATCTCATATCACAATGGGTACCCACGCTCACTAGGGGTGTGCAGACTCCTGTAGGGTCCCCTTACGGCCTAAGTGCAATATCAAGTCATCTCGTAGCATAATCAGCAGGATCTCGGCCTCATATCAACAAGCCACCTCGTGGCATACAATCTCAGGCCCTCGGCCTCATAATCATAAATCAGTGTATCCTCACAACACAGACCCTCGGTCTTACTCAATCAAAATCTCATAAGCCACTCGGGAAATAGTAAAACATGATGCTCAATCCAATTTATCATATAAAATATCATTTAATGTGTTAAAACAGAGTAAACATGGCTGAGTTATAAAAACGGTAGAATATAGCTTAACTGAGTATAAGTAAAAAGTCAAAATAGTGAAGAAATATCGGTAAAAATTCCCTAAGGGTTCAAATAGTTGGCACGAGGCCCAAATATGGCATTCAGCCCAAAGCATGGTGATAGCAAATAGTTTTCAATCATATAAACGGTAAAATAGTCATTCTAGACGGACTAAGTCACAATCCCCAATGGTGCATGACCCTACGCTCATCATCTAGCGTGTGTGTCACCTCAATATAGCACAACAATGTGAAATCCGGGGTTTCATACTGTCAGGATAACATTTAAAATCATTACTCACCGCAATCCGGTCCAACTCTAGCCCGCTACGCCTTTGCCCCTCGAATCAGCCTCCACTCGCTTCGAATCTATCCAAAATCAGAATCACGGCATCAAAATATGCTAGGAGAACAATGCCCAAGAGAAAATAACCAATTTACAACATAAATCCCGAAATTAACCTAAACACGACCCCCGGGCCCACGTCTCAAAATTTGATGAATTTTACATCAATGGATCCCTTATCTCCCCACGAGTTCATACATATCAAAAGTCCAAAAATCCGACCACAAATGGCCCCTCAAATCCTCAAGTCAAGGTCTCCAATACCAAGCCCTAGTTTCCCAATTTGTAACCCTTAATTTCCATTAATTATAGCTCTAATCCGTGAAATAATACCATATAATCGATTATTAGACTCAAAAATCTTATCTCCAGACGATATCCCTTGATTCCCTCTTCAAAATCTCCCAAAAAGCTCCAAAACCGACTTGAAATGGTGAAGAACAACTCAAAAATCGCGAAGGAATGCTTTTATACCTTCTGGCCCAGGCTTTTCACACCTGCGGTCTAGATCTCACTTCTGCGAGACCGCTTCTGCTGTCCCAAGCGTCGCATCTGCAGTCCTCACTTAAGTGGACAAAATCAACATCTGCGATGCATAATTCGCACCTGCACCATCGCAGGTGCGGTCCCTTAACTGCTTCTGCAGTTTCTGCCTTCCTAGGCTCTTTCCGCTTCTGCGACTCCAATTTTGCTAGGTGCGGTTATGACAGCAATGGAACATCTTCAGGTGCCAAAACCAATTTCCAAACTTTCAGCCAACTATCCGAAATCACCCCGAGGCCCCCGGGACCTCAACCAAAAGCACAAACACATCATATACCACCATCTAAACTTATACCAATCTTCAAAACACCTCAAACAACATCGAATCAACCAAAACACATCGGATTCAAGCCTAAGTTTCCAAAATCTTCCGAATTACGCTTTTGATCAAAAATTGTACCAACCCACATCCGAATGACCTAAAATTTTGCGCACACATCCCAAATGACACAACGGACCTACTTCAACTCCCGAAATTCCATTCCGACCCCTATATCAACATCTCACATATCAACCGGAAAACGCTAAAATACCAATTTCGCCAATTTAAGCTTAAATCTACTCCGGACCTCCAAAACACATCCCGATCATTCTCCTAAGTCCCAAATCTTCTCTTGAAGCTATCCGAATCATCGGAACTCACATTTGATCCCTTTAACACATAAGTTAATATCTGATTGACTTTTCCAACTTAAGTTTTCCTCAAAAGAGACTAAGTGTCTCAAACCTTACCACAACCTTTCCGAACCCAATCCAACCAACCCAATTACACATAGAACCGATAAACAAAGCAATAAGAAGCAGAAATGGGAGAAATGGAGCGGTAACTCTTGAGACGACTAGCCGGGTCATCACATCCTCCCCCTCTTAAACAAACGGTCATCCTCGAATGAGTCAAGAAACATACCTGAAGCCTCAAACATGTGAGGATATCTGCTCTACATCTCCCGCTTGGTCTCCCAGGTAGCCTCCTCCATGGGCCGACCTCTCCACTGCACTTTCACTGAACCTATATCCTTTGATCTCAACTTTCGAACCTGATGCCCCAAAATAGCTACTAGCTCCACATCATAAGTCAAATCATCATCTAACTGAACCATGCTGAAACTAGAACATGAGACGGATCCACAACATACTTCTGGAGCATAGAAACATGAAATACCGGATGCACACTAGACAAGTTGGGTGGCAAAGCAAGCTCATAAGCGACCTCCCCAATCCTCCGAAGCACCTCAAGAGGCCCAATGAACCAAGGACTCAATTTACCTTTCTTCCCAAATCTCATAAAGCCCTTTATCGGTGAAACCTTCAATAGGACCTTCTCGCCAACCATGTAGGACACATCCCAAACCTTCCTGTCAGCATGACTCTTTTGTCTCGACTACGTTGTACGAAGCCTCTCCTGAATCACTTTCACCTTGTCTAAGACATCCTATACCAAGTCTATCCCCAATAGCCTAGCCTCACCCGGCTCGAACCAACCAACTGGAGATCTACACCGCCTCCCATACAAAGTCTCATATGGAGCCATCTGAATACTCGACTGGTAGTTGTTGTTATAAGCAAACTCTACAAGCGGTAGAAACTAATCCCACGACTCTCCGAAATCAATGACACAAGCACGCAACATGTCCTCCAATATTTGAATAGTGTGCTCGGACTACCCGTCCGTCTAAGGGTGAAAAGTTGTGCTTAACCCATCCTGAGTACCCAACTCTTGCTGCACAGACCTCCAAAACTACGAAGTAAACTGAGTGCCCCTATGTGAAATGATGGAAACTGGGACACCATGCAAACGAAAAATCTCCCGGATATAGATCTCTACCAACCGCTCTGAAGAATAGGTAGTACACACAGGAGTGAAGTGTGCAGACTTAGTCAGCCGATCCTCAATCACCCAAATAGCATCGATCTTCTTCAAAGTCCGTGAGAGTCCAACTACAAAGTCCATAGTGATCCTCTCCCACTTCCACTCTCGAATATCCATCTGCTGAAGCAAACCACCCTGTCTCTGATGCTCATATTTCACCTGCTGACAATTGAGACACCGAGCTACAAATCCCACAATGTCTTTCTTCATTCTCCTCCACCAATAATGATGTCTCAGATCCAGATACATCTTCGCGGCACCCAGATGAATGGAATACCGCGAGCTATGGGCCTCCTCCAGAATCAACTCCTGAAGCCCATCCATATTGGGCACACAAATACAGCCTTCATCCTCAACACCCCATCACCACCATTTGTCACATATCTAGCATCATCATGCTGAACTCTATCCTTAAGGACAAGCAAATGAGGATCATCATACTAGCGCTCTCTAATGCGATCATATAAGAAAGATCAATAAATCGCATAAGCCAATACCCGACTAGGATCCGACATATCCAACCTCACGAACCGATTGGCCAAGACCTGAACATCAACTGCAAGAGGTCTCCCCCCAACTGGAATATATGCCAAACTCCCCATACTCATTACCTTTCAGCTCAAAGCATCGGCGACCACATTGGCCTTCCCCGAATGGTACAATATAGTAATATCATAATCCTTTAGCAACTCCAACTATCTCCGCTGCCTCAAATTGAGATCCTTCTGCTTGAACAAGTGATGGAAGCTACGATGATCAACAAACACCTTACAAGACAAACCATACAAATAATGCCTTCAAATCTTCAGCGCGTGAACAATGGAAGCCAACTTTAAATCATGAATAGGGTAGTTTTTCTCATGGGGCTTCAGCTGATGAGAAGCATAAGCAATAACTCTACCCTCCTACATCAATACACACCTAATACCAACTCTCGAAGCATCACAATACACGGTATATGAACCTGAAACTGATGGCAAAACTAACACTGGAGTTGTGGTCAAGGCAGTCGTGAGCTTTTGAAAGCTCTCCTCACACTCATCCGACCATATAAATGAAGCACCCTTCTGAGTCAACTTGGTCAAGGGCGATGCGATAGATGAGAATCCCTGAACAAACCGGCGGTAATAACCCGCCAAACCAAGAAAGTTGCGAATCTCTATGGCTGAGGACGGTCTGGGCCAACTCTGAACCGCCTGTATCTTCTTCGGATCAACCTGAATACCCTCGCTGGATACCACGTGCCCCAAGAAAGCCACTGAACTAAGCCAAAACTCACACTTGGAGAACTTTGCATAAAGTTTCTCCTCCCTCAATCTCTACAACACAACTCTCAAATGCTTCGCGTACTCCTCCTGACTACGTGAATACACTAGAATATCATTAATGAAGACTATGACAAATGAGTCGAGATAAGGAGGAACACATTGTTCATCAAATGCATGAACGTTGTTGGGTCATTGGTCAGCCCAAAAGATATCACCAAGAACTCATAATGACCATATCGGGTCTTGAAAGCTATCTTAAGAATATCCGAGTCCTTGATCTTCAACTGGTGATAACCGGAACGGAGAACAATCTTGGAGAACACTCTCGCTCCCTGAAGCTGGTCGAATAAATTATCAATGTAAGGCAAAGGATACTTGTTCTTAACTGTTACCTTGTTGAAAAGCCTATAATCAATGCACATCCTCATCATGCCATCCTTTTTTTTCACAAATAGAACCGACGCATCCCAAGGTGACACACTATGCCGAATGAACCCCTTATCAAGGAGTTCCTGAAGCTACTCCTTTAACTCCTTCAACTCCGCTGGTGCCATACGATACAGCGGAATAGAAATGGGCTGACTGCTCGGCACCAGGTCAATACCAAATCAATATCACTGTCTGGTGGCATGCCCGGCAGGTCTGCAGGAAACACATCGGGAAAATCCCTCACAACTGGAACAGAATCAATACTGGGAGTCTCTGCACTAACATTCCTCACAAAGGCTAGATACAAAAGATAACCCTTCCCAATCATACACTGGGCCTTCAAGAATGATATTACCCTATTGGGAACATAATCAGTCAAACCTCGCCACTCAATCCATGGCACACCCGGTATAGCATGATAGTCCAGAATAGCACAACACGGAGATAGCCTATCCATGCCCAAAATAACATCAAAGTCTACCATGTACAATAACAACAGATCCACTTGGGTCTCCAGACCCCCAATAGTCACCACACACGACCGGTACATATGGTCTATAACAATAGTATCACTCATTGGAGTAGATACATGAACAGGTGAAATAAGAGACTCACGGGGCATATCCAAATAACGAGCAAAGTATGATGACACATAAGAAAAGGTGGAACAGGGATCAAATAATACAGAAGCATCTCTATGGCAGACTGAGACAATACCTGTAATAACAGCATCGGAAGCAATAGCATCAGGTCTAGCTGGAAGTGCATACAAATGGGCCTGGCTGCCACCTGATCGACCTCCCTCTCTAGGGCGACCCCTAGCTGATTGACCTCCACCCCTAGCTAGTTGGGTGGGCGGTGGTGAAGTAACTGGCACTGAAACCGATGGCTGACTCCTCTGTTGAGATGAACCCGCAAGATGACGAGGACACTGCCTCCACATATGACCTATCTCTCCACACTCATAGCAATTCCTAGGTGCTGGAGACGGGGACTGAAGGGAACCCCTAGCACCAGAATGACTAGCAAATGCACCTGGCATAGAAGAGCCCTGAACTGATGGAGCACTGGACGAACTCTGAGCTGGAAGGGCACTAAGTGATGACTGGCCCCGATGAGAACTGTGAAAACCATGACCCGATGATGTCCCGATAACCTGGGCGAGCTGGCTGAGCATACCTGAATGGACGGCTTCTATCGTGCTGAAACTGACCTCTCGAAGGAGCACCACCATAACTACCAGATCCTCGAGGCCTCTTAGCCTCTCTCTCCTCTCGCTCCTAGCGATGAACTGACTCAATCTCACGAGCAATGTCTACAACCTCCTCAAAAGTAGCACCAGTCACCCTCTCTCTGGTCATGAGAATATGAAGCTGATAAGTAAGGCCATCAACAAACCTCCTAATCCTCTCTCTATTTTTCGAAACCAACCATATCGCATGACGATCTAACTCAGAGAATCTCATCTCATACTGCATCACAGCCATCTCTCCTTAACGCAACCACTTGAACTACATGCGCAACTCCTCTCTATGAGACTACGGCACATACTTCTCCAAAAAGAGAATGGAGAACTGCTGCTAGGTAAGGGGTGCTGCACCAACAGGCCTACGCCTCTCAAAAGCCTCCCACCAAGTGAAGGCAGCTCCAGAAAACTGAAAGGTAGTGAAAGTGACCCCGCTAGTCTCCAGAATACCCGTTATATGAAGCATCCTCTAACGCTTATCCAAGAAACTCTAGGCATACTCGCCCTTTGCACCACTGAAAGTCTGAGGTTGAAGTCTACCAAACCTCTTCAACCTACGCTGCTCGTCCTCTAGCATGGTAGGAGCTACATAGTCCTGAGCAGCTGCAACCAGTTGGGCTGGATGCGCCTCCGGTGTCTGAAGTCCCTGCACGACCTGCTCAGGTGTGCGAGCGACGGGAGTCTGAGTGCCTCCCCCGGCCTGAGAAGTAGCTGCGGCTGTAGTAATTGAAACCGCCTGAGCTAGGCCAGTGCATACTGATAGAATCTGAGCCAAAGCCTCCTGAAGTCCCGAAATCACAATGGGCACAAATGGTGCCTGAGCTGGTGCTACTGGAGCGTCCACAGCTGGGATCTGATCCTGAATTGGGACGGCTGGTAGATCTACAGGTACTGCCCTAGCTGTTGTGCGGGTCACACCCCTGCTCCTACCACGACTGCATCCTCGGCCTCTAGTGTCCACAGCTAGTGGTGTTGGTGGTTGTCCATCCTGACCCGTAGCGCATGTCCTCACCATCTGTGAGAGAATAGAATAACAAAAGTTTAGTACTCGGATCAACAGATTCGCACGATAAGAATTTCAAGAATATGAAGTTTTTCCTAAAGGTTATGCAGCCTCTCGAGGATAAATATAGACGTCTCTGTACTGATCCGTGAGACTCTACTAAACCTGCTCATGACTCGTGAGACCTATGTAACCTAGGCTCTGATACCAACTTGTCACGACCCTAAATCCGGACCTGGTCATAATGGCACCTCTCGTGAAGATAAGGCGGCTCACACACTACCAATTCATTTTAAGCAATTAAAATAATAAATTTTAAGTCTTTAACATAATAAAAATCCCAAAAGAAGGTTTAACAGTACAATTGCGGAATAGACATAGCCCGACATCGGGGTGTCACCAATCATGAGCATCTATCATAAAAACTACAAGTCTAAAAGAGTCTACACAACTATTACATAACTAAAACAGGAGAAAATAAGATAGAGGGAGAAGCACTGGGCTGCGAACGCCGAACAGCTACCTAGTGAATCTCCGAAGTCTGCTGGAAGCTCTCAACCCTCACAAGCAGGACTTGAAGCGCCTGAATCTGCACACGGGGTGCAGGGAGTAAAGTGAGTACTAAAACTCAGTGAGTAATAATAATAAATGAAGATTGAGCGATAAGAAATCACGTAAAGGCAGGTCAACATGCTATAAAGAAGTAGTATAAAACCAGTAAAAGCAATGAAATAGTGAAAACATATGAAGACACCTTAGTTCAGAAGAAGCTTCTTTAAAACACCTTTTTAACAGTTAAACAATTAAGTGAAAAGCAGCTAGAACAGATAAGCACATAAAATCCGCCCCTTGGGCACAATGTCAACAGAATTCGCCCCTCGGGCTATATTTCATACCATAATGGGTACTCGCGCTCACTGGGGTGTGCACACTCCTGGAGGGGCCCCTTATGGCCCAAGTGCAATATCAAACCATTTTGTGGCATAATCAGTAGGCTCTCGGCCTCATATCAACAATCCACCTCGTGGTGTACAATCTCAGGACCTCGGCCTCATAATCATAAATCAGTGTATCCTCACAACACAGGCCCTCGGCCTTACTCAATCAGAATCTCATAAGCCACTCGAGCAACAGTAAAACATGATGCTCAGCCCAATTTATCATTTAAAATATCATTTAATGTGTTAAAACAGGTAAACATGGATGAGTTATAAAAATGGTAGAATATAGCATGACAAAGTATAATTATAAAGTCAAAACAGTGAGGAAATATCGGTAAAAATCCCATAAGGGTTCAAATAGTTGGCACCAGGCCCAAATATGGCATTCAACCCAAAGCATAGTGAGAGCAAATAGTTTTCAATCATATACGCGGTAAAACAGTCATTCGGGATGGACTAAGTCACAATCCCCAACGGTGCACGACCCCACGCTCGTTATCTAGCGTGTGCGTCACCTCAATATAGCACAACGATGTGTAATCCGAGGTTTCATACCCTCAGGACAACATTTAAAATCATTACTCACCTCAATCCGGTCCAACTCTAGCCCGCGACGCCTTTGCCCCTCGAATCGTCCTCCACTCGCGTCGAATCTATCCAAAATCAGAATCACGGCGTCAAAATATGCTAGGAGAACGAAGCCCAAGCAAAAATAATAAATTTATAACATAAAGCCCGGAATTAACCAAAACCTGACCCCCAGGTCCACATCTCGAAATTCAATAAAATTTACATCAATAGATTATTTATCTCCCCACGAGTTCATACATATCAAAAGTCCCAAAATCTGACCACAAATGGCCCCTCAAATCCTCAAGTCAAGGTCTCCAATACCAAGCCCTAGTTTTCCAATTTTTAACCCTTAATTTCCATTAATTACAGCTCTAATCCGTGAAATAATATCATAGAATCGATTATTAGACTCAAAAATCTTACCTCCAGACGATATCCCTTGATTCCCTCTTCAAAATCTCCCAAAAAGCTCCAAAACCGACTTGAAATGGTGAAGAACAACTCAAAAATCGCGAAGGAATGCTTTTATACCTTCTGGCCTAGGCTTTTCACACCTGCGGTCTAGATCTCGCTTCTGCGAGACCGCTTCTGCTGTCCCAAGCGTAGCATCTGCGGTCCTCACTTAAGTGGACAAAATCAGCATCTGCGATGCATAATCCGCACCTGCACCATCGCAGGTGCGGTCCCTTAACCGCTTCTGCGGTTTCTGCCTTCCTAGGCTTTTTCCACTTCTCCGACTCCAATTTCGCTAGGTGCGTTTATGACAGCAATGGAACATCTTCAGGTGCCAAAACCAATTTCCAAACTTTCAGCCAACCATCCGAAATCACCCCGAGGCCCCCGGAACCTCAACCAAAAGCACAAACACATCATATACCACCATCTAAACTTATACCAATCTTCAAAACACCTCAAACAACATCGAATCAACCAAAACACATCGGATTCAAGCTAAGTTTCCAAAATCTTCCGAATTACGCTTTTGATCAAAAAGTATACCAAACCACGTCCGAATGACCTAAAATTTTGCGAACACATCCCAAATGACACAACGGACCTACTTCAACTCCCGAAATTCCATTCCGACCCCTATATCAACATCTCACATATCAACCAGAAAATGCCAAAATACCAATTTCGCCAATTTAAGCTTAAATCTACTCCGGACCTCCAAAACACATTCCGATCACGCTCCTAAGTCCCAAATCATCTCTCGAAGCTATCCGAACCATCGAAACTCACATCCGAGCCCTTTAACACATAAGTCAATATCCGGTTAACTTTTCCAACTTAAGCTTTCCTCAAAAGAGACTAAGTGTCTCAAACCTTACCAAAATCTTTCCGAACCCGAGCCAACCAACCCAATCACACATAGAACCGATAAACAAAGCAATAAGAAGCAGAAATGAGGGACTCATGAGTCGACTGGCCGGGTCGTCACAACATTTCTCTCATTTGTGAGTGCAACCTTTCAAGAACCAAATCATTTTGGAGGCTATTTTCCAAAAGTTCCTCCAAGGCACTTTGCTCTTTGTTTCCTCCTTCAAGTAAGCATTCTATCATGAGCTTGAACTCTCCATTTTTACCATGCTCAACTTCTTCCATTTCCATTTCCCTATACTTGTCATCACAAAAAAGAGAATCATTATAGCAGGGGTTTGGGGAAGGGAAGGACAAATAAGCACAATAATCCCAATGACCATTTTGACGACCACACTTATCACAAATACTCCACTCATAGGTTTGAGATTGTACGCACAATCCGCCCCCAGGAGAATTTAAACAATTTTGCCACGAGTGTGGTCCTCCACAATAAGGACAAGGGTCATCAAAGTATGAATAACTATCGTCCGACCAATTTTCATTATATGATGCTATTTTTCGAAACTAAGAAAATAAACAAGAAAAAATAGACCAAGGTAAGAAATATAATTACATAAATATTCACAAGTTTGGACCAAAGCACTTACACTTATTTCTCAAACAACCTAAATATGCCAAGTTGTTTCTCGGCAATGGTGCCAATTTTGATGACGTCCAAATCCACTACTAAAAAGTAAATGGACACGCATACAATATAATTTACCCAACTATGATTCGAGGTCGAATCCCACAAAGAACAATATGTAGGCGATTAGGAGTGTAAAGAAATTATCATTTGTTATGCAATGCCAAACACTTAGACGGGTGATTGTGAAATATTATAGCTAAATGCGAAAATATAAACTAACCTAGAAAGCAAGTAAAATGATCAATGGCTACAAGTGTGGATACACGGGGAATTACAATCAAGTAACGATCCAATGTATTTTACGATTTTGCAAATATGAGCAAATTTATGTTAATTAGCCTCGGGTAATAATTCTATATTAGCTTCTTTTGAAGACTAACAAGACTTCCTAATTGAATTATCTCTAAAAATAATTAAGAGATTAAGCATACGAGGATATGGCTACAAGTAGTTCAATCCTATCCCTAGGTAGAATCTATAAAATGAGGGTTAAAGCCTCAAGTTCTTGTTAATTAATATTTTCCAACCCCTAATAATCTTTTCCAAATTAATTAGAAGTTAATGGGCAAGTCCTAGGGTTAGCTAATCCCTTTGGAAACATTAAAGAACAAGAATAATGAAAGAACCAATAACTCACTTCATAATAATTAAAAATCGTCCAATACATAAGCACAACAAGATATTTTTTTCAGACTTTAAACATGAATATTTCCATAAACAAGATTCGAGTATTGGATAGATACTACACACTTAGATATACAATACAAAGCAAGGAAATGTAGAAATGAACATAAATAGGTAAGAAATTCTCAACCAAAAGCTTCAAATCTTCAAGACCCAAGTATGTATGCAAGAACCCTAGCTTCCAAAACTTGTTCTTCTCTGTCTAAGGACTGAAAATAAGTCAAAGATATGCCAAAAATGAGCTAGGTCATGTATTTATGGGTTTAGAGTTGAGGAGATGTGAATTTCCAAGTCTTCCCAGGTTTGAAGCTCGTTGACCGCACCTGCGGAAGGATCCTCGCAAGTGCAGCTCCGCAGATGTGGATAGCCTCACGCAGATGCGACATTTGATGACATTAGGCTACTCTGTAGAAGTGGACAAATCTCTGCAGAAGCGATTCTTCAACGGCAGATGCGGTACCAGCGAAAATTGCATAACTCCGCAGATGTGCTTTTTTCCTCGTAGATGCGAGATCACATAAGCACACATTGTTCCGCAGATGAGGAATCACTCAACGGATGTGCAATATTTTACCCGTTTTTGCTCAATTCCACGTCAATTGAATGCAACTCTCTTCATGGCATCATTTTCCTGAAAATCTAGCAATACACACCATAAACAACCTCATATTATAAGTAAAGGATACAAAAAACTAAAGAAAAGAGACAAGAATGAGTGGTAAAATCACCACTCGTCATATACCTTCCGATCGGGTAAGTGCTCGATCAATATGACTTTCCCCAGCTCCTCGACCATCAATTTGGTGGCATCAGAATCATCAGGAGCTATGAACGATCTAGGAACTCCATAATCATCCTCATCATCTACTCCTCATTCTTTTTGCTCGGTCAGACCGGTATCAGGGATTTTTATTTAATTTCATCCTTCCTGGTCAGATCCGTGTTCTTTGATGTCGAGACCATGGGCACCTGGATAACCACGTTGACTGCGAACATTTCCTTCGCGCCCGGTGACTCTCCATTAACTGTCTTGATTCCTCCTGGCATAGGAAACTTCAGTGCCTGGTGTAAGGCTGAGGGTACCGCCCTCATGTTAAGAACCCATGGCCTTTCGAATAGGGCATTGTACCTCATGTCCTCTTTGATCACGTAGAATTTTGTGTCTTGGATCGTCCCTACAGTGTTCACTGGTAGGGTTATTTCTCCTTCAGTATTTTTGCATGCCATGTTAAATCCGTTCAACACCCGAACCGCCAGCACTATTTGGTCTTGTAACCCTAACTACTCTATGGCCCTCGATCTGATGATGTTGGCCGAGCCGCCTGGATCAACCAATACACATTTAACTCGAGATTTTACTTATAAGTATGGATATCACCAGTGCATTATTACGAGGTTGCATGATGCCTCGGCATCCTCGTCGCTGAATGAAATGGTTCCCTCCAGGATGTAATCTCGGTTGCGTTTTTCCCTCGTGATAGATGTTTTAGTGCGCTTTATCATTGGACCCTAGAGGATACCCATTATTAAACAATCGGGCAACTTATTCTCTCAATTGCCGGTAGTTCTAGGTCCTGTGGCCATGAGTTCCATAATACTTACACATCAGGTTAGGATCTCTCTAGGTAGGGTCGCACTACAATAGTCGATGCCACTTGGTTTCCTTGATGCGCCTGATGGCTGATACAATGTTGGTTTCATCAACGTTGAAGTTATGCTCCTATAATCTTGGTGCTTACTTTCCCCCAAGTGACCTGCCAAAACTATTTCTGCTCACCAGACCTCGGCTATTGGACCCTCGATCTCTTCTCTTTTCGTTCCTTGTAGAGTTGCACCCGGACTCGTTTCCCCTTCGATCTACATTATATGGTTGATACTGATCTCGAACTAGCATTGATTCATGATCAACAACTCTCTTAGACCTATTGTTGGTTCTAATGGGATAAACGGACCCAAAAGGGGCTCCGAATGGTTGTCCATGACTCTAATTTTTGGCCGATACCTGTTGTGAACGTCGGCCCAAGTTACCGCCGGGTACTCTACCAAATTTTGTTTTAGCTGCTGCGAAGCCAAGGAGCTTCGGGGGTTAAGTCCTTGAGTGAATGCTTGAACGGCCCAATCATCTGCAATTGGAAACAAGTCCGTCAATTCTACTTGAAACCTTGACACGGACTCTCTGAGCATCTCGTTGTCTCTTTGCTTAACCTTGAAAAGGTCCGATTTTATGGTTTCAACCTTGATGGCCCTGCCATGAGCCTTTACAAAAGCATCTCCGAGCATAGCGAACGAGTCAATGGAATTTCGAGGTAAGTTGTGGTACCATATAATTGCTCCCTTTGACAGAATTTCCCCAAACTTCTTTAGTAACACCGACTCAATTTCATCGTCTTCCAAGTCATTGCCTTTGATAACGCATGTGTAGGAGGTCACATGCTCATTCGGGTCTGTGGTTCCACTATAGTTTGGAATATCATGCATATAAAACCGCTTTGGGATTGTCTTTGGCTCCGCGCTCGGAGGGAAAGGCTTTTGAACAAATTTCTTGGAATCCGGACCTTTCAATATCGGAGTTACTCCCAGTATTTGATCGACACTGGAATTATATGTCCCCACCTTCTTGACATATGCCTCAATTTTCTTCTCACCTGATTCCACCTGTTTCGTTAATGCTTCAAGCATTTTTATTACTTCAAGACTGACACCGGACTCAGCTTCACCTGGTCTTTCAGTATCTGCTCATTTCTTTGGGTGTTTTCCCAGGATGGTTCGGGCCCAACTCTGCTGGGGGCGTGGATTTGATTTTGTAGTTGTGTTATCGACGCCTATTGAGCCTACAACATTTCGAGGATTAACCGTAGGCTAACTCCGTGGCCTTCGCCTTTAGGCGCTCCTCGAGCTATTGGTCGGGCTTCTCCGCGAACGCTGTTCTCGGGATCGGTAGGCAGGTTGGCATCAATGGCCACCTGTGAGTTAGCATCGAATGAGTCTGCAACTGGGACTCCGTTGGGATAATCAAGGGGTACCTCGTCGCTAGGTACCAGATTGTTGTTTTTGCATGGTGGCCAGACTCAGCCTCAACGTTCAAGTGAGCAAACTGGAATTTGACATTTTTAAGTTGACCTAAAATTGGGACCTTAAAGAACAAGTGTAAAATAGAGTGTGTTATGGAGTTTTATATCAAACCACCACTATTATCCTTAGCCCCACGGTGGGCGTCGAACTGTTTACCCTTAAAACGGATAACAATTAAATTTGTACACGGTTTTAAGGATATGTTGATTGATTCAATACAAGTAATCAATAATGTTAGATAAACGAATTAAAGATAAAATGAATAACCAAACCAGTTGTGACGTTGAGGCCGGGCTCAAATTTAAGTTGAATAATAGTTTTGTCCTCGAGCGAACCCTCGTTTCGGAGCCAAATGTATATGAAGAACTATGATTAAAATAAGAACCTTTCAATAGCTAGAAAGCAGAGAAATAAGTTTGTATTGCCTTGATATGCGTGTTACAAAAATGTGTCTATTGAATAAAAAGCTTCCCCTTTATATAATAGGGGAGTTTCATCTCTAGTACAATTCTAAAAAAAAGTAAAAATCCTCTTTCCTCATCAATTATTGATATGCTACCGACATCGGGCGAGACCCGCGACGTAATATCCGCTTGGCTTGGGTGCAGATATCACGGCCATCTGGTAATCGTGTGCAACTGTTTGTAGTGCTTTCCGAGGTCTTGGAGCTCGTTCTAGGTTCGGGGAGTGTTGTCTTATCAGGCCTCCTGGCGAGTTCCCCCTTCCAGCCTCGATCCAAAGAGTTCCCAGCTTCGGTCTCGATCTTATACATTCGTACTCTTACTTCGTTTGGCTTACCGGGAAGTCGGGGTATGCGCTAACCCCGAGTTCACCCGTATACAAAACTAATTAAGCAAAAGAAATATTAAAAAGAGCAAATTAGTCAACTCATAATTTTCTTATTACTACTCCCTCTGTCCCAGTATATGTGATGGCGTTCAAATTTCGAGAACCAAACGAGTTATTTTTTAATCATAATTTCTTCATGTCTTTTAAATATTTTGAATTATGAATTTTACGTAGTTTTCAAATATGTGATTTTATTTCGAAAAACTTAAAGAACTCTATGTTTAAATATGCGGTCAAAATTAAAAAATTTGAATTTCGAAAAGTGAATGTTGTCATAAATGTAGATAGGGTAATAAATAGGTTAACAGAATATCAGCATAATAACGTAAATCACAACGGAAATTCTGAAATTGTTCCTTTTTCTTTAATTTAAACATGTAAGACGAATTCGCTGTCCAAGAATTTGACTCAGACGGCATTTGAAGCTGGAGTTATTGCCCAAACATTAGTTAATAGGAGTCCACCAAAAACATGAAGATGAATTCGTGCTTTCCAACTGCTCAAAAGAATACGCAAACACCGAATTGTCAAGCTCATTAGCATCAGGTAGTTGCGGACAATTATCTACTAGGAATTTCTAAACATTTCCGGTCATGAAAAGGGGCATTTGCATTTATATCTGCTTTTTTTGTCATGTTTTAACTTTTGTCCGTTTTGTAAAAAAAATTGCAAGCGTACCCATTTTTTCGCGTAACTTCAGCATACGGGGCTGAAGTAGCAAAGGCAATCACGCAAAACTTCAACATTCTAGTAGACGGGACTGAAGTAGCAAGTGTGCTGAAGTTTTTATTTGTAATTGCTGAAGTTAAGCATAGTAGCTGAAGTTTTGTTCTCTTTTTGATGAAGTTTTTGTTTGTAATTGCTGAAGTTTTTATTTTAGTAACTGGCGAACTTCAGCTCTAGAGCTGAAGTTTTATTTTGTAACTGGCGAACTTCAGCTCTAGAGCTGAAGTTTTTGTTTTTGTAACTGGTTAAGTTTTTGTTTTTGTAACTGGCGAACTCCAGCTCTAAAGCTAAAGTTTTTGTTTTGTAACTGGCTAACTTCAGCTCCGATCACAAGCCCTATCACAATCCCCACTCCAAATCCGAAGAATCCCAATATTGTGCTTATGAATTCCATCTCAAAATCTTCTGCAAGGAAACAGAACAGTCATTTTTGTTTTTACATTCCTACGTATAATGAAAGCAAAGATCTTTACAATTAGTTACCAGAATTAAGGGAAAGTCTCACCACCAAATATTAGCAAACTAGGGGTGGGGGGTGTAAATTTCTGAGATTTAGACATGAAGATGAAATATATTATTAACATAATCAAGATTCAGAAGAAGAATAGCAATAAAAGAGCATTAGAGAGATAGCATTGAACAACGACCACTCGAAAAGTTTGTATAAACCGCACAATGCTAAGTGGCCTATCGGATAGAGGGCGGATATAACTTTGAGGAGGAGAAGGAGGAGGAGAAAGGGGGCTAAAGTTGTTTAAAAAGTGAGTACAAGTTATAACTTTTAAAAAAAATGGGTATAGGTTAAATGGGTGCGACCAAATAGGGTGTCCGTGCAATTTTTACCATGAAAAGCGCTTTGCTTTATTTGTTTTTATTAGGATTAAAATATTTGAATTTGGATACATATTTGAATATTAAAAATTTAAATACACATCTGAAATTAAAATGTTGTTTTAGGATATAAATACTGAATAATTAAAATTATTTATATTCTCAATATCTGAACATATAAAATATATCTTTATTTAAAAATTAATAGATATAAATTTAAACCAAATACTAACTCATCTAATACTTTATCACTAAAATATTTTGAAAAAATTATATGATGGTTGGTGATGGTGATGGTGATGGCCAATGGTGGTGGTTGTGATCGACTGGGTAGCGGTTGGTGGTGGTGGTGGTTGATGATGATGGTTATGGATAGTAGATGGTGGATGATAATAGTAGTAAATGATGATGGTTGATGGAAGCGGTGACGGAAAATGGTGGTAGGCGATATATAGTGGTATTGTGGTGACTGATGGCTGTTGTGGTGATAATGGTTGGTAATGGTTGTAAATGGTGGCTAATAGTAATGACAACTGATAGTCGTAATTGACAGTGGTGGTAGTTGTGGTTGAGAATGGTAGTAGTAGGTGGTGGACAGTAAGTGGTGGTAATATATTATAGTGTGGTGGGCAGTGAATGGTAGTAATCTATAATAGTGGGGGGGGGGGGGAACAGTAGTAGTGATGGTTACCGGTGAAAGTATATGGAGAAATGGTAAAATATGTACCAAAAAATTATTTAAATTAACGACTGAATAAATCAAAAATTATATTAAATGGTGTAGACTGGAGTCGAGTTACTTTACAATAAAAAAAAATATCGTCTGCATTTTTAAATGATACAAACCTCGATTTGAATCATGATAGGTGCATCTTATAATTATGTAATTTGAAAAATCAACCGACTCGATCGGTTTTTCAAAAAAAATTTGATCTGGTGTCAGAAAATAGACCGAGAGAGTCGGTCGGTTTTCAATATTGACCAGTTTTTTTTCAACCCACCAGATTTAATCGATTTTACAATAAATAACCTTCAGGAGTTACGATAATCCTCTTGATTGATCAACACGAACTATATTTAGTCACCTCGTAAAACTGCACTGATCTACTTGAGGTCGGTAATCCTTTTAAATTGACCACGTTCAATCATTTTTTCACTCAAAAATGGTCCTATTTTTATTAGTGTTCGGAGTTCGAGCGTCAAGTTAATTAATTTTTTGTATGAATTCAAATATTAAATTTTTAAATGTTTCTAAATAAATTTATATATTTAAAAACTATGTAAAAAAATTCATAAGTTACAATAGTTAGCAATTTAAAATATTTAAAAAATATTTATATAAAATATGGTGAAAGAAAATCTTATTTGGATCACCAAATAGTAAGTACAATCACATAAAGTAAAATAGAGGGAGTAACATATTTAATTAAACTGCTCAAAATGCAACCCGACAATGCAGAGGAATAGGGTTAATTTAGAGATCACTCCCCTCAAGGTTCGCTCCATCACACTAGCCTCCCTTTTAGTTTACCATATTAGCTTGCCTCTCTTATTATTATTTTTCTGGCTAATATACCACTAAGAGGATGTTTGGATTGGTTTATTCTTTAAATGTTTATTGGCTTTTAAGTACTTTTTTAGTTTTTGTGATGTTTGGCAATGATAAAAATTACTTAAAAGCACTTACTTTGAGGCATGAAAAGTACAAAGATAAATCAAAAGCCAAAAGTTGGGTATTACTAACTTATGTCTTTTAGCTTTTAGCTAATAAGTTATTTTTTAAAAGTTAATCCAAACACCCTCTTGGTTTTGTTCCTTAATCGACATGATAAAGTTAGTCTTCGACGAAGTATGAACGGAGATAAAAGGCCGATAAACATCCAATCCTACTGCAATCAAATTGGGAAGACCTGGTTTGTTCGCGTTGTGTGGACCAATACAGGAGCCGTAGATTATGCCGGCGGTGCCCATCCAAATGACGAAATCGGCGATGTTCACCTCTATCTTTGTCTTTTATTTTACTCGCAGGAGGTGATGTTATAACGTAAGAAAAATCAGTTCTTTTTCTCACATCTCATCTAAGAGCATCAACATCATTTTGATTAACAATTGACAGCGGCGTTGAAATTTAATTGGGAGGAAATCTACGTACATATTAAATTATCCTACATGAATTGGGTTACCTTTTTTATTCTTATCAACCTCCTTGCTTCTCTCATGGTACACTCCTCTTCTCGCCGAGCCCCTTTTCTCTTCGGTTCACAGAGACAAAATGTAGGACTGGTGCCAACAATTCATCAGACTCACTAAGTCGGGATCACAAGTAATACTAATCTAATATAATAGTCTAATATATCTAATATAATAGAAAATACTAATATAATAGAAAAGAACTGTCTTTTCTGTATACTTTCCCCGGTTCCGTTGCTACCGTGGGCTTTACGCAATTGATCGGATTAGATAGATATCCCTTCAACATAGGTCATCGAAAGGATCTCGGAGATCCACCAAAGTACGAAATCCAGGATCTTTCAGAAAACGAATTCCTATTCAAAGAGTGCATAACCGCATGGATAAGCAAAACATTTGTTAAGAAGATGTTCATAAACTTAATTAATTAGAAGAGCTTTATATTAGAAAAAGGCCAAAATAGTCCAACAATAATATTTTACATTAATAATAAATATATTAAAATGACAGTTACAAGAAATCAAAATAAGGAAGGTAACATAATATCTCGTTAACCGTAAGAAAGGTCAGTATGATAGAACTAAATATGAGAGAAGGTCACTGAAATTATCCGAAATCCTAAAAAAATAACATGTAAACGAGCAAGGCTGCCGCTGAATGCTAAGGGAACTCATTGAGAGCAGGAGCTTAGCTAGCTCGTCTCGTTGGACTATCTATGTGCTATGTCTATAGAAAAAAAAACTAAAAAGAAAAGAGAGATAGAGTACATTTGTACTTAGTAAGTGTTTATCCGTAAACGGGTTGAATTTATATCTTAATTTATAGACAAGTGAATCGATTTGACTCAAAAATAGTAGATAAATAAAAGCAGAATAAGATTATAATAAAATTAAAGGAAATACGAGTCCGGCTATATGCTTAATCTTTCTGATAGCATAAGTACAAGCAATATTGAGAGCAGAAGAAAGCAAATAACCTTATAATTTAGAGAGCAGATATAGCTTCTTGTGTACAGAGTATTTTTTCTGTCTGCAATGGATGTTAATCTTCATATTTATAACTCTATTTAGGGAGACAAGATCTCCAAATCAAATTCCTCTTGAATGAGAATAAAACTGTCACTAATGGCTGCATAACGATTGGCTATAAATGCAAATATTCTCTGTAACTGCTGCTCATTGAATATTATCCAATGACAATACCTTAAGTCTTTGTTACAAGCTACTCTGTCTTCGGGATTCGTTCAGCACTGTTTGTATGCTTACATCCGGTGACAGTCATTTGCTGACTCACGTCCCACATGTCTTTAGTTTCACGTGTCACTACTTCATTCGCCCAGCTTTCAACAACCAATTTTACCATATACAGATAATCCCCCTACTTTCCGGTGACACAACTCAGTGTTACCGGCAAGTAGATAATAGTGGCTTTCTTAGAGAGAAAGTTTCCGAACGGCCTCTAATACCTGAAAAGATGCACGTCTTCTCGCATTTAATGACCCGAATACGTGTTGCTCCGTGATTTAGCAAATACTTTCGCCGGTTTTCCGAGGTAATCATGACTAGAATTTTTGTCGTCTATAGCTTCTCCGTTACTCCTCATTTTAACTCTTTACCTTTTACGACTTCTTCTTCTTCTCCAATTTATTTTGGAACCCTAGTGCAAACTTCAACTTCTTCAGTAAAAAATTTGCATCACAGACTTCTCACCATCATGTCTTCTAACACTGCCGCCTTCGGGAATTCTGACCTTCTATTTGGTGGAGGTCCAAAGAAACTCAGAACCAAAGAGGTCGATGTCGAGTCTGAACCTCCAACAATAAACACCATCATACCTCTTCACCTTAGCACGAAATCCGACCTTCAAGAACAATAAGAACCTGCAAATCCCCAAAGTGACAGACACTAGCATGTTAATAGGTATCCTTCTTCCATCCGTCCTCCTAGCATTCCTATCGTAAAGTGACAGACACTAGCATGTTAATTGGCAGTCTGCACATATTTATAGTGCAGACTGCCCAATTACACTTGGTAGCATCTAAGAAAATCAGTTGACAAGCCCCAACTGATGGGCAAACCTGATAAACATGCTACAAAAATGTGCATCCACTTTAGCCACATGATCAATCATGCTTTGGATGTGGTTGTAACCGCCAACTGCCCCTAGCACACTTTTCATAACCGCTGCTTGTGCACTGCATGTGCTTGTTTTGCCCAGCTGCTGCGTGCCCAAGGCTGGCATTATGCCCAGCCTTGCCCTTTGACACTGCTCCGACTCTCTTGCTGAAATCATTACTCTTAATTCTCCCGTGCTCTAGCAATTGCACTCCCTAGACCACTACCATGTAGTTAGGTAAGGATAATCAGTCCGTAGTGACGGGAATCTAGGAATGAATGGGGAGCCACAGCTTGCTGCCCATTGACCTAGCCGCATACGTCCATTGCCGCAGCTGGCTGCTTATGTCAAGTCGCCCCCAACTTGATCAAATTTGCCCACGTCAATGTTATTACTTGTCTTGTCTTGCCTTGTTATGTCTTGGCCACTGCTTTGACATGGCTTTGCATTGCTATTGTTATGCCAATATGCACGTCCATGTGAAATGCGCCTTGCATCCGTCAAGGTGCATTTGTCAACCTCGCATAGTCCATCATGCCAAGCTACCCGTCATGATGTTGCTCCATTTTTCAGGTTGTGTGGCAAGGCCATCATAAAAAAATTTGTCACAATCCACATCTGCCGAGAAACTTTGTCAAGGGGTAACACATAACCTGTTCGTCCGAATATCCTCTATCCAAAATTACTCCCTCAACATTTCGTATAATCATAAATAGTAGTAGCATTTTTGGTGGTGTTTCTCTCTCACGGCGGCTTATTAGAATTCCCCTTCTTAGAATCATCTATACCGCTTGCAAGTGGACTTAGCTGCCATGTGTCATATTTCTTAATTTATTCATCCACTCGGACTTTTATAGTGGGTAGGCCTATATACTGCCACATAATCTTGACAACATATACAACTCCCAATATAATATTGTCCCCCCCCCCCCCCCTTCTTTGATCCAACTTATACATAAACTATTATACTATAAAGTCCGGAGGAGGACCTCTAAGTGCATTTACACAGACCAGAAACATGGCCTCCAAGTCGTCAACTACTCTTGCTCTTTTCAGTCTTCTCCTCTTGTTTGCCATCGGTTAGTTCTCTGTCTCTTTGTTTTCAATAAGTTGTTAGTAGATTGTGTTACCAAATAACTAATCTATGTGTATAAATGTTTCTTAATGTCCTTGCTATAGATATATCAATTTACGAGTGTTAAGTTGATGATTAATGAAATCTCTTTTGCAGTTGCATCGTGCCGAAGAATAGAATTAGCAGAAGCCATGGAAGAAGAGGTACTTGCAGGAGAAGCGGCAACAATAGAACTAGTGACAAGCAAGCTGCGCCCACCAGCATGCTATGCAATGCGCTGTAAAAATAATGGAGATTGCCGAAGTCATGGTTGCTCTGGCTGCTCTGTAATTTCTCATTATTGTCATCGTTAGTTGCACCAAGTTGTGCATGCAGTACAGAGTCTAGTGTCTAGACAAGTATTTTCACATAGCGTAGTTTTCTTTTCTTTTCTTTTCTTTTCAATAAAGGCAATGCCTCTTCCTTGTATCAAGAAGAAGACTGAAGACTGCTTCGTCTCCTTGCCCCCTATTGTCAATACTCTATGTTTCAAGATTTGTATCATTCGTTTGGCTTATTTGCTGCTACTCCTTTCTTTTTCTTCTTGCCCTCAATAATTTGAAAATCAATATAACTGTAACACCTTTCATTATATGACCTTCCTTTCGAAACATCTTTCATAAAATATTTAAGTCAAAAAACATTATGGTACTTCCAACTTCAACAGGTTTTTAAGCTCCAAAATTGTAGAACATAAACAGCAAAGTCAGATTCACACTCCCCAATAGCAAAATGGAGTTGGCTTTTACCTCTTCCCCGCCTCTCAAACTGAATGGATCATTGATGACATCATGAGCAGCTTAATTTTTGTAGCTTAGATTTGAGCATGTCCAATTGTTCTGTCCAAAATAAACCAGATAAAAGAAGATCAAGATAAAATATGAAAAGTGATTAGTACAAAAACAGCTTGAATGCAGGTACAGCGAGAGAATATTTTACTTTGTTCTGATGCTGTTGCTTTCTGCACAGTTGTACTGAATAATATGTTTCCATTTCTCTGGTAGACCGTCTGGTGATGAAGTAACAAGCACATCCTCATAAATTAATGAAACTTGTACAATATTACAAAGATAAATCCACATTTATACCTTATCTATCATCCATGCACAAACAGCTTATTTAAGAGGATAATAGAACAAAATAGATCAAGGAAGTCCTAAGTTCAACTTGTGATAACAGAAAGAATAAAGGTATTAAAAATCTTAAGCTTATTTAATTGTTTCATGCCACCATGTAACGACATCCATTTCATAGGATAAAGGCCTGACAATTCAACCTCTTATACATGTTTTAAGCCATCAATTCAAATTATCTAAGTACGTTCTCAAAAAGTTCAAATTATCTAAGTAAATGGAAATGAATTATGTTTAAGCACAACGATAGTTCATCGGCTACCACTACCCAAAAACAGAAAAATTGACATGAAGACCTCATGTACCAACACTAAAACCTTTTGAATAGTTTTGCGGGTAAAATTCCTATTGCTAGAAGTTAAGGAAAAAACAATGGAAGAGGAAAAACAGACTCATTTTTTTGGGATGGCTACTCAGTGAACTCTGGTTATAAATTGTGTTAAACTCCTCAGGAACTTAGTCGGTGTGGTTATGGAACATCATTTGGAAGAACAAAGCACTTCCAAAGCTGACGATTGCAGCAAATGAGGCACTTCTGACAGGCAACTCTGTAGAAGATGGGATCAATAACCTGCAGCTGCGGATGCTACATGTGTGAGACTTGAGAAAAATGTGAACCGCTTGCAACTGTATTATCAGGTGGCAAGATGGCTCTTGATCTGGGTGCTTCCAAAGACTATCAACGACCTTCTGTGGAGCTGAGATTGAAGGAAAGTGGAAAAAGGAAGACAGAAGAAAATGGTTAACTACTTAACTATTCTTTTTGGGGGATTCAGACAGATGGAAACAGGGATGTTTTGAAGGAAAAGTGGACCAGTACATGGAATCAGATAGAAATGTTTGTATTTTTTGGCTTTTTGGTGAAGCATGTGGAAGCTTTGATTTTTCCAGTGGGAGAGTGGTAGACAAACCGTAAAGGAAGAAACCAAAGACAGGCAAAGGGCACAGCAAGAAAAAAACTTTATCTTCGTCAAATCTCATTATCACATCTCTACATCTGCGTTAAAAAGTTCCGTAAACGAGTTCACTTGATGGAGATAGGCGGGGTGCTGTTTTTGAGTTTTTTGAAAACTTCATCAAGCTTAGTTCTCTTTGATTTCTTATCTTTTCTTTTCCCACCTGTGTTTTCCCCAATGCTTCAACCATTTCAACGCCTCCAAGGATAAATCACAAATTCGAGAATGCACAGGTAATTGAAAAGACCTTGACAATACAGGTGGTGCATAGCAACTTAAAAATTATTGTAATTAACAATATCTCAAATCTGAGTTTGAATCAAAAACATTTCTTACTTTACACCCACAATATAAATTAGACAAAAGTGAACTTTTAATATCTCTTTTTTTCCCCCTTTTTCTAAGAGAAGGTCAGTCAGCAAACTCTTTATATCTCTTAATTCTTAAGCTCTTTTCACAACCTTGAAACATCCTCCAGAAAACACTACTGCTAATCTACAGCATGATAACAAGTCCCTGACATCTTTTCATCCTCTTTGCACGTGCAACCACTAACTCATAACAATTCATTTTCCTTTCATGATGTGGTTGGATTGTACATCCTTATAAAGAGTACTAATAACTGGTCCTCCCCCCAACTCTACTATACTCTCCATCTCCCATTCATGTGTAACTATAGATCTTTTGCATAAATTCATGCATCTCTTCTCATTCAGGTCCCGAATGGCTCTTCTAAGACTAATTTCTGAAGATTTTCTCATCTGTAACCACAATCCTATAATTTGAGATGGTAAACCCTCGTGGATGTGCAATCTCAAGGTTATGTTTCCAACCTATCTAACCAAAATAACAAACCATATTCGGCTGCCGTTGCCAACTATGAAACCGATGAACTTCGTTACATTATCAGCTTTTTCTTTGAAAATCAAAGCGGGCTGGACTCTCTGTATGCCTAATCTATGCAGAGTGGCTGCTCTGTATCTCAGGACGTCCCTGCATAACTTCTTTAAGGATTTCCAATAAGCTATTACAAATCCCTCTCCCCAGATTTACATCGTCAAAGAACATAACATCATATGAGCCTCATCTTTTAATTAACACCATGTATTTTTTTTATAGCATGGTGTGTGTATCAACTAGCCAAACCTCGATCAATTCATTAGGTATTTGCTACCTCCCACTAGCAAATGTACCGGATAACTCTGCCGCTAAGGCCTATACGAATGAGAAGAAATCACTTAACGTCTTTTACCTCCACTGGAATATGAATCCTAGTCTCCCATGGTCCTTTCCGGCTTTATTGAACACCAAGTCACACCCTTAGATGCAATTGATACCATGTATTTAGCCACTATTATTTTCCTGTGTAGTGCATCTCCCTCGTGTGCAAATCTCCATAACATTGCCTGCAGGTACAAGGTGATACACTCATTTGTTAATACATCTAATCTTCTTGTTAGGAAATACATCTAATCTTCTTGTCCCTAGTCCTTATTCCTTTATAGTAACAGTTATCTTTGTTACATTCGAACAACTGATCTTTCTTCTTCCCGTCCTTACACTTCCATCAGATGTGCCACATTATCTTTTCAATTTACATGATAGATCTGAGGGGATCCAAAAATAAGGACATGAAATATATAAGAATATTAGACAATGTGAACTTCAAAAATGTAATTCTCCCTTCCTCCCTAAAACAAGTATTATCTCTCTCACCTATAAAGCCTCCCTTCAGGTTCTGGATCGCGACTGCCATAACTCTACTCCTAGGAGACATATCCATATACACCATGGCTAATGTAATCACCTGACATCTCAATATCCCCGCCAAATTGTTAATGACCTATATATTTCCCCAATGAAATCAGTCTGAATTTGCCCATACTATTGTGTAAACCTCAAATTGCTTCGTATAAAAATAATGTTCTCAAAGAATAATGAATTAGTCCATCATAATTCACAAAAAACCAAAGGACAAGTGATATATAATATAACCTTCTCTTAAGCTAATCTCCCACTCTAAAACCCTTATAAATCACCAGCTCCAATTTCCTCCATTAATCTACCTAAGATTCCACACCAAAGTGAATAATAACAAGAATAACGGAATCCTTCTACCTTATCCCTCTACTACTAAGTACTACCAAATAAGCCACTATGAGTTCCATTAATCACTGATGAGAACCTCACTATGGTAATACAGCATCGAACCCAATTACTCCATTGTCATCCAAATCTCAGTTGTCGAGTAAGTACATCAAGAAATTTCAGTCCGCATATTGACATAAGACCATAATCACATCGGGCTTATATTCATTTTTTCTACAAAAGACATTCTGAAATGTGAACATTAACTAGCCAACAACTGAATTTAATCAAACATTCTAAAATGTGGACATTAAGTACCCAATAAATGACTTTAATCAAACGCTCAGAACTGTGGGTATTAACTAGCCAACAACTAACTTTAATCTTACTGATAGCACCTTAGCTATAACTGTGGCACATGCTTCGTATCGACAAAATAGGTTGTAGTTCCCTTATGACCTGTGCACCGGTCTCTTCGGAATGAGTACTATAAATGAGTAGAAAGTCTTCTCGATACTTCCCAGCAATGGTGGAAAGCGCCATAGTAAAAACATCTGATCATGGTGTCTTTATCTCCCAACATCACTCTTTATTGCATCCAACACTCACCCAATCTAAAAAGGTCTTTCAACTGTCTCCCTCATTTAAAAAAATCCATCTAGAATTGGCATTAATCTCCGTGTGCCTGTGTACAGTGTAAACCCTAATCGTATACGCTCTCTTTGATTATATACCAGAGTAAGCCCTAATGCTATAAAGTTTAATTCAGCTACAAAATCAGAACAGAATATTCATGATAAGAATTAAAAAATATAATTTTGAAAAGGCAAAACTCCAACTAATTGGTAAAGCCACACAATCAAAAAATTGATAAAAAAGGAGGAAAAACACAACTCCTTTATATATTTAGTTTTTTCAATTTTGGTCATGTGGGTGTTTGGTGGAACCGAAAAACTACCAACAAAGATGGTCATCAGAAAAACAAAATTAATTAATCTATCATACATGTACAAGCATGTTTTATGGTTGATATGAGAAATAGCAACTGAGTAAGTCTAGAATTCCAGAAAATAAGAAGACATACCCGAGAAGCAGGAAGGTTATTGAGCTCCGCTATAGCAACCTCGTGACTTCTTACCTATTAAAAATTTCAACTTTAATGCCCTCTCTCTTTCTTGAAACACAGACACCGACAGAAATCTAAATCGGTATTGTAGAACATTCATAGAGGTAAAGCACAAATAATACCTGCTTGAGGAGATGGCGCTGCGAGTCTGAATTGGTGGGTGCTGCAGTCATGTCTTGCTCCTCCTTTTCTTTGGAAAGACCCACTTTATTTATGTTTCTTTTGGATTTTGGAAAAATAAGAATGGAAAAGATTCAAATTTGTCCTTGAAGTTTGTTAAATGAATTGAATTTGTACTTCGTTAATAGTTAGAGTTAAATATACCCTATAATTATAATACTGATTCAAATATGCCCGCTTTCTAACACACCTGAACTTTGTGATCCTATGGTCTATATTTGGCCCTGAACTTTGTGATCCTAGGCAGATTTTATTTTTTCATCCACGTTCTAAATTAGTCACCATCATAATAACTGATTCTCTCCAATCTGAAAATGCCACTTGAAAACCATTGTTGTTCCAATTCAGAATTTTAAGTTTATATTTTAAGTTTATAGGTTTCTACAAAAATCTTAAGTTAATATACAATAGTAACTAAATTAACGGACTGAATTTCAAGCTAAATATTCTTATAATAATGAAATTTTCAATACAAATACTGAATCTAGACAAAAATTAAATATTGTGTGCCAATGTTTTGTCTTAGCATTAGTAGATTGATGTGGATCCTTGGCTTTACTATTGATGGTATGAGATGTATTGACAATGGAATTTTATCAATCGAGTTTTGGAAAGCCATGTGCAATTATTAGGCTGCGTAATTACTAACCCAATAATTGTATAACCTGTTAATTATATAGTATAGTAATTGTAGTGACCTATCTATTTTTCAACACATAATTATAGTGTAATTTTCACTGTCATATTTGGTTAGACAAGTGTAATTACATACGTAAATATATATTTTTAATCTTACTCTATCAACCAATTAAATAATGTATATAAAAAAGAAGTATATTTATTCACGTTACACCTTGAAGATAAGTGTAAAGTTGTAGAGCTAATTCACGTGGAAGACTAACACCTAAGTTTGATATATGACTATCTGAATTCAAACTTATATTTACTTTCAGAAAATAACCTATTAGAACTTAAAATGAAAGCTCAAAAGCTGTTATGAAAAAGTATCAAATTTACCGTAGAAAGAATTAGAAAAGAGTAAATGACTCCGACAAGAATTTATTTGTAGCAGAAAGAGTTAAAATTATGGCTTTAGCAGTATAATCTAACAAGGGCGGATATAGAGGTAAAATAGACGGAATCATCGTGGGCTCTCTATCAGTTTCTCTATATTTTTTGCTTATTTAAATCTCATTTTGGTATTAAAAATTTGATGCAATATCAGATAAAAAATAAAAAAATAAAGGAAGAAGTACAAGTACAGATCTGGAGTGGAATGCTGGTGCTCACGTTTGGAGCAGCTTTTAAAAGGAGTCAAAGAAGTATTAGTGGGAAGGAAATAAAAAAAAAATAGAGAATATATATTTGGAGAAAGAGAGGAAATTTTGAAAATTATTACACTCAATTTTTAGCCCTCCTTGAGAATTAAAAAGTATAATTACTCCTTGTCAATTACATTCAATTTTCTACTAACCAAGTTAGGGGTGTCAATGGTTCGATTCGGCAGTTTATTTTATAAAATTTGTACCATACCAATTTTTCGGTTATTTTATATGTATAACCAAAACTAGACTTTTCGAAACCGTCTCAATCATGTCGGTTTCACTTCGGTATCGGTACGGTTCGGTTAATTTTCGGTAGTTTTTAAATGTCATATAAAATTCACTAGTAAAAATAGAATGCAATAACGTACGTTCTTTTATAGGACTTAGCGAACTCTCTAGACATTTTTACTGTTTAAAGGATAATGAATTAAAAAACATGAAAGATGGCTAGAGTATAGATACACAACTATTCGACACCAACGTAAAAGAAACCAAGTAAAAGCTAAGAAAATATAAATCACACGAGTGGAAAGATATTAACCAAGTTGGGACTCAAGAATAAAGTCTATATTAAATATTTAAAAAGATAAATCTAAATTATATAAAAGGAAACATATTCAAACATTGTAGTTTGCTACTCATAATCGTTAGAATACTTTGTGTCTTGCTAATAAAGATACTTGAAATAGCTTAGTTTAAGTATAAGTAGCAGAATAGGTTTTAGGAATTAGTATTTTGAGTTTAATTACTTATTGGCTTGTAACAGTTTTTATAATTCCAAGACCCAATAAAAAATTTAATACTTTATTAGTTTTAAACTTACTATATGAATATATTTTTCACATGTAAAATTTATTCGGTATGGTTCGGTATTTTTTCGGTTTATTTTTATAAAATAAAAAACCTACCTAATTATCGGTACGGTTATAGATTTATATAAAAACCTACGGTTTCTTTGAAAGAAACCTAAAAATTGGTTCGGTGCGGTACGGTTCGGTCGGTTTAGTCGGTTTTCTAATATCCATTGACACCCCTAAACCAAGTAATTATTTGGTCAAACAAGGAGGCCAAACTGTATAATTATACTCAATTACACTCAAATTCAATTCTCATGTGGCTTTCCAAATATGCTCCAAGAAATATAATTTGAAGACCCACCATTATCCCACGATAACTTCAGCCCGACGACAATACAAAAAGAATATACAAAAATCACTCACTCAAACGATCTCTCGCACAGTCATATTTATTATTATTTTTCTCTCTGTTTACCCTAAAAACGGATAACAATTGAATTTATATGTATTTTTAAGGATATGTGGATTAATTCAATACAAGTAATTAATGACGTTAAATTAAGCAAATGAAAGACATAATAAATGGCCAACCCAATGATAAGGATGATTTCGAGCTTGGTTGATGGCTCGATGAAGAACCTGCCCTCGATTCTAAGCTTGCACTTATGAAGAACTTAATAATAAAAATAAGAACTTTGAACAACAAAGAGTATTGAAATATATTGTCTTGATATGCGTATTACAATGTGTCATGAATAATAATTTTTTCCCTTTATATAGTAGGAGAGTTTTACCCTAAGTACAATTCTAAGAAAGGTAAAAATCTTATGTTTCGCTAATCTCTGATTTTCTGTCGATACGGGTCGAGACTCACGCCGTGATATCCGATTGGTCACGGACATCACGGCCCTTTGTTAGTCGTGTGCAATTGTTTGGTAATGCCCTCCGAGGTCTTGATCCTCGAACCAAACCTGGAGAACATGGCCCAAATACCCCAAGGGTAGGTATTTTGCCCGAGCCCCGATATGATGGGCTCCTCGCACTGACTCCGATTCATTATGGTCACGTTCCTTCTCCGTTTGACTTACCAAGAAATTGAGGTGTTCAGTGCGCCCAGTACCCGTATACAAATAGTCCCCTCATTTCTCAGAGAGTAGGCATGCCGAAACAATGGGAAATGACAGATGACTCTAGTTCCTTCCTTCGTACGTTACGACGAGGGAGCCAAAACGTCCTATCAATCATGTCGTTCTGACTTCGGATATGTGTTGCTCACCGACAGGTTGCCTCCAAATGCGAAGCGATGGTTGTTTCCCTATAAAATCTTCCTCCTTTTGTCCTTTTTCTACTTTTCGACCAAATCACTACCTTCGAGCTTTCCAGCCATCATCAAACCTTCTTCAAACTTTCATATATTTATCCTTGTTCTTCAATTTCCTTAGCAATCTCCAGATTTCTACCTAGATTTTCTTCAAATCTTCTTCTTATGTTCTTCATCTTCAAAACCTGTTTTTCCAAAACTTTGCGTCTATTTCTAAATTTTTCAAACAACCCCCTTAGATGACAATGGCCAAAACATCGAAAACCGTTCCTCAACAAGTTTCCTCTTCATCTTCTCAGCCGGCTACAGGTACTGAAGCGATTTCCCCTAAGGTGGTTGCCCTCGAAATGGCTTCCCCCGTTGTGGCTACTAACGAACCGCCCGCGAACCTCCCTTGTCGTCGTTCATTCTCGGGGGCTGCTTAATTGCAGATGACTTTAAAGTCGAGAAGCCCTCGCGCAAATAGGACCACGGTGAAGGAGTCTCGAGGTACATATGTTCCGTGGCTGAAGATGTTCTTCCCATAGTTCGTAAGGATTGTAATTGGGAAAGCAAGAACGTAGTAGTTGTCATGCCCAACCTCGGGAGGAGCGACCGGTGCCCAATCGAGTGAACCCAACTGAGCAAGCCTTATCGAACACTTTCTACCCAACTCAATATGATTAAGGAAACCATGCTTTTGTTTATTTAGACAATAGGAAAAGTTGTACATTCAACATTGTTAGTTCATCTTATATCACAACCTTAAACCATAGTTAAGTTCCAAGATTCCATATAGTTACAATTTAGAGAAACAAGAGTTTAGAATTACAACATAGTTCATAGACCCATCCAACACTCGTACATAACCTACACAAACGTCTACGGAGCCTTTAAGGATACAAAAGACAATAATGACAACGCCGCAATAAGGCCCCGACTATACCTTAAAAGTGGAAGTCTACAACAAAAGATGTACAACATAACCCCTTGAAGGAAAAAGGGGCTCACCAAGACTTTGAGAGGAGGATACTCCGTTACGCGCAATCGGCACTGTCTGCTATGGAGCCATCAACATTCATTCAAAAATGTAGTACCCCCGGCAAAAGGGACGTTAGTACCATAGAATAGTACTAGTATGTATAACTAAACACCATCTCATTAGAAAGAACTATCATACAAGAATAAGGAAATCACAAGAGACAATCGAAACTGAACACTACATCATCGAATAAAGAATCATATAACTTTCACATAATTTTTATAGCTTTAGTTTAGGGCATTTCATGTTGTTCATCATCAATCATAATACCACCGCTTTCTTGAGCGGAGTCTGATCACGACCCGATCGGCTAGGTTTCCTCAATTGAGACATGTACCTCAAAACACAATCTCATTCTCCTTTTCCGGAATTCAATATCAGCACAATACCACCATGTGTGCGGCATGGCATCCGATCACGGCCTGATCGGCTAGGCCGCCTTACCGAGGCGTTGTTCCTTTCTCATTAATCATCTCGTTTCAATCTTTATTTCACATATATCAATTCATAGGCACTTAGGGCCACAATTATCACATTATTTCCATTTTCAATGCTAATCTTGCAATTTGAGATCATTGTAAGCACGTGATTTTTGCCCTATATGAGAAATACTCCCAAAAAATGCAAAATAAAATGATTTTCCTTGGTGTGCAATTTTGTGAGATTTTGTGCTATTTTTGGATAATTATTTGTATTTGTTTGTGTTTGCTTATTTGTTAAATTAATAAAAAATATAAAAATATATCGCATTTTGCATGTAGGATTTAATTCTATAAATGTTAGTAATTAAGTTTGTTTACAAAAAATGAAAATTACAAAAATAGGCATCTTTTGCATTTTTAGCATTTAATGTCCAAATGAACAATTTTATGCTTAATTATTACTTAATTGCGCGTTAATTGTTATTGGGAGTTAATTTGCGATTTTATAACTTAATTTAGTTCTTAATAATAATTTAAGTATTTTTATAATTTAGTTTTAGAAAATAAAAGAAGAAAAGATAACAAAAATACAAAATTCAACCCCAGGCCCAAACAATTGTCCAACCTTCTCTATGACCCAGTCCATTTCCGCACGGGTCGACCCGGTCCGCCCCATTAACCCATTAACCCAACACCCCTCTTCATTCAAAAAACAAAACAAAAGAAAAAAAACAAAAAGAACAAAAAACCCTAAAAACCTAAAACTAACTACCCGCCCCCCTCCATCTTCTTTCTCTCCCAAAACCTTCATCCCAAGCCATCCATGGCTGCTTTCCATGGCTGCCCTCGACCCCACTCCCTCACGTCCAAACGCCACTAACAAACACTGCGTCTGCGTCATCACTTCATCCTCTTCGTCCTTCGTCAAGCTCGAGCTCGACATCCATGGCCCTCGTCGACCAATCGCTTCCATGGCAGCTATTTCCACGTCGACTTCTGCATCTGCTCCATCTCCAAACGACCACAGTCCTTGAAATACCCAGCTCCACCATGTCGACGGACAGCTCGAACAGCTGCTACCTCACCTTCATCGTCTACATCCTCCAGCTCCTCCATGGGGTCGTCGACGGACAGCTGTTGCCTCATCTTCTCCAGCTCCTCCGTCTGTTGCAACCTCAGTTCCGCCATGGACTACTGCTGTCCGCCATCGTCCACCTCCAAACAAACCCAAACAGCAGCTCGTCCATGGCCGAGCCGCATCCGTTCCAGCTCGTCGTCCATGGATGCGTCGCTGCTGATGTTCGTAGCTGCTTCTTCTGCTTTCAGCTTGAGTCCAAACCAAACCCCCATAGATACTGCTTCGTCGACCATCCCAAAACATCGCCATGGACGAACCCCAGACCACGCTTTTTTGCTTTTATTTTGTCGACCCCGTTCCTTTCTTCACCAATGGAAAAAGAAAAGAAAAAAAAAGAAGAAGAAAAGGGCTGCACAGAACAGCCTTCTCGTTCGTCGTCCGTTCGTGATCGTCTTCGGCGTGAAGTTATCTTGGTGCGATACTCGTTTCCGGACATATTGTTTTTCATCCAAGTTCATCGTCATTTGTTCTAAGCTTTGGTCGTCAAAACAATTCATACATATGTCGTGTCGATCCGGTTAGTAGTTTTTGAATTTTATGTTTGTCAGTATTTTGTTTTGATATTTTCGAATCTAAAATCGGCAAATGTTTGTTTTGTTTATCGTTTGAATTAATTTTTAGTTCATGTTCATGTGTTGTTTGTTAAATTAATTTTTCAGATTCCAAATGAAAGATTAATTAATTGTTTTTCATGTTATTTCGTGTTTGTATTGTTGTTTAAGTGAATATTTGTTGGTTTAATGTTTGTTAGATTCAAATTGAAATTTAATTAATTATTTCTTCAATTTGTTTCATGTGTTATGTATTTTTCCAGAAAATATTAATGTTGTTTGAATCGTTAGAATCCGTCATGTTTGTTGCTAAAAAATAGATTTAATCCATGTTCATCTTTGTTTGAAGTTTATGTGTAAATTCAGTGATTTAATGTGAGTTTATGTTTGTTTGTGATTTGTTAATTTAATTTGAATCATGCATATTGTTGTTTGCATTATTGTCTCTTTGTTCATCCATTAATGGTCTAAATTAACCAGGATTGGTTCCCGATATGGTTGATTTATTTCCATTAATTCGGAAGTTTGTGTTGTTCATCATGTTCATGTAAATTGTTGTTGAAGATTGTTGAGAAATTGGTCATCTTGACTATATTTTGGTTGAGTTATGATTAATTGATTGTTTAGAGCAGAGGGGTAATTTGGTAAATTATATTGCATTCGGGGGTAGATTTGTAATTGCAATAAGGTCGGAGGGGTAGTTTGGTAATTGAACATTATTTTGATTCTTTATGTTAAGCATGGGGGACAAATATAATGGGGTGAGGTTTTTGAGGTACTTGTTTAATATAATGGGGGACAAGACAAAACATAATGGGGAGGAATCTTGTACTTTTTTAATATAGGCATGGGGGACAAATTGTAATGGGTTGGGAATGTGTTAGTTATTTAATGTAGGCATGGGGGACAAAATTTAAAATAAAGAAGACAAATAATAGTGGGCCAAAGCATGCCATTGGGGGAATAATTTTGGGGTTGGGAATGGAAGACTTGTCTTGCTATATATAGAGTCATTCTTGACATTAAAAGGGGGGACTAGAACTTGAACCTGGGGAGAATTTTTTATGAGAGAAAAAAAAAGAAGAGAGTTTTTAGAACTTGAATATTATTAAGAGAGACTTGGAGAGTTGACATACTTTGATACTTGAGAGAGTTTGTGATAGTAAAAGAGAAATACAATTTGAACTTTCACTCGAACAATTCTGTTTGCTTTTCTTCGAGTGTTATTCAAAAGTCAGAAACTACTGCATCTCGTATCTTTTCTCTCTTCTGCTTTGACTGCGATTGTACTTTTGCACTGCTGAGTTTTCAATCTGTTACTGGGTCATTCTACTGGTTGTTACTGGTTTTGCGGTGTTGCTGAACCTGCTGTTGCCGCGTTATTACTGTTGCTGACTCCTACTTCTTTTGTTCTTGTACTGCTGTTTTCAGGTACACATTTGTACACTCTTGGCTTGAAGCGAAAAATGAAATATTAATCAGGCTCCTGTTCCTGTTGAATTCTTTTGTTCGGATCTGTGTTTGAATATTAATTTTCCTCTCTTTGTATAAAAATGTAGCCGATTAATTAATGAATAATGAGGTTGCATATGTATACTTTCTTCATCTAATAATGCTAGTTTACATTAATCGAAGAATAGTTAATTTGTTTTGATATTATTGTGTATTTATCTCATGTTCTAGCAAATAATAAAATGTGGAATGAAAGCAGTTTTTCCTTGTACAAACGCGATCGCAATTTTCCGTTCACATTAGTCGTAACTTAATAACTAATAAGTTGTGTTTTTCAGCATGTAAATAATTAGGAGATTTTTCTTTTATTTTAGAGACGAACTTAATAGAAAAATGTAGTCGCTATAGGTTTATCCTTTTAAAATAAAAATGAGACGAGCCTCGCCAAATAAATCACAAACCGCCGGGGCCCTCAATAAAATACATAACCATTGACTAGACTTTGGATTTGGCCGTTTAATGAACCTTCACGGCCTCTTCCTAAAATAACAATACGTTAGACTCTTTAGGACGCGCCTTAATAAATCTTACCTTCTTAAACTCGGGTGCACATTTATGTGACCCAAATCCAATTCTCAACGGAGTCGAAATGTGTTTCCAATCACGGGTGCATTGATTGTGACGTGGTTCGAGATGCGTGTCCATGACGTTGAAAATTCATTTTTAAAAAATAAGAATGAGATGAGCCTCGCCAAATAAAATACAAATTGCGGGGCCCTCAGTAAATATTTGCTTTAAAAATTGTTTAGACTTCGGGATGGACCGTTTAGTAAAATTCCACGGTCCTACCCAAAATAAATACGCTAGTCGCTTTAGGCGCGCCTTTAATAATTTAATTTCCTTAAACTCGAGTGCACATTGATGTGACCCAAATCCAAATCTCAACGGAGTCAAAGTGTGTCGACGACCACTGGTACATTGATTGTAACGTGGTTCGAGATACATTTTTATAACGTTGCAATTCTTGATAAAAATAATAGTAAATGATAAAAGCGGTTGAAAGATAAAATTTGCACATAAGTTCATATTGTATTTAAAATCAGATAAATAAGCCAAATATAACAGTTGAGCGACCGTGCTAGAACCACGGAACTCGGGAATGCCTAACACCTTCTCCCGGGTTAACAGAATTCCTTATCCGGATTTCTGGTACGCAGACTGTAATATAGAGTCATTCTTCTCCTCGATTCGGGATTAAAATTGGTGACTTGGGACACCCTAAATCTCCCAAGTGGCGACTCTGAAATAAATAAACCAATCCCGTTTCGATTGTCCTTTAATTGGAAAAAACTCCCTTGTACCCCCTCGGGTACGGAAAAAGGAGGTGTGACAGCTCTGGCGACTCTGCTGGGGACTATAACCCAGAACCACTGGTTCAGGGTTAAGAATTCGAGCTTAGAATAATTGTTATTATTTGGCTTTATTTATTATCTGATTTTATTATTTGTTTTAGCCTAAATGTGCAAAATGTTGCTCTTACCGCTTTGATATTACTAGGACTGTATATATAAACTGTGCCGAAACCCCTCTCTTCTCTCTCTTGAGGAGTGCACGCTGGTTGTGACTTCTTTCTGTTAGTGTCATATACCAAAATAGAACGAGGATTCGGAGGAGTTGCAAAACCGGATGGCCTTTTGGTTACCGGTACACAGCTCCCATCCTCGGCTCGAGTTGTCCGCTCGGGTAAGCCAGGTCTAGAACAAACACCTAGGCTTTAAAACTTAGTATAACAAAGCCTCATGCCGGATCCCTAGTAGGAACGCTTATTTGCATCATGTGCATTTAACTTAGGGGACTCAACACAGGGGTTGGGTCCGTCTAGGACTAGCAACCTGATATGAAAAGACCATCCTAATGCATCCTATTTGTTTTCCGTGCATTTATTTTGTCTCACTGACCGGTGTTTGAATATTATGAATATTGTGAAATTAAAAAAAAAAGAAATAGCGGTTAGGGAATTGATTGTTTATTTTTGAAAAAATCCAATACCCAAATACTGTCAAAACTCTGCCGAAATTTTGAGAAAATGAAAAAAAAACATCTTATTAGTTTGTTTTATTAAAAGCAAAGGAAAAAATAGAAGGAAAAAAAAATCGTTGTTCTGTCTTGGTTGTTCAAAAAAAAATAGAAAAAATAAATAAAATAGTTTGTTTTTTTTTTAAAAAAAAATAGTTTGTTTTGAAAGCGGTTTTATTATTTGTTGCAAATATATATATATATATATATAAATCCAAAAGTTTTTCTTTATTTCCAAAAATGTATATATATCTTTATTTGTTGCAAAAATATTTGTCTTGCAAAGTCTAGAAAAGTTTTTTTTAGACTCCCAGTTTTCAAAACAAAAATCCAAAAATATTTTCCATTATTGACTTCTTTAGAAAGTTTTTTTTAATTATTAAAAAAAAACGTATATATATATATATAATAAAAAGAATCAATCCGAAAATATTTTCCCTCTTCTTTAAATATTGAAAAGAAAATTCAAAATTCAAAAAGAAATATTTTTTTTAGAAAGCATTTCTTTTATTAAAGGTAAAATTCTAAAAAAAAATATATTTTCTTTCTTCTTTAGAATAAGAGAAAACAAATGAAAATTCAAAAAAATATCTTCCTTTTACTTTTGAAATTCTCAAAGTTCAAATCAAAAGAAAAGGAATTCTTACAAGTCTTTCTTTCAAAAAGAAACCAATCAAAAAAAAATATTACTTCCTTTCTTCTTTTGAAGCAGTTCTTTCACAGTTCCAATTAAAAAAAAAATATTAGTTCATTTACTTATTCCAATGGCCCGAACTACGCGGGTTTGATTCTCACCGGATGTGAGATACGTAGGCAACCCTCATCGGGTCCAACCCCCATTTTGCTAAAATAGCCAAAAACAGATAATAAATAATAATCAAAAAATATATATGTCAAATTTTAGTTCTGTCATAAAGAAATTGGGTGACGCTGTTTTGTCAAAACATAGCCGAATGTTCCCGAAAGGGACGCCGGAAGGCTGACTTTGCATAAACAGCCACCTTTGGGTCATTTTTAAGACTTGGTCCAGTTGACCCACACAGCCTTAAAAATCTTCGTCCTCGAGACGTTGAAAGGCCGTGTTTGCAATATTGACTTTTCTAATTTGAAAAACGATAAAAAGAGTCATAAATAAGTCGGGTGATGTTGTTGTCATAAATAGCCGAATGTTCCCGAAAGGGACGCCGGAAGGCTGACTTTGCATAAATAGCCACCTTTTGGGGTCATGTTTAGGATTTTTGGTCTAGTGACCCACACAGCCTTTTAAACCTTCGTCCCCGAGACGCTGAATGGCCGTGTTTTGCAACACCAAGTTTTATTGTGATTTGAAAAAAAAAAGAGTCGACGGTCAGGTGAATACCGTTCAAATTTTGTCATAATAAGCCGAGCCAGCTTCGGCCGCGTCTTAAACCGTTCTTGCCGAAATAGCCTTAGAGTATCTTTCAGTTGTCGAAAGGTTATTTTAGTAAAAGAATGAACAAGTTTGTAAAATGTCCAAATAATCCTCCCCGACCTCAAAATTCATGTGAAGTTTGGAAGGGGCCATATTTGCAAAAATAACCGTTGGGCTGCATTTGTCAAACGGAGAAAGGAAGCTGGCCATTTGTTTTTGAGTTTGTAAAGCTTTTGATTAGAATATGTGGGTTGTTTGATTTTCGAGTTTGTAGGTCATCTTCAAACCTTTGAAACCCAGTTTGTTCTAATATGAAAAATGTTTAGTATTGTTTATCTTTTAGTGGTCCGAACTACGCAAGGTCTGATTCACGCGGGGACGTGATACGTAGGCAATCCACATAAGATTCGACCGCCAGTAATAAAGAAAAAGAAAATACAAAATAGAATAAATACAGGGGTTCCCAAAGTACTTCAAAGGGGCAAATAAGCAAGTCGGGGTGACGTATGTTGTTTGAAGAAAAACATGTTAGAAACGGTTAACTGCCTAGAGGCATTGCATCCTCAATGTGTTGTTGTCAAATCTGTTAAACTCTAAACGCTAACAAGTTTGTTGTTTTCCGAATCTCAAACAGTTAGTTGTTAAAGAATTCTGACAACATACCCTTACCAAACTATATCCAAAGGACCGATAACAACAAGCATGACTACTTCAGAGAATAGTACCGAGGAAGAAAGGCCGGTGAGCCATTTGTTAAAGGAAGCAATGGAAAAGATAGAAAGGATGGGACTAGAGATGAATGCAATGCAGCTAGCTCTAGCCAAAGCACAAAAGAGCCCTGAGCCGTTGGGCACATGCCGGAATACCCTCACTCCGGCCCTTCAACAAGCCTCCCGAATCACCGTTATCATCAGGAGAGGAGCCCCCGTGATTCCCAAGCTCCACCGCCCCCATCAACCTCTCTCAATACCAAATGTTCCCACTTTTATGGGACCTACATCAACCACCCTGCAAAGATCAAATAGTGAGCCATTGCTTTAGGCTCCCGATACGCAATACTATCCCCCTGAGCCTACGTTCCATGCCCCCGAACCACACGCCTACAATCCACACTTGGAGGCACCGACAGAAATTGAAAAGCCGGTTAAAGCCCCAGAACAAGATGAGGTATTGAGGAAATTCAAAAGCCTGGAGCAGTCCTTCAGGAACCTGCACGGATTGGGCAACCAGGTCAGTATGGCCTACAAAGATCTATGCCCTTTCCCCGATGTCCAACTCCCGGTTGGGTTCAAGATGCCTAAGTTTGATCTATATGAAGGGCACGGTGATCCCATGGCGCATTTGCGAGGATTCTGTAGCAAAATGAGAGGGGCAGGCGGCAAGGATGAGCTGCTGATAGCTTATTTCGGCCAAAGTCTAAGCGGATCGGCATTAGAATGGCATACCAGGCAGGATTCCAGCAGATGGTACACTTGGGATGATCTGGCGCAGGCTTTCGCAGGTCATTTCCAGTACAATCTCGAGATAGTCCCTGACCGTCTCACGTTGTTGAGGACCGGGAAGAAGCCCGGGGAAAGTTTTCGCGAGTTCGGGTTCCGCTGGAGAGAGCAAACAGCCAGAGTCGATCCTCCCATGAGAGAGGGAGAGATGGTGGACTACTTCTTACAAACCTTGGAGCCAACTTACTTTGGTCATCTAGTGACGACAGTTGGTAAATCTTTCAACGAAGTAGTAAAAATGGGTGGTATGATCGAAGAGGGACTCAGGTCCAACAAAATCTTGAGCTATTCGGTAATTAAAGCAACCACTCAGTCCATCTAGAGCGGTACCGAGGGTGTACTTGGGAAGAAGAAGAAAGAAGATGTCACGACTGTTGAGTCTGGAGCCTGGTTCGGATCTAAAGGCCCGTCACCCTACTATAGCCAACCACGACCCTACCACCAAAATTACCCCCGCACTCCATATAACTCTCCACAACATTATTACCCACTGCCAGATCCTCATTTTCCTGTTCATCATGCACAAACCTATACCCACTCTCCAACACACGCACAATGGCGTGCGCCGGCTCCCCAAAATACATACCCACCTCCACCAAACATATATCCACTTCCGAGGGCCTATAGAAATCCTCCAGGGTCAGGTTTCCGGGGGAATCAAGCTTTTAAGAATGAGAGGAAGCAGAAATATACTCCGCTGGAAGAATCCTATACTACCGTGTTCCACAAATTGAGGCAGTTAGGCCTATTGAATCCTATTGAGCCCAAATTACCAAATCCCCTTCCTGAAAATCTTGACCCTTTAGCAAGTTGTGAATATTGTTCGGGGGCTCCCGGACACGATACTGAGAGATGTTGGAAGTTGAAGAATGTCGTGCAAGAGCTCATCAACACAAATAGGATCGAGGTTCAGGTCCCAGAGCCGCCAAACATTAATGACGATCCGTGCCGGTGAAAATAGTTCAAAAAAAAAAGATAAAAAAAAAATCGTGGATCTGAAAACAAAAATCAACAATTGGACGGCTACTCCTCTACCTATCCGAAGGGAGTCTTGGTAGTGGGCTCTGATTTTTCTTTCTTGTTTTGGATTATTGCAGAGTTGTAATCCAATTTTGTTTTAGTGTGAAACTCTGTTATCCTTTATTTTTATAAAGTGAAAGCTTTTCTCTTCTTATTTTGTTTTGAGTCTATTTTCTTCCTTTTCTCTTTCTAAACAATGCTCTTTATACTGATTCCAATGACATGGCATGCACAACGGATCATCAACTTAGTCTAAAAATCAATCTGATTCCGAACTGATTGTACAAAAGGTCAATCACGATGACGAATCGAAATACAGTGATAATAAAGCCTTCAAAGAGACAAACAGAGAGTTAAGCTAGTTGGAAGAGAAATCCAAGCCCAACTTAAATGACGCATAAGACATCAATTTAGGGGATGCAGACGATATCAGGAAATTTAAAGAGGGACAGCAAGTGTTGAAACGGATCCTCCCACATCAGGCCAAAACAAAATGGCAAATTTGTCCCGAATTGGTAGTGGCCGTCTATTGTGACCAAGATGTTATCCAGTTGCACTTCATGTCAGACAGATGTCGAGGGAAGATGCATCGACATGGCTATTAATTGTTGTTTGTTTGTTTATACTTAGCATTTATCGGAGAATGAAATGACGAAGGCAATTTTTTCTTCTATCCAAACATTTTAACCTTTGCTTCCCCTTTTGAGCCTTATTTATTCTTTCATACCCCTCTTTTGGAATCAGTAATGAAAATAAGAAAAAAGAGAAGAAAAATATAATGATAATAAAAGCAAAAGAAAAGTCAAAAAAAAGAGAAAAAAAGGGAGATGTGAACTACGTTTGACCTGATTCCTCAAAGAAGGATACGTAGTCGCCTCACGGCTCGGTCTTGTGTAACCAAAAAATAAGAATCCCCAAGCGAGAAACTGGGGAAGAATTTATGTTTGTAATGTTGGGAAAGAAGTTCGATTCCAAGAGTTGTAATGGTTTTTACCCATCAGAATTATTTTGAACCCTTTTTTGATGCCCTCTTTTTCTTTTAGCCATAAACAAAAAACCCATGTTGATGTCCAAAAAGGACCTCCCGATCATAATCCGAGGAAAGCCAAGTCAGGCAAATAAAAGCAGAGAAAGTCGGCAATGAATTGATAACCTAAAGAATCCCCAGCAAAGAGTCATATCAGGCGCCCTAAGGCGACGAGAATTGAGAGAAATGAGAGAGCCTCATCAGTGAAAACCACTCGAAGGGCACTATGAGGCGACAAGGATATAAAGGGGGCTAGCAAGATAAGATTGCAAAAAATGGGCCGCATCCGGCGAAAGTTGGGCTTCTGCACATCCCCAGCAAAGAGTCATGTCGGTAACACTCCAATCTCCAGCTTAGAAAATAAAATGAGAAGAGTCCTATCGGTGAAAACCTTCACAGGCACCATAAGGCGATGAGAATTGAGAGAAATGAGAGAGCCTCATCAGTGAAAACCCCTCGAAGGGCACTATGAGGCGACAAGGATATAAAGGGGGCTAGCAAGATAAGGTTCGCATCCGGCGAAAGTTGGGCTTCTGCACATCCCCAGCAAAGTAAGGCCATCAAAAATTGATCGATATAAATAGACTGAGTTGGTTAATCCAGAAATGCATGACATGATCATTGGGATTGATTGTACCATTCGGATAAGTTCTTTTCTTTTTTCTTTCCCCAACATTTGTTCAGAAACACTTTTTCTTTCATCTTTTTAAAGTCATCACTTTTTATTTTGGGTTTATAGTATTTTTCTCCAGTAGTTTGTTTTTAGAAGGATTTTGTTTTTCAGAGCTTACTACTAATTGCCAAAATGCTGCGAAGCAAAAGGCGAACAGGACATGCCAAAGATAATACAATGAAACGGAAAGACATTTGTTGCAAGACCGAATGATGAGTTGGCCTAAATGTCAAGGGAGTATAGTGAAAAAGGGGTCGAGATGCAAGAGCATCCTTGGCCGATCATCGACCAAATTCCCAAAAAAGGTCGGACAATGTGGAGCAAGGAAAGAAGAGGAAAACCACCCCCAACAGGAATGTGTTCACCAGCAGGGACGTGATCCCCAACAGTAATATCATCCCCAATAAATAGTATCATCCCCAGCAAGTTCTGATAGTGTAATGGAACACCGAAAAAAGAAAAAAAAAGAAAGAAAAAAAAAGGAAAAAAAAAACTGCAGGAATGGCACGACCACCAACCATGTTTTTTTTCTTTTAAAACTAACAAAATCTTTCTTTGATTTGAAGCAGGGAAAAGAAATGTTACAGATGGCGGAAGAACATGCCATAAAGAAGATCATCAAACCGGGGCAGAAAATTTTCTCATCGCGAAAATTTTCTCAAAAGCCAGGCGCCCACCTGAATAACGAGAGGAATACTTTCCAGTCTTAGTTTAAACAGGCGCCCACCTGAATAACGAGAGGAATACTTTTTTGTCTGTTCATTTCAGGCACCCACCTGTATAACAAGGGAATACATCTCATGTCTTTACCATCAGGCACCCACCTGTATAACAAGGGAATACATTCCATGCCTTTACCAATAGGAGATACACTTCCTAGGTCTAGTTTTGCCAATAGGAGACGCACTTCCTAAGTTTTACCCATAGGAGACGCATTTCCTCCTAAGTTTACTTTTACCTATAGGAGACGCATTTCCTTCTAAGTTTATGTTTTTAACCATGTGAGAGGCATTTCCTCCTAATTTTAGTTTTACCAGTAGGAGACGCACTTCCTAAGTCCATTTTTACCCATAGGAGACGCATTTCCTCCTAAGTCTAGTTTTACCTATAGGAGACGCATTTCCTCCTAAGTTTACTTTTGCCCATAGGAGACGCATTTCCTCCTAAGTCTAGTTTTACCCATAGGAGATGCATTTCCTCCTAAGTTTAGTTTTACCTATAGGAGACGCATTTCCTCCTAAGTTTATGTTTTTAACCATAGGAGAGGCATTTCCTCCTAAGTTTAGTTTTACCATAGGAGACACATTTCCTCCTAAGTCTAGTTCTACCCATAGGAGACGCATTTCCTCCTAAGTTGTTGTTAAAATCAAGATCCCGCCTGAAGAGAGGAATGGCGTTTATTTTAAAAGTTGAAGTTGGGAGCCCGCCCAGATAACAGAGGCATACATTTCAATCTTTATATTTCCAGAGTTGAAGTTGGGAGCCCGCCCAGATAACAGAGGCATACATTCAGTCTTTTCATTTCAAGTGTTGAAATTGGGAGTCCGCCCATAATAACAGAGGAATACATTCAGTCTTTTCATTTCAAGTGTTGAAATTGGGAGCCCGCCTAGATAACAGAGGCATACATTTCAGTCTTTTCCAGTATTGAAGTTGGGAGCCCGCCCATATAACAGAGGAATACATTCAGTCTTTTCATTTCAGGTGTTGAAGTTGGGAGCCCGCCCATAATAACAGAGGAATACATTCAGTCTTTTCATTTCAAGTGTTGAAATTGGGAGCCCGCCCATAATAACAGAGGAATACATTTCAGTCTTTACTTTCAAGCGTTGAAGTTGGGAGCCCGCCCAGATAATAGAGACATATATTTCAGTCTTTATATTTCCAGAGTTGAAGTTGGGAGCCCGCCCAGATAACAGAGGCATACATTCAGTCTTTACTTTCAAGAGTTGAAGTTGGGAGCCCGCCCATAATAACAGAAGAATACATTCAGTCTTTTCATTTCAAGTGTTGAAATTGGGAGCCCGCCCAGATAACAGAGGCATACATTTCAGTCTTTTCCAGTATTGAAGTTGGGAGCCCGCCCATAATAACAGAGGAATACATTCAGTCTTTTCATTTCAAGTGTTGAAATTGGGAGCCCGCCCATAATAACAGAGGAATACATTTCAGTCTTTACTTTCAAGCGTTGAAGTTGGGAGCCCGCCCAGATAATAGAGGCATACATTTCAGTCTTTATATTTCCAGAGTTGAAGTTGGGAGCCCGCCCATAATAACAGAGGAATACATTCAGTTTTTATTTTCGAGCATTGAAGTTGGGAGCCCGCCCATAATAACAGAGGAATACATTCAGTCTTTATATTTCAAGTGTTGAAGTTGGGAGCCCACCCATAATAACAGAGAAATACATTCAGTCTTTATATTTCAAGCGTTGGAGTTGGGAGCCCGCCCAGATAACAGAGGCATACATTCCAGTCTTTATTTTCAAGCATTGAAGTTGGGAGCCCGCCCAGATAATAGAGGCATACATTTCAGTCTTTAATTTTCAAGTATTGAATTTGGGAGCCCGCCCAGATAACAGAGGCATACATTTCAGTCTTTAATTTTCAAGTGTTGAAGTTGGGAGTCCGCCCATACAACAGAGGCAAACATTTCAAGATCAAGTTAGAAGACAATAAAACAGAGGGTTACAACAAGAATCCCCAGCAGGAAACAATAAAATCCCTAGCACCGGGAAACAGAAGGTTGCAACAAGAGATCCCAGCATAAATTCAGGCGCCTGAGTCAAAAGGAAGAAAAGAGGCGTCTTGAAAGAAGCAGCTGGTGAACATTAAATCATGCCCAACATAACAAGTCTGATGAAGAAAGTCGTACCCACCAGAGGAACCGCCAAAAAGCTTAAATGAAGAAAGCCATGTCCCCAGCGGACCGAGCAAAATGATGAAAACTGGTATTCAGAAAAGCAAATGGCCAGTATCATTCCAAAATTCAAGGAAGAAAAGCACCGGATGAAACCCAAGCCGACAAGAAAACAAGGCAACAAGAACAAATTTCAATCTAGCCTAGCTTCTTGTTTTCTTTTAAGCACGGTGTAACAAGGAGATCGGTAAGCAGTGATAACAATATGCAACAGCAGTAACATCGCAGTCCCACGGTAGTCCCAGCTACCAAAACTTCCCGAACTACATTAACCCGATTCCCCTTTAGCCAGGGATATGTAGGAAACCTTTGAAGCAAAGGTTCGGTTAAATCTTTTTTAAAAAAAATGCTTCACACGGAATACTCGGATGGGCAAAAATCGCTCGCTTTATCTTTGCACGAAAACCCTTCGTGTCTCCGGGCAAAGGGGGCAGCTGTAAGCACGTGATTTTTGCCCTATATGAGAAATACTCCCAAAAAATGCAAAATAAAATGATTTTCCTTGGTGTGCAATTTTGTGAGATTTTGTGCTATTTTTGGATAATTATTTGTATTTGTTTGTGTTTGCTTATTTGTTAAATTAATAAAAAATATAAAAATATATCGCATTTTGCATGTAGGATTTAATTCTATAATTATTAGTAATTAAGTTTGTTTACAAAAAATGAAAATTACAAAAATAGGCATCTTTTGCATTTTTAGCATTTAACGTCCAAATGAACAATTTTATGCTTAATTATTACTTAATTGCGCGTTAATTGTTATTGGGAGTTAATTTGCGATTTTATAACTTAATTTAGTTCTTAATAATAATTTATGTACTTTTATAATTTAGTTGTAGAAAATAAAAGAAGAAAAATCGGATTGGACCACTTCTTCAAAATTCAACCCCAGGCCCAAACAATTGTCCAACCTTCTCCATGACCCAGTCCATTTCCGCACGGGTCGACCCGGTCTGCCCCATTAACCCATTAACCCAACACCCCTCTTCATTCAAAAAACAAAACAAAAGAAAAAAAAACAAAAAGAACAAAAAACCCTAAAAACCTAAAACTAACTACCCGCCCCCCTCCATCTTCTTTCTCTCCCAAAACCTTCATCCCAAGCCATCCATGGCTGCTTTCCATGGCTGCCCTCGACCCCACTCCCTCACGTCCAAACGCCACTAACAAACACTGCGTCTACGTCATCACTTCATCCTCTTCGTCCTTCGTCAAGATCGAGCTCGACATCCATGGCCCTCGTCGACCAATCGCTTCCATGGCAGCTATTTCCACGTCAACTTCTGCATCTGCTCCATCTCCAAACGACCACAGTCCTTGAAATACCCAGCTCCACCATGTCGACGGACAGCTCGAACAGCTGCTACCTCACCTTCATCGTCTACATCCTCCAGCTCCTCCATGGGGTCGTCGACGGACAGTTGTTGCCTCATCTTCTCCAGCTCCTCCGTCTGTTGCAACCTCAGTTCCGCCATGGACTACTGTTGTCCGCCATCGTCCACCTCCAAACAAACCCAAACAGCAGCTCGTCCATGGCCGAGCCACATCCGTTCCAGCTCGTCGTCCATGGATGCGTCGTTGCTGATGTTCGTAGCTGCTTCTTCTGCTTTCAGCTAGAGTCCAAACCAAACCCCCATAGATACTGCTTCGTCGACCAGCCCAAAACATCGCCATGGACGAACCCCAGACCACGCTTTTTTGCTTCTATTTTGTCGACCCCGTTCCTTTCTTCACCAATGGAAAAAAAGAAAAAAAAAGAAGAAGAAAAGGGCTGCACAGAACAGCCTTCTCGTTCGTCGTCCGTTCGTGGTCGTCTTCGGCGTGAAGTTATCTTGGTGCGATACTCGTTTCCGGACAGATTGTTTTTCATCCAAGTTCATCGTCATTTGTTCTAAGCTTTGGTCGTCAAAACAGTTCATACATATGTCGTGTCGATCCGGTTAGTAGTTTTTGAATTTTATGTTTGTCCGTATTTTGTTTTGATATTTTCGAATCTAAAATCGGCAAATGTTTGTTTTGTTTATCGTTTGAATTAATTTTTAGTTCATGTTCATGTGTTGTTTGTTAAATTAATTTTTCAGATTCCAAATGAAAGATTAATTAATTGTTTTTCATGTTATTTCGTGTTTGTATTGTTGTTTAAGTGAATATTTGTTGGTTTAATATTTGTTAGATTCAAATTGAAATTTAATTAATTATTTCTTCAATTTGTTTCATGTGTTATGTATTTTTCCAGAAAATATTAATGTTGTTTGAATCGTTAGAATCCGTCATGTTTGTTGCTAAAAAATAGATTTAATCCATGTTCATCTTTGTTTGAAGTTTATGTGTAAATTCAGTGATTTAATGTGAGTTTATGTTTGTTTGTGATTTGTTAATTTAATTTGAATCATGCATATTGTTGTTTGCATTATTGTCTCTTTGTTCATCCATTAATGGTCTAAATTAACCAGGATTGGTTCCCGATATGGTTGATTTATTTCCATTAATTCGGAAGTTTGTGTTGTTCATCATGTTCATGTAAATTGTTGTTGAAGATTGTTGAGAAATTGGTCATCTTGACTATATTTTGGTTGAGTTATGATTAATTGATTGTTTAGAGCAGAGGGGTAATTTGGTAAATTATATTGCATTCGGGGGTAGATTTGTAATTGCAATAAGGTCGGAGGGGTAGTTTGGTAATTGAACATTATTTTGATTCTTTATGTTAAGCATGGGGGACAAATATAATGGGGTGAGGTTTTTGAGGTACTTGTTTAATATAATGGGGGACAAGACAAAACATAATGGGGAGGAATCTTGTACTTTTTTAATATAGGCATGGGGGACAAATTGTAATGGGTTGGGAATGTGTTAGTTATTTAATGTAGGCATGGGGGACAAAATTTAAAATAAAGAAGACATTTAATAGTGGGTCAAAGCATGCCATTGGGGGAATAATTTTGGGGTTGGGAATGGAAGACTTGTCTTGCTATATATAGAGTCATTCTTGACATTAAAAAGGGACTAGAACTTGAACCTTGAGAGGATTTTTTTTAGGAGAGAAAAAAAGAAGAGAGTTTTTAGAACTTGAATATTATTAAGAGAGACTTGGAGAGTTGACATACTTTGATACTTGAGAGAGTTTGTGATAGTAAAAGAGAAAGACAATTTGAACTTTCACTCGAACAATTCTGTTTGCTTTTCTTCGAGTGTTATTCAAAAGTCAGAAACTACTGCATCTCGTATCTTTTCTCTCTTCTGCTTTGACTGCGATTGTACTTTTGCACTGTTGAGTTTTCAATCTGTTACTGGGTCATTCTACTGGTTGTTACTGGTTTTGCGGTGTTGCTGAACCTGCTGTTGCCGCGTTATTACTGTTGCTAACTCCTACTTCTTTTGTTCTTGTACTGCTGTTTCCAGGTACACATTTGTACACTCTTGGCTTGAAGCGAAAAATGAAATATTAATCAGGCTCCTGTTCCTGTTGAATTCTTTTGTTCGGATCTGTGTTTGAATATTAATTTTTCCCTCTTTGTATAAAAATGTAGCCGATTAATTAATGAATAATGAGGTTGCATATGTATACTTTCTTCAACTAATAATGTTAGTTTACATTAATCGAAGAATAGTTAATCTGTTTTGATATTATTGTGTATTTATCTCATGTTCTAGCAAATAATAAAATGTGGAATGAAAGCAGTTTTTACTTGTACAAACGCGATCGCAATTTTCCGTTCACATTAGCCGTAACTTAATAACTAATAAGTTGCGTTTTTCAGCATGTAAATAATTAGGAGATTTTTCTTTTATTTTAGAGACGAACTTAATAGAAAAATGTAGTCGCTATAGGTTTATCCTTTTAAAATAAAATGAGACGAGCCTCGCCAAATAAATCACAAACCGCCGGGGCCCTCAATAAAATACATAACCATTGACTAGACTTTGGATTTGGCCGTTTAATGAACCTTCACGACCTTTTCCTAAAATAACAATACGTTAGACTCTTTAGGACGCGCCTTAATAAATCTTACCTTCTTAAACTCGGGTGCACATTTATGTGACCCAAATCCAATTCTCAACGGAGTCGAAATGTGTTTCCAATCACGGGTACATTGATTGTGACGTGGTTCGAGATGCGTGTCCATGACGTTGAAAATTCATTTTTAAAAAATAAGAATGAGATGAGCCTCGCCAAATAAAATACAAATTGCGGGGCCCTCAGTAAATATTTGCTTTAAAAATTGTTTAGACTTCGGGATGGACCGTTTAGTAAAATTCCACGGTCCTACCCAAAATAAATACGCTAGTCGCTTTAGGCGCGCCTTTAATAATTTAATTTCCTTAAACTCGGGTGCACATTGATGTGACCCAAATCCAAATCTCAACGGAGTCAAAGTGTGTCGACGACCACGGGTACATTGATTGTAACGTGGTTCGAGATACATTTTTATAACGTTGCAATTCTTGATAAAAATAACAGTAAATGATAAAAGCGGTTGAAAGATAAAATTTGCACATAAGTTCATATTGTATTTAAAATCAGATAAATAAGCCAAATATAACAGTTGAGCGACCGTGCTAGAACCACGGAACTCGGGAATGCCTAACACCTTCTCCCGGGTTAACAGAATTCCTTATCCGGATTTCTGGTACGCAGACTGTAATATAGAGTCATTCTTCTCCTCGATTCGGGATTAAAATTGGTGACTTGGGACACCCTAAATCTCCCAAGTGGCGACTCTGAAATAAATAAACCAATCCCGTTTCGATTGTCCTTTAATTGGAAAAAACTCCCTTGTACCCCCTCGGGTACGAAAAAAGGAGGTGTGACAATCATAAACACGTACAAAAGCAATTCAAGTTGTAAGCATAGGTAAGATTTCACATAGTTGGCATGACAGTCTCAGTTTTAATCTTGGCTTATAGCCGAGGCATTTCAACATACGGTTCATATTCTTTGCACATCTCTAAATATCAAGAATAGTACATTGCACACATTGAGGCACACCCTTCATGTATATATATATATATATATATATATATATATATATATATATATATATATAATTGCAAACCAATTCATGTGAAATAACAATCAATTCATCAACCAATTTTAGTCTTACCACATATGCGTAAACACCAACGGAGCTCAATTTCTAATAAGAGGGGTTTTAGCCATACATACCTCAATAGGACTTTCCTTAAATTCTTACAAAATTCTGGGACTCTTAGCAACTTTAATCTATTTTATGAGAATTATAAATTGAACCAAGAATTAGAGACATGATTAAGATTCTATCTCATTTAAGTATATTATCAAGCACTGAGTGTGCATTGTGATTTTAGGACACTTTTGCGAGAGATTTTCATCACTTTACACCCCAATTGCTATCCTTTTAACTCACAATCTTCCCATACCACATTATCACTCATGAATGCAAGAAAATCCATTTTTATACCATGAACCCACTTGCTATTTACTCATTTTAGTGTGAATTTCGAACCCAAAGGTTAGGGTTCAAGTTCTTACCTCCTGTGGTGAAGGCCTAGCAGCTTTTCTTGATAATCTTCAAGGCTTAGGCAAGGATTGAGTGGGGAATTGTTGAAGATCACCCTCTCTCTCTAGAACTTCCTCTCTCGCTCTTTTTGCAGTAGAATATCTTAAAAGGGGCCTAATGGGGTGTTTTTAATAGGATGGGGTCGGGTTTTAAAAGTTAGAAAATAGGAGCCCCGACACACTCTGCGATCGCATAATGGACATGCGGCCCGCAGAATGGACCGCAAAAATGGTCCCAAAAACCTGATAAATTGTCCGGATATGCGGCAAGAATGCGGTCCGCATACTTGTTCTGCGGTCGCATAATGCACTGCAGAATTGCCCCTCGCAAAAATTCCAACGGGATTATGCGATGACTATGCGGCCCGCATATTTATTATGCGATCGCATAATTGGCCGCATAGTTGACCTCAAAATTAACCATCAAACTGCCTGACTCTGCGGAGACTATGCGGTCTGCATAGCTATTATGCGACCGCATAATGGACCGTGGAAATGCACTTTTCTGGAAAACATTATTCCTTAACTTTTTAATGCACAGATCAGTCTAAAGGGTCCGAACCGCGGCGAGCTTACCAATTTCTAACACATATTCCTAACTTGGCACTACGAGCTTCCGGGTTTTAGGTAGAAATTTTCACAGGGCCTTATAGTAGTCCCCGGACCCAAGGACGCCATCACTACCCACGTGGAGGGTTTTTAAATGTTTACACTTATCCCTTCACACGGGGCTCGATAGACCCGATCGTTCTAGATTTTTTCAAGAGGTACAAGGTGTGCCTCGGGCAAATCCACCCCTCGTTATGGAGGATCGTGACCCTCTTTCGCTACATCATGAACAAAACCAAATCTCGTCCGTTCACGATCGATGCCTATTTCGATTATACAGCCCCTGAATGTTCCGAGGGGGACTAATCAAGCTTATTTGCTGGGCCAGCAAGTCTTCCTTCTCCAGTATCGACGAAGACCGAGACCGGGGCTGGCAGGGGCATTTTGTCCGAGTGAAGATCGAGGATTTGATCCCCTCGGAATACATGCCATTCCCTGATAAGTGGAATGCGTCTCGTAAGTGAAACTCCCCCTTTCAACATCAAAAATTCTTCTTCTTCCATTTCTATTTCTCATTCATGCTTGTGGTTGTACAGCTGTCGCTTGGGTTCCGAATGTGATCCCATGATTAAAGGAGTGGATCGAGGACATCTATACTCAGATGTTGCACTTCGAGCGCACATGGAAAAAACTCTCGAAGGGCCGATGGGAGGTCTGTTCTCATGGTAAGGCCTCTTTCCGAGTAGCCAACACTATGTCTTCACATTTTATTATACTAACTCATCTTCCTTCTTTATTATTGCAAGTTTACCTATGACCACCGAACTTAGGCCTTTGGAAGAGGATGAAGATGTTACCCGTCTGTTGATCCCTCCATTGCTTCAATGGAGGGAAAAAAGAATAGGAAGAGGAAACCCTCGGGCTCCGAGGTGAAGAAACCAAAGAAGCGAGTGCTCCGCAAGCCTATAAGGGGCTCCATTTCCCGGGTGAAAGACTCTGACTCCCTCCTCCGGCTTAGGGAAGATCCAGAGGATAAATCTATATTTGTAACCCACGGGACCACCTACACTAGGGACTGGGATGCATCGAGGAGGAGACTCGTGAGATCGACCCCCCTCAAACTCAAAAGACCGACGTGGATACCCGGGGTGAAACTTCATAGGATGCCGATTCTGCTCCAAAGGAAGCGCTTGGAAAAGGAAGCATCCGGTGTAATTGAGATCTCGGGGACGCCCTTTTGTATTGAGTCTATGCTTGAGGAGGCCCAAGCGAGAAAGGAGAAATCCAACGAGGGGGGCCAATGTGCGGAAGATCCCATTCGCTCCTTTTTCGACGGAGTGGACTCGTTCGCTTTTGAAGACTTCTTGGGGCTCAATGACCAGGAGGTTCTGAAAAAGGAAACGTCCTTGGAAGGCAACGGGCTGAGTTCAAGCCCGAAATTAATCAATCAATTCCCTGTGCTGAGTGTGGACCCTGGTCGTAAGAGGTCATTATTTTAAACATCATAAAGGATGCCTGGGTTTTGTTTGCTCATGTGGGGATAGCTAGATATCTCCGATATCTGGTGACCAAGGAGGACCAGGAAAAAATGAATGAGGTGACCGTGTCGTGCCTTTTCAATGAGGTGCGGCAGGTGCTGAATCGGGTAAGGCTTTGCTATGTCCCTTTTGGACATTGTTATCTTCGTTTGAACTTTATCTTGGGTTTTGGTATTTCTCACATCTTTCACCTTTTTGCAAGCCTCGGTACTTCAATCAAGAGAGCTTCCTACAGTACCTGGTAGAGGTCAACCATCTCGAGCTCGAGGTCAAGGAGTTAGCCCAGAAGAGGGATTCATACAAGCTCATTAGTGAGCAACAAGAAGGGGTCACTAAGAACCTTCAGGCTGAGCTAGATCGGGATCAGAGAGAAACATTGGTCCTGTAGCGGGAGCATGCCAAATTGATCAAAAAGGTAAAGATCTTCGAAGTTAAGAACGAGGAACTAGTCGTAGTGGCTAACAACCAAACCTCGCATGTCCAGCAAAAAATTGATCAGATTGACCAGCTTCTGAAGGATATGGACGAGATCAAAGTCATGGCCGAGTGGAAGAACAAGATGGATATGCTAGCCTCAGAGAAAGAAACTGCTCTTGCAAAGCTTTCTTCAGTAGAAGTTCAGCTCTAGGTGGTGTATGAGAAAGCTGATAAACGGGCTAAGCTGAGTGAAGATCTCCAAGTACAGCTGAGCTCGGCCATCGCGGAATGGGATGTTCTCGGACAAGAGCTCGAAGCAACAAAATCCCAACTGGAGATGACTTTTATTGATGCTGAGGAGATGGTGGCTCAATACACTGTCGATGTTCAAGCATTCGAGGCCCGCCTGAAGACCACTGCTAAATACGTGAAATGGTTGTCTCGAAGGGAGACCCTCGAAGAGATTCATGCTCGAGGCTTCGATCTGTCTGCCGAGATCGAGTAGGCAAAAAGACTTGAGGTCGAGGCCAAAAGATTAGCCGAACCTGATGGGGAAAAGGGCTCTGAGGGTTCTGAAGACTCCGAAGGCCCCGATGGTTCTGGTGATGATCAGTCGTGAATGTCTTAGGATTTTTTAGTTTTTGTGTATGTAATTTTTGTTTATTTTGAGGCCTTTTTTCTTGGGCCTACATAAAGATATTTCGGAATATATAAAATTTCCCCCTTTGGCAATTCCAACTATTTCAGCATCTTCTCATAATTTTCATTTTTGCAAATATTTCTAATGCAGGGTAGGAATTTTTATTGAAGGCCTTATGTTTTGATAGCAGGCTTCGGACGTCTCCGATCCATTTTTTTAGCGTGGTCGTAGCCTCTTGGGTTTAGGCACTACCTAATAGGCTTTGTGCCCCCAGGATTTGATAGCCCGAGATGTCCCAGTTTGTTCCGGACAACAGTCCCCGAGCGGGAGTAGCCTTTGAGCTCGATAGTCCCCGAATAGAAGTAGCCCTTAGGCTCGGATTGGGGTAGCCCTTGGGCTTGATAGTCCCCAAATAGGGATAGCCCTTAGGCTTGATGCTTTAAAAAGGCATAAATATGTAATAGCAAGGTGGGAACTTTATTTCATTTATGTGTGTAAAGTACATGATTGAAAAGCGTGTAAAGCTTGGATTATAGCTATGGTGGACTATGCGGGCATGGTTCAATTGATCGTTTTGCCCTTACAATAAATCTTAACCACTAGGCCTAAGCTGTTTAATTACAAAGTTCCCTTCTTATCTTGTTAATAAATCCAAACCGGGGGTAATGGCCCCCAGTATTCGAGGTCGATCTTGTGAGGGCTCGGATACTGTTGATGCGACCATTGACTCCGATTAAAAACTGGTCTTCAATTCTAAGTTAGCACAATTTATTGTTGCCTCATTAAAAACCTTGCGCGAAACCCATTTGGAAAAAAATCGGTTCAAGGGAAAAAGAGTACAACGCGTGCTTTCATACCTAATAGTAACTGTCGCGCCCTTTTTTTCTCGTGAAATCGGGTTTTGACATGTGACAACTCTTTTAAGGAAGGTATTAAAAAAGAGAGTCGCCACCTAACGGGTTTGAGGTGCGTTATGGCACCTATTTGCAAATAACTTAGGTTTAACTAGTTTGTGTCACTAAGATCGGGTAAGGGTTCGAAATTACTTCGAAGAGAAGGTGTTAGGCACTCTTCGAGGTCCACAATTGTGGGTCCCGGCCGAACTCGAATTATATAAATTAGTCTATGTGATCAAATAAACGAAGAGAGAGCATAAAATTTAAGAAGTTTTTTATAAACAGATTTCGAACAGAGGATACAACTATTTTCAATTCTAGTAGGAAAAGAAAGAAAATAGGGGGTCCTAAATTTTTTATCCTAAAGGATCACTCCGTGCAATATACATAATGTCACACCCTTCTTTTTCCTACACCCCCGTAAGGGATATTAAGGTAGTTTTTTCAATTTAAGTGACAATCGAAACGGGATTATTTATTTATTAAAAATTCGGAGTCGCCACTTGGTATAACTTATGGTGTCCCAAGTCACCGGTTCAAATCCCGAATCGAGGAAAAGATTAACTCTGTATTACAGTCTGCGAACACAGAAATCCGGGTAAGGAATTCTGTTAACCCGGGAGAAGGTGTTAGGCATTCTCGAGTTCTGTGGTTCTAGCACGGTCGCTCAACTATTATTATTGGCTTAATATCTGATTTTAAAACGTGTTTTAGCCTATGGTTCAACTTTAACTTAAAAACCGCTTTTATTTATTTTAAAGAAGGTTTAACGTCGTCTAAAACATATCTTTAGACCACGCCACATGAATGCACCCGCAATCCGAAACACATTTTATTCAACGTTATTAAGATTTGGATTTTGGTCACATGAAATGCACACCCGAGTTTAAGGAAGTTAATTATTAAAATAATGTGCCTAAAGCAACTACGCGTTCTTAACTTTGTGAGGGCCATGGAAAATTCGCTAAATGGCGCGCCTCTATTTTTAGGGATAAACAAGATTAATTAAACGAGGGTCATGCAATTGAGATTTTCGTTCGGCATGGCACACCTCAAATTAATTACCACAGATAATCAAACCAACATGGTTTAAGGCCGAGGTATGCAACTATTAGAGAAAGGGGGGAGATGCGTTAGGATTTCAGGAGTTGGACCACCTCTATTATTCAAGAACAAGCCCATGACAAGCGAAAACAGCTAGACCAAATTAAGCAAAAGCCACCACTGCGAAAAGACGGGGTTAATACCAATTCTGCATTAGACTATCAAGCAATGATTCTCCTTAGTCTTGTGTCCATATCCTACTACGATAGTATTCAGAATCTAAAACTACGACATTAATCAATTCGTGGGAATAGAGCCTATATATCTAATGGAGACATGCTGCAAATTTTCACGACAAAGCATAATGAGATTAATTCACCACCTATTTTAGCTCTTCTTCAAAGTTAACAACTTAAACTCATATTCATGAGGCGTCCATACTTTTATACTTAAAGAATGAATATCTTAGAAACAAACAAACCAATTCAAAACTCTTGTTGAGTTCACAAAGGGCTCAATCAACAGTATAGAAGAAACTGAGAGCACACTCTGTTTTCTCACATTCAATATCAAATCCTTATATTTGCCAAAGCCATGAAACATGCATCCAAACCAAACAAATTTAATTAGTTAAACTAATAGTCCCAGTCCATAATTGATTAGTACTCTTGACTCAAATGTACTCATAAAAGTCCAAATCTAGCATAATGTTAGAAAATCCAACTTCAAGTTTTACATTACATGGTTATCAAAATAAATATGATACAAAACTCTCCATTAAATACAAGAACATTTTTTCAGATTCAGAGACTAAAGATTCAGAGAAAAGGAAAAAGAGGAACTAAATTATGATTAACAAACTAATGTTAAGCCCCACAATTCCATTTCCATTTCACCCTTCAAGTCAAGCATTCACATTATACAAGTTTTCGAGCATGTACCTGGAAATTGAGAAGGAAAAAGAGGTGAACAATCAGCAATAAACAGCAGCAGAGGACAACCCCAAATTCAACCAATTGACCAGTGAAATTAACTCATAAAAACCAATGGAACAGTAACCATTTCAATCCCAGAATACGAGTTTGTGCTCTTTCAGAGGTTTTTAAGGAATTCTTCCTAATGAAAAAGGATCAGAAATTTTTAGTTTTTGAGAATTTTTAGTAAAATCCCCAGCCGTTTTAGTTTTTCAAATTTTTATCTCTTTATATTTCCCCCCCCCCCCAATGCCAAGTAAAGATGCCTTTATAGGCAAGGCATTAGGGCAACCCTTAGGAATCAGTTTTTGCACCTTAGTCTTTTTCTAATTTTTGTTTTTGCTTAGGGAACCTTAGTTAACTCTCAGAATTTCGAAACAATCCCCAACCCAGCTTCTTAGGAAGCTTCCTATTCTGTTACACCAAAGATTCCCTAAGCCAATTTCCTAAACTACCCCCACAACCCCTGTAATTACCTTCAACAAATTATATGGGTCAGATTAACCCAATTTGAAGTGTTGATGGATCAAGTTTGACCCAACACTTAACAGACCCCTATGAAGGATTCAAAAACAACCCCAAAGCCCAAACAATATCAAAAGCTCATTTTGAAATTAGGAGAACAAAATTACCTGAAAAAACTAAGCTCTTCTTTTAGATTAAAACAACGAGCTACAATTCGAATTAACCAGAGCCAAATATATGATTAGGAACACAAACTAGAACTGAAACAGACAATATGCACAAGTTACAACAGAATTCATGAGAAATTCTACAAGAAAAATTGTAAAGCTTACCAAAGGAACCAATATTCAGTGTTTTAATAATTCACCCCATTCAAACTCAGAAATTAAAGTAAAGAAAACTTAGAAGAAAATGAGAGGGACAGGTGAATAGAAAACGGACAGAAAAGAGAAGAAGCAGAAGGGTGCGAGTATACGAATAAACAGAAGATGGAGATGAAAGGGCAAAAACAGAAATACCTAGGAAATCACATGGAAAGAACTTGGGCAACCTCAGGCGACTTCGACTTGACCCGAAACTGGTATTATCTGTGTGTTCTCTTTGACAACAGATGAATAATACTAGTCTCGAGCCGCATCGTTCATAGAAAACTTGATAGCTTGCCAGATTGTCTCCTTCTTCGTTCTCAGATTTGATTTGGACCTGGTTTGGTGAGGATTTGGGGAGAAATGGTGGTGGATTTGGGTTAAGGGAATGGTGATGGTTGCATGGCTAGATTTTGGGTGGTGTTCGAGCTCCGCCGCCGGCTGAAACTGGCGAAGAGATGGGAGGCGGCGTTAGGGTTGGGCAAGAGAGAGACAAGGGAGATGAACAGAAAAGGGGGCGGGGTGTTGGTCTGAGATGATCTCTACACTTTACAACATATTTAACTAATATACGAAAAACAACTTCCACCGTTGGATGAGCCGAAATGAAAGGCTCAGATCATTCCAAGACCAGGAACTCTAAACGACACCGTTTGGGCCTAAATGAAAACTTGGACCGGGTTACTGCATTGGTTGGCTTGGACTGGGGCGGGTTTGAAGAACAAATAGCTTGGTCCTGGACGACTTGAATTAAAATTGGCCCAACTGCTTCCCTTCTTCTTCTATTTCCTTTTCTTTTTCAATTAATTCTTTTTATTTTCAAAATACTTTCCTTTTCAAAATCTAACTTAATCCCCAAATCAAATTAACCTACCAATTTAAGCTAATTAACTCTAAATAATAATTAACACAACCAATCAAATACCAAATTGAAAGAAAACTACCAAAATTCGAAGCTAAAATTAAAAATGCAAAAATAAACTATTTTTGTGATTTTTCCATTTTTGCAAAACAACTAAATTACTAATTAATTTTTAGAATGAAAAGCTAAACCTAAATGATAATATTTTTCATTAATTCAAACAAAATTAACATGCACAGACAAATGCAAACAATTAATAAAAATGCTACAAAAATCTACGAATTTGCAAATAATGGGAAAATTTTATTTTTCTTGAATTTATGGGAGTAATGCATATAGGGCAAAAATCACGTGCTCACAGCTGCCCCTCTTTGCTCGGAAACACGAAGATTTTTCGTGCAAAGATAAAGTGAGCGGATACGAGCGATTTTTGCCCGTTCGAATACTCCGTGGGAAGCATTTTTGAAAGATTTGACTGCACCCTGTTTCTGAGGTTGCCTACATATCCTTGGCTATAAAGGAATCAGGTCAGTGTAGTTTGGAAAGTTTTGGTAGCTGGGACTACCATGAAGCTGTGATTTTACTATTGCTGCTGCTGCTACTACTACTTACTGAACCCCTTATTACACCATGATAAAATAAAAAGAAGCTAGACTAAACTATGATCTATGAATTACAAGAATCCTATCTATATCTTCGAACTTGATCTTGCAGTTCCTGTTGCTTTGTCAACCCGTACTCTCCGCGTGAAATTCGTTTGTTGCTGGCTTAAATTGTAATCTGAGATGATTTCCCTTTTCTCCAGGTGGACACCTGATTGTTGAACTTTGAACTGTATTCCCGTGCTCTCCAGGTGGGCGCCTGACTGCTGAACTTGAACTGTATTCCCGTGCTCTCCAGGTGGGCGCCTGATTGCTGAACTTGAATTATATTCCCGTGCTCTCCAGGTGGGCGCCTGACTGCTGAACTTGAATTGTATTCCCATGCTCTCTAGGTGGGCGCCTAACTACTGAACTTGAACTGTATTCCCGTGCTCTCCAGGTGGGCACCTGATTATTGAACTTGAATTGTATTCCTGTGCTCTCCAGGTGGGCGCCTGACTGCTGAACTTGAATTGTATTCCCGTTCTCTCCAGGTGGGCGCCTGACTACTGAACTTGAATTGTGTTCCCGTGCTCTCCAGGTGGGCGCCTGATTGCCGAACTTTAATTATATTCCCGTGCTCTCTAGGTGGGCGCCTAATTGCTGAACTTTAACTGTATTCCCGTGCTCTCCAGGTGGGCACCTGACTACTGAACTTGAACTGCTTCTCCTTGTTCTCCAAGTGGGTGCCTGATTTCAACAAAAATAGACAAAACAAAAAAAAATTCTGCCCCGGTTTGATAGCTGGGCACATCTGTGAGTGTTAAACTGAATCATGTTACCAAACATTATCAAGAATTTGAAAGCTAGATCCTGTTATCCAGGAGGGTCCTGACAACTCCTATTTAAATGACAATTTTAAAGCTAAATTATGTCTTCTGAAGGTATGTCTTATGCTAAGTCGTGTTATCTAAGTCGATCTTAAAACTACACCCCATTATCCATGAGGGTCCTGACAACTCTTAATTAAACGATAATTTTAAATCTGAGTTAGATCTTCCGAATGTAAGAAAGTATTAAAGCTACATCCCATTATCCAGGAGGGCCCTGAAAATCAAAAATCAAGTCTTATCTTAAGAGTGACAACTTTTACGGCTGAATTATACAACCCTACAGCAGAACTTACGCTAAATCTTGTTATCTAACGGAAATCTTGAAGCTATGTCCCATTATTCAAGAGGGTCCTGACAACTCTTAATTAAATCCTATCTTAAACATGCAAACTTTGAAACCAACTTATATTCCTTGGGGTACATTTATGCTAGATTTTGCTATTCAGGACTGTTTTGAATTTTAAACTAGGTCCCATTTTCTAGGAGGGTCCTGAAAATCAAAAGTCAAACCTGTCTGGTGCTTGCTTTTCCTTACGGAGAGTTTCCCCGAATAATCGAAAACTTCATAACCCTGTTCCAATCAAAGAAAAATCTTGTCAGTTTTAAATGTGGTGGTTAGTTTGTGGCATTCTTGCTGAAAGTGGCCTCCCTGCTGTCGTGCTTTGTTTTGACTGTCTTCCCCTGAACTGGCCAAGAACCGCTTGACTTCCCTGACTGACTTTCAAACTCCATGACATTGGATGATCCGAGTGTTCTATACCCAAACCGTTGTGTTACATCTCTGCCCCATCTGTTTGAACCTCTGCATTTCCCACAAAATTACCAAACCATTTCAAGCTTTGAGATTCCTTCTTATTTGCTTAAAAAAAATTGACATTGGGAACATCTTAGAGAAATAAATCCAAAAGAGACGAAATGCAATGACTTTCAGAGCTAAGGATAAGAAAAATCCAAAAATGGAAGACTATCTGAAGGGGAAAAAGAAAAGAGACTTATCTGAGTGGAGCAGCCGATACCAATGATCATGACATGCATTTCGGATTAATCGGCCCAATCTGTCTAACCAATCAACTTTCAGTTGCCATACTTTGTTGCCCCGGAGTTTTCATAACCTGATTTCTTCACCAAAACCTTGACCTTGGTTGGCCTGCGGTGCCCTGAAGGGTTTTTACCAACAAGCCTTTCTCATTTGTTCATCTCTCAACTCACTTTCGCCTTACGGTGCCCGTGAGGGTTTTTTCCAATAAGACTCTCTCATTTTTGATTTCTCTCAGCTCCCGTCACCTTACGGTGCCCCAAGGGTTTTCACCAATAAGACTCTCTCATTTTTTATTTTTCTGCTTGAACTAGAGTGTTTCCCCTGATATGAATTACCTTTACTTGCTTGACTTGGCATCTCTCGAAGACTGATCGGAAGGTCTTTATTTGGACCGTAATGTGGGTTTTGGATAGGGTTAGAAAGAAAGGGTGTCAAAGGCTCAAAACAATTCAAATGAGTTCAAAATTACAACTTTCGAAATCAGATTTCTTACAACAGCCACAACTTCTGCCCCAGTTTCTTTGCTTGGGGACCTTTGTATTTTACTTTGATGGGACCCAACCGTGAGGCTGCCTACGTATCCTTAAAAGGAATCAGGTCGAACGTAGTTCATGACATAGACGTTGCTTTGCTGTTGTGATTTTCTCTTTCTTTTCTTTCTCTTTTTGCTTTCTTTTTCTCTTCTTGTTGTTTTGTTATCTTCTTGTTTTTCTTTTCTTTTCTTTTCTTTCTTTTTTTTCTCTCTCTCTTTTTTTTTCTTTTCTTCTTTTTCTTTCTCTTTTCATTCTTCTCTTTTCTATCTTTTCCTTTATTTATCTTTCACGCTTGAGTTTCTGATCTTTGCTATTGATTCCAAAAGAGGGGCATGAAAGGAAATAAATAAGGCTCAAAGCGGTAACGAAGGATAAAGTGTTTAGATAGCAGAACAAAATGCCTTCATCATTCCAATCTTCAAAACATGCCAAGTACAAACAAATACAACTTAAACAAAGAAATCATACATAATATCTCTTGACCGCATCGGAATTGATGGCCATTTCTACACATTTTCCTTCTATGTCTATTAAATACAAAGTACCATTGGACAACACTCTCATCACGATGAACGCCCCCTGCCAATTTGGGGCGAACTTGCCTTTTGCTTCAGCCTGATGAGGAAGGATACGCTTCAATACTAATCGACCCACTTCAAACTTCCGTGGACGCACCTTCTTGTTATATGCTCTTGCCATTCTCTGTTGATACAACTGACCATGACAAACTGCTTCCAATCTCTTCTCATCAATTAAACTCAACTGTTCCAAGCGAGTTTTGATCCACTCATCGTCATCAATTTCGGCCTCAGCGACAATCCGAAGGGACAGAATTTCAACTTCCGCGGGTATCACCGCCTTAGTGCCATATATCAACAAATAAGGAGTTGCCCCTACTAACGTACGAACAGTAGTGCGATAACCCAATAATGCAAAGGGAAACTTTTCATGCCATTGCCTGGAGCCCTCCACCATTTTCCGAAGTATCTTCTTTATATTCTTGTTGGCTGCCTCGACTGCTCCATTAGCCTTGGGGCGATATGGGGTGGAATTGCGATGCGTGATCTTAAACTGTTGACATACCTCTTTCATCAAATGACTGTTGAGATTAGCACCATTATCTGTGATGATTACCTTCGGGATCCCGAACCGGAAAATAATATTTGAGTGCACAAAATTGACCACTGGTTTCTTGGTCACGTACTTGAACGTTTTAGCCTCTACCCACTTGGTGAAATAGTCGATGGCCACTAGAATGAACCTGTGCCCATTTGATGCTGATGGCTCAATTGGCCCAATGACATCCATGCCCCACGCAATAAAAGGCCATGGTGCAGACATTGTGTGCAATTCAGATGGTGGAGAATGAATCAAATCTCCGTGCACTTGGCACTGATGACACTTGCGCACGAAACCGATACAATCTTGCTCCATAGTGAGCCAATAACAATCTGCTCGGAGGATCTTCTTTGCCAACACGTACCCACTCATATTCGGTCCACAAACTCCAGAATGTACTTCGGTCATGATAGTTGTGGCCTGTCTAGATCTCAACAACCCAATATCCGGAGTCCTTTAGTACAAAACCCCTCCGCTGAAGAAAAATCTGCTCGTCAACCACCGAATTGTTCTTTTTTGATCGCTTGTGGCTTGTACCGGATACACCCCCATCCTGATATATTCCTTGATATCATGAAACCAAGGCTCTCCATCAAGTTCTTCTTCTACCACATTACATTAAGCATGCTAATCATAGACCTGAATATGCAACGGGTCAACATAAGCCTCATCCGGATGATGTAACATTGACGCCAAGGTAGCCAAAGCATCAGAAACTTTGTTATGGATCCTTGGAATATGCCTGAACTCTACTTATCGAAACCGTTGACAAAAATCATGCAAACATTGCTGGTACGGTATGAGTTTCAAATCTCGTGTTTCCCATTCCCCTTGAATCTAATGCACTAGAAGGTCTGAGTCCCCCAAGACCAAAACTTCCTGGACACCCATGTCTGCAGCTAACCTCAAGCCCTGGGACCAAAACTTCCTGGACACCCATGTCTGCAGCTAACCTCAAGCCAAAAATGCATGCCTCGTATTCAGCCATGTTGTTAGTATAGTAGAAACGAAGCAGAGTCGTAACAGGGTAGTGATGTCCTGTTTCATAAATCAATACAGCTCCTATCCCAACGCCTTTCATGTTAGCAGCTCCATCAAAGAAAAGTTTCCAACCTGTCTCTCCAACTTATTCCAACTCATCAATATGCATTACCTCTTCATCAGGGAAGTAAGTCTTCAAAGGCTCATAGTTTTCATCCACTGGGTTCTCAGCCAAATGATCGGCCAATGCCTGGGCTTTCATCGCGGTCCTGGTCACATAGACGATGTCAAATTCTGTGAGTAAGATCTACCACTTTGCAAGCCTCCCTGTAGGCATAGGCTTCTGAAAGATATACTTTAATGAATCCAAACGAGAGATGAGGTAAGTAGTGTAAGATGACAAATAATGCTTCAGCTTCTGTGCCACACAAGTTAGGGCGCAACATGTCCGTTCCAGGTGAGTGTACTTAACCTCGTAAGATGTGAACTTCTTGCTAAGATAATAGATGGCCTGCTCTTTCCTGCCGGTGATATCATGTTGACCCAACACGCAACCAAACGAATTATCTAAAACCGTCAAATACAGAATCAAAGGTCTCCCCGGTTCTGGTGGCACCAACACAGGTGGGTTTGACAAATACCCCTTTTATCTTATCAAATGCTTCTTGACACTCATCTATCCACTTAACCGTAACATCTTTCTTCAACAGTTTGAAGATAGGCTCACAAGTTGCCGTAAGCTGAGCAATAAACTTGCTGATGTAATTCAACCTCCCTAACAAACTCATCACCTCAGTTTTTTTCCTTGGGGTGGCAATTCTTGGATAGCTTTGATCTTTGACGGGTCCAATTCAATACCTCAACGGCTCACTATGAATTCCAACAATTTTCCAGATGGCATACCAAATGCGCATTTTGCAGGATTGAGCTTAAGATTGTACCTGCGAAGCCTTTGGAAGAACTTTCTCAAATCCTTGACATGGTCAGACTTCTTTCTAGACTTTATGATCACATCATCCACATAAACCTCGATCTCCTTGTGTATCATGTCGTGGAATATGGTTGTCATTGCCCTCATGTAAGTTGCCCCAGCATTTTTCAAATCGAAAGGCATGACCCTGTAGCAGTATGTTCCCCATGGCGTGATGAATGTTGTATTCTCTGCATCTTCCTCATCCATTAGGATCTAATGATAGCCTGCATAGCAATCCCCAAAGGACCCAATCTCATGTTTGGAGCAATTGTCAATCAGAATGTGGATATTTGGCAGTGGAAAGTTGTCCTTGGGGCTTGCCTTATTGAGATCACGGTAATCAACACACACCCTGGTCTTGCCATCCTTCTTTGGCACAAGTACTACATTGGCTAACCAAGTGGGATACCGAGTGACCCGAATGACTTTTGCATCGAACTGCCTGGTGACCTCTTCTTTGATCTTCACACTCATATCAGTTTTAAATTTCATCAGCTTCTACTTGACAGGAGGGAATGCCGGGTCAGTGGGCAATTTGTGAACCACCAAGTTAGTGCTTAAACCTGGCATGTCGTCATATGCCATGTAAAGACATTTTTGTACTCAAACAATGCTTTAATTATCTCCTCCCTAAGTTGAGGTTCAAGATGGACACTTATCTTAGTTTCTCAGATGTTATTTGGGTCCCCTAAATTGATTGCTTCCGTATCACTCAGGTTGGGCTTGGGTTTTTCTTCAAAATGGCTTAGTTCTTTACTAATCTCTTCAAAGGCCTCATCCTCGTCGTATTCCGATTCATCATCACACTCTATTTCTTGAATTATTATCTCAGAATTGGATTAACTTTTAAGACTGGGCCAAAGATTCCTCATGCATGTCGTGTCATTGAAACCATTATAAAAAGAACTGTACAAGGAAGAAAAGAAAAACAAAATTAAAACTATCAATAAAGGAAGAAAAAGCGACATTGCATTTCATTGAAATTGAAAGATAACAAGGTTTATACATCCAAACGGACGGAACATAGAATCTGAATTACAACCCTGGAATAATCCAAATAAACTGAAAGAAAATCAAAGCAAACTACCAAAACTCCTTCCTGGTGGGGAGAGGAGTAGCTTTCCAATTGTGAATTTTTGCACTGGGCCCAACAAATTGCACACCCGCCTTGCTAGAACCCTTTCCATATTCCACCATGTTCACCTCGTCGAATAATTTCTCAAACCTTTCAAGCAACTCCTTATCAGGACCAACCACAGAACTGGGAACTGTTGTTGTTGGGCGTTTTTTGGTGTCGGGCCTGACAAATGATCTGGAGAGACGTGGGATAGGCTTTGGGAGGACCCAGGTCCTCTGTTTCAACTTTCTGGATCTTTTCACGTCCGCAACTGTGGGCTTGAACCCCAAACCAAATGTATCCAAGTTTTTAGGGAGAGACACCGGTTGTACGATACCTTGCAAAGATGCACCCAAACCCTTGCCCAGTACAAAACCATTTTTCAACATTCCAACGGCTACCATGACTAATGCAGTAGCTACTCTCGGAGTTGGAACGCACTTCCCTTCTGGAATTTTCTCTACCAATACCGTGTCAAAAACCTGATAAACCCATGGCCCCTTGTCGTCTTCAAACTCTATGAACGGAACAACGGCATCGCTGGGAACACACAAATTTTCTTCGTCGTGCACAATAATTTCCTCCCATTCGAACTTGACCATTTGATGCAGAGTAGACGGGACCGCTTTGGCAGCATGAATCCAGGGTCGACCTAACAGAAAATTGTAAGAAACAGCCACATCGAGCACCTGGAACTCCATGGTAAATTCAACTTGCCCTATTGTAAGCTCAAGCACCATATCCCCGACTGAATCTTTCCCTCCACCGTCGAATCCCCGAACGCAGATATTGTTCTTGTGAATTCTTTCATCATCCACCTTCAATTTATTCAGAGTGGAGAGAGGGAAAATGTTCGCACTAGAACCATTGTCGACCAATACTTAGGTAACCACGGAATCTTCGCATTTCACCGTGAGATAAAAGGCTTTATTATGCTCAGTACCCTCCATGGGTAACTCATCATCAGAAAAAGTGACTCTGTTTACCTCAAATATCTTGTTAGCTATCTTTTCCAAGTGGTTTGCTGAGATTTTGTCAGGAACATGGGCCTCATTCAGGATCTTCATCAAAACCTGCCGGTGCTCATCTGAATGGATCAATAATGACAATAGTGAAATCTAAGCCGGTGTATTCCTCAACTACTCCACAATGGAATAGTCCTACATTTTCATATTTCTCAAGAATTCTTCTGCTTCTTCCTCGGTCACAGCTTTCTTCATTAGCACCGGGTTGTCTTTGGAGATCTTAGCGTTTCTCAACTCTTCGGAGGCAAAGCATCTCCCCGATCAAGTCAGACCATGGGTCTCACAAACTTCTTCTTTAACCTCTTTCCCCTTGTAAGTCACTGTCACCCGTTCATAATTCCACGGGACCGCCTTGCTGTTGACTATCGCTAATTGAGTTACCGGCTTGATAATAACAGGATCTGTGCGGGCACCCTCCACAATTACAACAGGCTTGTTCGCCACTCCTGGCACCACCACTTTTGCTCTTTCTTGTTTTACTGCTACATCACTTGGGGTCCCCTTCTTGACCACTGCAGATGGTTCGTTGTTTGCCCCGCTCAACCTGATCATTGATTTCTCACTTGTTGCCTTTTCAACCAGTCTGGCTTCACTAGACCGAATCATCATGACGGTCTGTGAAGGCTTCTTGGGCTCCCCTCTCCTATGCACGATCTCGATCATATTTTTCTCAGGATGGGCCGGCAACGGATTCTGGTTGATATTGGGCGCCTCCGGATCTTGGACCTCGATCCGATTAGTATCAATGAGCTCTTTAATAACTATTTTCAATTGCCAGCACTTCTCTGTGTCGTGCCCCGGAGCACCAGAACAATATTCGCAACTCACAGAGTGGTCAAGATTCCTCAAGGGAGGATTTGGCAGTTTTGGCTCGATCGGACTTAGTATACCCAATTGTCTCAACCTGTGGAACAAACTGGTATAGGATTCTCCCAATGGAGTGAAGGTTTTCTTCTTCTGCAACCTCTCATTCTTAAATACTTGGTTGGGCCGGAAACCTGATCCATGAGGGTTTTGGTAGGCTCTTGGGGGGAATAGGCATTTTGCGGAGCTAGGTACATATTTTGTGGGACTGGTGCACGCCATTGTATGTGGGCTGGAAGTTGGCTATATGTTTGGGCATGGTGGACAAAAAAATGGGGTCTGATGATGGGTAATAGTGTTGTGGTAGGCTATATGGGGTATGAGGGTAGGTTTGGTGGTGAGGTCGAGGCTGTTCATAGTAATGTGATGGGCCCCTGGGTCCGAACCAAGCTCCTGAATCAATCGTTGCTACATCCTTTTTCTTCTTCTTTCCAATTACTCTCCCAGTTCCACTTTGAATGGCCTAGGTGGTTGCCTTAATAGCCAAATAACTCATGATTTTGTTTGTCTTGAGCCCTTCTTCTACCATACCGCCCATCTTTACCACTTCATTGAAGGACTTACCTATAGCTGATACCAGATGACCGTAATAAGTAGGTTCTAAGGCCTGCAGAAAATAATCCACCATTTCACTTTCTTTCATTTGAGGGTCAACCCTTTCTGCCTGCTCTCTCCACCTAAAACCATACTCCCTGAAACTTTCATTGTGATTTTTCTCAAGTTTCGTCAAACACTGACGATCCGGAATAATTTCGAGATTATACTGGAAGTGACAAGCAAATGCCTGGGCTAGATCATCCCATGTGTACCATCTTCCGTGATCCTGCCGAGTATACTATTCTAGCACTGATCCACTTAGACTCTTATTGAAATACGCCATTAGCAGCTTGTCTTTCCCGCCAGCTCCCCTCATTTTGCAACAAAAACCTCTCAAATGTGCCACTAGATCATCGTGCCCATCATACAAATCAAACCTGGGCATCTTAAATCCTGCCGGTAATTGCACATCTGGAAACATACATAGGTCTTTGTAGGCCACACTTACTTGACCTCCCAACCCTCGCATGTCTCTGAATGATTGTTCCAGGATTTTAACTTTCCTGAACATCTCCTCCTGTTCGGGATTTTTAGATGGTTTTTCAGTTTTCGCAGGGAGGTCAAAATGAGGAGTGTAGAAATAGGGTTAGGGAACCTTGAAAGTGGGCTCCGGGGGGTAATACTGGTTGTCGTGAGTCTGGAACAGAGGCTCACTGGAGGATCGGTGTAATGCAGCAGGTGGGGGTGCCCCAAAAACAGGAGTGGCTAGTGGAGAAGGGTACGGGACTTGTTTGGGTGGTGGAGTTTGTGATGTATGGGAAGTGGTTCTGTAGCATTGTTGGTAGAGGGGAAAGGTCGAAGATGAGTTCACAATGGGAGGTTCCTGGGTCTGAGCCAATGGCGGGATGAAAGCAGGGTTGGCGGGGTAAACTGGCGGTGGGTGCCCTTTTGCCCATGCTTGGTACATTTTAGCCATCTGCTGCTTCAGCTTATACAACTCATCTTTCAGATTAACCTCCGATTCTTCCACCTCTTTTGACGGATCGACAATACTTGCCTCAAGTTCCTGGTTGGCCATGTTCAGCTTGTTTTTGGACCGGGTGTTGAAGGAGTGAGTTGCCAGAATGCCAATCAAACTAACCACCTGCCTGAACTATAATTTCATCAATAACAAACTTGTTAGCAATTAGGGCTTTAACAGATAAGCAACCATATATTTGAGGAGTGAATGCACCTAAGCAGTTAACCGTTTCTATTATGCATTTGATCGGCTGCTTGCATCATCCCGGCTTTTCCTTATTTCCATTTGCAACTTCTCTTTTCTCTCTCTCTTCTTTTTTTCTTTTTTTTCCTTTTCATTCTTGTCTTTCCTTGCTTGGTCTCTCTTTGTTTTATCCTCTCCTTTCTCTCTCTTGTTTTGCTGTTGTTTCCTCCTCATGGTTTCTTATTTTTTTCTCTTTTCTTTTCTTGTTTTTTCTCTCTCTTTTTTTTGGGTTATGGTCGAATCCTGTGGAGACTGCCTACGTATCATGACCCCATATGAATCAGACCAAGCATAGTTCTTGGAGATAAGTGCATAATATAAATAACAAAACATTTTGGGATTTTCAAATTTTTCCCATAAAATAAAACAGTTTTGATTACAACCACTCATTCTACCAAATTATAAAATTAATAGACTCAAAAAGGGAAATTAACAGACTTTGACTCAAAACAAGACCAACAGACTCTGACAGAAGGTGAAAACAACAGACTCGAAAACCAACTAATAGACTCCAATAAAAGGAAACACAGACTCGCAAACAGACTAACAGACTCTAATGAAAATCATGAATACATTAATGCCTCAAATGCTCCTGGGGCCCGCGGGACATCATTCGGTCTCGCCACGGGCCTATGTGCAAGATCCCTTTGAAGCTTCTCCAAATCACTCATTATCTGTCGGACAAACGTCATCACTGCCGCGAAGAAAGTGGTGCGAGTCATATCCTCGCATGCTTGGCATTTCACAACAATGTAGTCAGCAATGGCTCTGACCCGCTCTCGGATTCTACCCTTTTCCTGAAGCAAACGCCTGACCTGTTGATTCCGGGTTTCTAACACCTGAGTATCATGGAGATGTTGATTTTGCAACTGTTGCATTTCTTCCTCCATCTGAGCCATCAAATCATAACAGTGTTCCCTATCAGCTTTGAAATCTTTAGCCTGCTTGGCTTCCTCATTCTCAAGAGTAGTTACTTTTCTTTTCAGGCTGGTGATTATCCCTTCATACTTTCTCTTTATTTGTTGCACAAATTGTGCCCGCGCTTTTGCATTTCCGCCAATTGAGCCCGAACTTTCTCTAGACTGGCCTCAGACTTTTCTAGGTCATCTTGACACTCAAGGGCTTTCTTTCTCAGACTGCTTATAAGCTTTTCATCCGCTCGGCTTCTTTCCGGGTTTCTAGCAATTATTTTCAACTTTCAGATTTGAGCTTTGAGGGCTTCATTTTCCTGAGTTAACTTCTTCTTCTCGCCTTCATCTGTGGCGGTTTACAACCCATTCTCAAACTAAAGGTCCATGACTTGCTTTTCCAGCCTGCTTATGGTGGCTTGATACTCATTTTCTTTGGTCAACTAGTCCCATTTTACCTGTGCTCCATTGGTAAACTGTTGGACATGGGGTCTCTTTGCGGGCCTTTCGGGCTCATGATGAACTTGAGATCTTTTACCATACCAAGAAGTATAACCAGGCTCCACCTTGCCTCTGGATAGATCTCGTACTTGAGTTCTAGGCTCTAAGAATCTGCACTGATGCCAAATCTGACGCACTCTTTCTTCTGGAAAAGCGACTTTTGGTTCCAACTCAATAACCTGCCGACTCAAATCCTCATCGTGTGGGATAGTCTGGTATCGACCTAACTGACGTAGAACTCGGTGCAGAGCATAAGGCTGGATACTCTGAAGACCCATTAACAGCAGAAAGCATACCTCAGCCGACATATAAACTACCTCACTGACCGAGAGCCACCCGAATGTCCATTCGATCTTATTTGCAGTCAAAGATCTCAAATGAGAATGCCATGATTCCGTACCATCCGGGAACTCATAACCCTCTACCCGCTTTTCATGTTTTTCAATGCACTCGAGGTCAGTCATTCCACAATTCAAGTATCCAGGACGATGGCAAAGGTAATCCTTCATCCATAATTGTAACAGCACATTCCACCCTTCAAAGAACTTTCCCCCTTCTCGACAAAGGGTCAGAGCTCGGTAAATTTCTGCCAAAATCATCGGCATTATGGTCCCATTTGCCTTTTTCATCATAAAGTCGGCTATCCCCGCGAGTCCTAACTCTATGTTCCCGTCTTTTCTGGGGAAAATCAAAGTACCCAGGAACGCCATTATAAAAGCTAATCCTCTCCGAGCTTCCCACTTGTCTTGGTTTCCCGCGTGAGTAAGACCGGTATCTAGCGTCTTGAAGCCACGGGGATTCCCGTAACATCGGTACAAAAAGTAGAAGGTACAGAATCCTTTGGCCAAATTTCCGTCTCGGATGTCCCGACTGATGCTTAACAGGTCCAAAAATTTGTGAGGGGTTACTGTTCTCGGTGCTACTGGGTATTGATTTCTAAGATTTCCCTCGAAACTAGCGTAGCCTGCTATCTCTTCCAGTGTATGAGTTAACTCGAAATCAGCAAAGTGGAATACATTATGTGCTGGGTCCCAAAATGATATCAAGGCCTCAATTATGTTCTTTCTCGACTTAACCTTCAAGAGCCCGACAAGACCACCCAACGCTTTTGTCACAACTTTTCTGCTATTGTCCCCCAAATCATGCCACCAAATATGTAGCTCCAACGGGATCTCTTCACGGACTAAGAAAGGTTCATTTTGAATTGTGCTCATCATGCACATTTGTTAAGTTGATTTTAATTAAAACAAAATTATGACTCATTTTGACTCAGGAAAAATGACCATTTTTTTCAAAATTTTCACAAAAATATCCGGTTTTACCAATACGACCTTTCAGCACTCCAAAAACAAAGATTTTAAGGCTGTGTTCGCTGACCGGCAAAAACCTTGAAAAATGACCAAAGGTGGCTATTCTTGCAAAAAGGGCCTTCCGGCGCCCTTTTGGGGACATTCGGCTATTTTAGACAAGAATGGCATCACCTTACTTATTTGCAATAAAATTAAAATTTTTGTTCTTTTTGGGTTATTTTTTGCAAAAATGAAGTTGGACCCGATGGGGGTTGCCTACGTATCTCACACCCTGTGAGAATCAAACTGGCGTAGTTCGGGAAAATAAAATAAAATCAACTAATTTCAAAACAAAACCCTTTCTTTTTTTTCATTTTCTCAAAAAAAATCGGTAGAGTTTCAGTACCATTTGGACATTGGTTTTCCAAAACAGGTGATTTAACTCACTTAACCCTCACATTGCTATTCTCTTTTTCCCAACTTTCTTCCATTATTCAAAAGTCGGTCAGCATGCAAATCCAAATCAAATAAATGCACAAGTAGCAAGTAAGATGCATCAGAATGGTCTTTTCATTTTTGGTACACCTGTCCTAGACAGACCCAACCCCTGTGTTGAGTCTCCAAAGTCAAATACACGTGATGCAAGCAAACATTCCTACTAGGGATCCGACATAAGGTCTTGTTATACTAGATTTAAAACCTGGGTTTATTTGTTCTAGACCTGGCTTACCCGATCAGACAGCTCGAGCCGGGGGGGAGGGGGGGCAGAGTACCGGGAATACAGAAGCTTCACCGGCTTTGCAACTTGTCCGAACCTCGTTCTAAAATTGGGACATGACTCTAATAGAAGAGAAGTCACACGAAGTGCACACTCCTCCATGATTTAGAAGACTCAGAGAGAAAAAGGGCTTCATAGCTGTTTATATACAGTTCACAGAATATCAAAGCGGTAAAAGTAACACTTAGCACATTAGGCCCAAACATGTAACAAAATCAGATAATTAATAAAGCCAACTATAACAATTCATCTAAGCTCGAATTTTGAACCCTGAATCAGAGATTCTGGGTTCGGTTCCCCAGCAGAGTCGCCAGAGCTGTCACACCTCCTTTTTCCTACACCCCCATAAGGGATATTAAGGGAGTTTTTTCCAATTTAAGTGACAATCGAAACGGGATTATTTATTTATTAAAAATTCAGAGTCACCACTTGGGATAATTTATGGTGTCCCAAGTCACCGGTTCATATCCCGAATTGAGGAAAAGATTGACTCTGTATTACAGTTCGTGAACATAGAAATTCGGGTAAGGAATTCTGTTAACTCGGGAGAAGGTGTTAGGCATTCCCGAGTTCTGTGGTTCTAGCATGGTCGCTCAACTGTTATTATTGGCTTAATATCTGATTTTAAAACGTGTTTTAGCCTATGGTTCAACTTTAACTAAAAAACCGCTTTTATTTATTTTAAAGAAGGTTTAACGTTGTCTAAAACATGTCTTTGGACCACGCCACATGAAATGCACCCGCAATCCGAAACACATTTTCTTTAACGTTATTAAGATTTGGATTTGGGTCATATGAAATGCACACCCGAGTGTAAGGAAGTTAATTATTAAAATAATGCGCCTAAAGCAACTACGCGTTCTTAACTTTGTGAGGGCCATGGAAAATTCGCTAAATGACGTGCCTCGATTTCTAGGGATAAACAAGATTAATTAAATGAGGGCCATGCAATTGAGATTTTCATTCGGCACGACACACCTCAAATTAATTACCACAGATAATCGAACCAACATGGTTTAAGGCCGAGGTACACAACTATTAGAGAAAGGGGGGAGAGGCGTTAGGATTTCAGGAGTTGGACAACCTCTATTAGTTAACATCAGCAACAATAAAACTTTGGGCTCAAGAACAAGCCCATGACAAGCGAAAACAGCTAGACCAAATTAAGCAGAAGCCACCATTGCGAAAAGACGGGGTTAATACCAATTCTGCATTGCACTATCAAGCACTGATTCTCCTTAGTCTTGTGTCCATGTCCTACTACGATAGTATTCAGAATCTAAAACTACAACATTAATCAATTCGTGGGAATAGAGCCTATATATCTAATGGATACATGCTGCAAATTTTCACGACAAAGCATAATGAGATTAATTCACCATCTATTTTAGCTCTTCTTTAAAGTTAACAACTTGAACTCATATTCATGAGGCGTCAATGCTTTTATACTTAAAGAATGAATATCTCATAAACAAACAAACCAATTCAAAACTCTTGTTGAGTTCACAAAGGGCTCAATCAACAGTATAGAAGAAATTAAGAGCACACTCTGTTTTCTCACATTCAATATCAAATCCTTATATTTGCCAAAGCCATGAAACATACATCCAAACCAAACAAATTTAATTAGTTAAACTAGTAGTCCCAGTCCATAATTAATACATACATAATTGATTAGTACTCTGGACTCAAATGTACTCATAAAAGTCCAAATCTAGCATAATGTTAGAAAATCCAACTTCAAGTTTCACATTGCATGGTTATCAAAATAAATGTGATACAAAACTCTCCACTAAATACAAGAACATTTCTTCAGATTCAGAGACTAAAGATTCAGAGAAAAGGAAAAAAGAGGAACTAAATTATGATTAACAAACTAATGCTAAGCCCCACAATTCCATTTCCATTTCACCCTTCAAGTCAAGCATTTACATTATACAAGTTTTCGAGCATGTACCTGGAAATTGAGAAGGAAAAAGAGGTGAACAATCAGCAATAAACAGCAGCAGAGGACACCAGATTCAACCAATTGACCAGTGAAATTAACTCATAAAAACCAATGGAACAGTAACCATTTCAATCCCAGAATCCGAGTTTGTGCTCTTTTAGAGGTTTTTAAGGAGTTCTCCCTAATGAAAAAGGATCAGAAATTTTCAGTTTTTGAGAATTTTTAGTAAAATCCCCAGCCGTTTCAGTTTTTCAGATTATTATCTCTTTATATTCCCCCTCCCCCTCATTGCCAAGTAAAGATGCCTTTATAGGCAAGGCATTTGGGCAGCCCCTAGGAATCAGTTTTTGCACCTTAGTCTTTTTCTAATTTTTGTTTTTGCTTAGGGAACCTTAGTTAACTCTCAGAATTTCGAAACAGTCCCCAACCCAGCTTCTTAGGAAGATTCCTATTCTGTTACACCAAAGATTCCCTAAGCCAATTTCCTAAACTACCCCCCACAACCCTAAAATTACCTTCAGCAAATTATATGGGTCAGATTAACCGAATTTGAAGTGTTGATGGATCAAGTTTGACCCAACACTTAACAGGCCCCTATGAAGGATTCAAAAACGACCCCAAAGCCCAAACAATATCAAAAGCTCATTTTGAAATTAGGAGAACAAAATTACCTGAATAAACTAAGCTCTCCTTTTAGATTAAAACAACGAGCTACAATTCGAATTAACTAGAGCCAAATATATGATTAGGAACTCAAACCAGAACTGAAACAGGCAATATGCATAAGTTACAACAGAATTCATGAGAACTTCTACAAGAAAAATTGTAAATCTTACCAAAGAAACCAATATTCAGTGTTTTAATACTTCACCCCATTCAAACTCAGAAATTAAAGTAAATAAAACTTAGAAGAAAATGAGAGGGACAGGTGAACAGAAAACGGACAGAAAAGAGAAGAAGCAGAAGGGTGCGAGTATACGAATAAACAGAAGATGGAGACGAAAGGGCAAAAACAGAAATACCTAGGAAATCACATGGACAGAACTTGGGCAACCTCAGGCGACTTCGACTTGACCCAAAACTGGTATTACCCGCGTGTTCTCTTTGAGAACAGATGAACAATACTAGTCTCGAGCTGCATCGTTCATAGAAAACTTGACAGCTTGCCAGATTGTCTCCTTCTTCGTTCTCAGATTTGATTTGGACCTGGTTTGGTGAGGATTTGGGGAGAAATGGTGGTGGATTGGGGTTAAGGGAATGGTTATGGTTTCATGGCTAGATTTTGGGTGGTGTTCGAGCTCCGCCGCCGGCCAAAAATGGCGAAGAGATGGGAGGCGGCGTTAGGGTTGGGCAAGAGAGAGACAAGGGAGATGAACAGAAAAGGGGGCGGGGTGTTTGGTCTGAGATGATCTCTACACTTTAGGACCTATTTAACTAATATACGAAAAACAACTTCCACCATTGGATGAGCCGAAATGAAAGGCTCAGATCATTCCAAGACCAGGAACTCTAAACGACACCGTTTGGGCCTAAATGAAAACTTGGACCAGGTTACTGCATTGGTTGGCTTGGACTGGGGAGGGTTTGAAGAACAAATAGCTTGGGCCTGGACGATTTGAATTAAAATTGGCCCAACTGCTTCCCTTCTTCTTCTATTTCCTTTTCCTTTTCAATTAATTCTTTTCATTTTCAAAAATACTTTCCTTTTCAAAATCTAACTTAATCCCCAAATCAAATTAACCTACCAATTTAAGCTAATTAACTCTAAATAATAATTAACACAACCAATCAAATACCAAATTGAAAGAAAACTACCAAAATTCGAAGCTAAAATTAAAAATGCAAAAATAAACTATTTTTGTGATTTTTCCATTTTTGCAAAGCAATTAAATTACTAATTAATTTTTAGAATGCAAAACTAAATCCTAAATGCAAATGCAACCCATTTTTATATTTTTCATTAACTTAAACAAAATTAACATGCGCAGACAAATGTAAACAATTAGCAAAAATGCTACAAAAATCTACGAATTTGTAAATAATGGAAAAAAATTATTTTTCTTGAATTTATGGGAGTAATGCATATAGGGAAAAAATCACGTGCTCACAAATAATACTTCGTAACTCCCTCCAGGTGGGGTGTTACTCGTATTATTCAGCGGGCATAGACTATCTTATCCTGCTACTCGATTACTATCTTTAAGTTGTTACCTAACGAGTACTAGTTCAATTATAACTTGTACCCTAAGCGTGCACTACTCGTCCCATGCCTATGGTCCTAGAGGCTTTGGACCTCAATTTGGGTAGTTCTAGACTTTACTTAGGCTGCTCAATATGATACAACTAAGCGACAAATAAAACATATAAAGACTTCACATAAAGGCAACTAAAGGCTCACATTGACCCCCACACTTAGACAACAAATGCACAAACACATATGCAAATAAGGAGATTTCAGAATTCAGAACCTTGAACCTATAGACATGATTTCTAGGTGACTGTGAATCAAAGCACGGGCAGATTTAAATACAAAACATTGCTTGTAAAAGGGATTATTGTTATGCCCCACAATATTACGTCGATATTACATCCCGTAGTATTATATACGATGATGTTACGTCTTGCAGTATTACATTACGATGATGTTACGCTTCGCAATATTAAATTACGACGATGTTGCACCTTGTGGTATTGTACGTTGAATAATCGTAAGGTAATTGGCATCAGTCCAAGGAAAAGATTATTTGAAAATTATAAGGATTATGCTATTTCAAACAAGTGATGGGTAAATTCGTGAAGGTGAGAGGGGAAGCAAGTCAAAGAAAATGAATTTTCATCCAAGTTTGGCATATTGGGATAAATTACGGGCCGAGTGTTAATTCCCGATATTCATAGACTAGTGTCACACAGGGTACCACATAACTATGATAGTAAGGTGTATAAAGTGTGTTAAAAGTAAGTAGTATTTTAAGTAATTTGAGATAATTCCTAATTATGGGGATAATTAATTAATGATAGGAATAATTATGGTATTAAGAAGGATTATGTGGATACGAATTTTCTTTTGGGATTGCTACATGGCATTAAGCCAAGCCAAAGTGGCAAAATGTCCATGATGAGTCAAAAGACAACTTGATTACACGTTCTCCTTTATTTAAAGTACACGTTCTCCTTTATTTAAAGAAATGGAACATAAGTGCCTTGGTTGGTTTCTTACTTGGAAATACAATTCAACGCATTGGAAAATTGAAGACATCAAGAATCCGATACCCAATTACCCTTTTTGGCATCCGTCAACTTCTATTTTTGAAGATCCATTTGACAGTAATAAGAATTCAGATTTAAGGGTTTTAAGCTTTAAAGCTACAAATACAGAAAGAGAATTAAGAAGAAATGACACAGCCGAGTAAAGAACCATGTAAGAAACAGGCTTGCGGTATTCAAGCTTGCCTTTCCAAGAATAATTTTCTTTCCCAAAGCAGCGTGAGATGCAATTCTATGGAAGCACAGTACAATCTTTCTCAAGAATGTCATACGAATTTTCCCCTATTTCGGTCCGCCATTACATGTTGTCGCAATTGATATGTGTTAGAGGAATTGTTAAGAGTATCGGCTCAGGTATGTTAAGGCTATCTCTTATTTCTTTTTAGCATGATCCAAATAATACAAATAAAACGAGCAAAATACGCAACTTTCATAAATGACTCTATTCATAGAAATACAGGGGGTGTCTATATTCTTAATTCCCTATGTGAATTATTATTATTATACCTTCTGTTCATGGGTCTCATAAAAATGCGTATTTGATAATGTTTATCCGAAAGGCATATTGATTTTTATGCATTATGAGAAAATCTTATTAACGTATTTCTTATGCATATACATTGACCCATGACCATATGGCATTATATATGCGTATATATGTATATTATATGTATATGGAATATGGAAAAAAGGTTACGGCATTATATACGTACCACCACCTGATTAGCTGGTATACGTTGATGATTTTGTCCACAGTGGCCGAGATGATATGATGGGATGCCCTCAGAAGCTTGATGATATTATGAACGCAGTACTTATGCACGATATGATATTCGTATATGCATGACACTATAAGTATTTCATTATTTACAGAGTTGTCCATACTTATAGGTTGAGTTATGTACTCTATATTGCTTCCATGTCTTTTATGTACTTATTTATGTGTCTTACATACTCAACACATTATATGTACTCACACCCCTTTTACCTGGGGACGCTGCGTTTCATGCTCACAGGTCCCGATAGACAGGTCGAGAGCCCTCCAAGTAGGCTATCAGCTCATCGAAAAATGTTGGTGCGCTCCATTTTCTTCGGAGTTGCTTGTTTGGTTAGTATGGCAGGGCTTTGTCCCGACCTTCATGAAAATTATGTATTCTTAGAGGCTTGTAGAAGATGTCATGTACGTAAAAGATTGTATGGCCTTGTCGGTCTATATTCAGTATACGAGTGGTTATTTTGGTCTTATAGGCCCGTATGTCTTATGTATAAGTTGGTATCACATGTTGCATTCTACTTATCTCACAGAAGCCTTTCGGCTCAGTTATCTATGATAGTATGACATGAAAGATACGTTACGTTGGTACTCGGTTGAGTAAGGTACCGGATGCCCGTCGCAGCCCATCGATTTGGGTCATGACAATTATACAGTTGCTATAAATTGATTATCGAAATCGCAGGTTTCAAGTTATTAAACCTTACATATGTCGCAATCTTAAGTAATCTACACGCTGAATAACATAGAAGTCTATTAGGAGAATCTCAAAATTATTCATGCTAGCTGACAGCGGTATGAACAGGTAGGAAATAGGATTTTAGAGGTCCATTAGGACGAGCAATTATGCCATATAGGCAGGATCTCTAACCGTTGATGCTTGGCATTCACATTTTTTATCGATATACTTAATCTTATAGGTATGATTTCTAGTGAGCAGTGCAAGGCAATAACAAATGAGGTGATCAAAACCCTATAGGCATGATTTCTAGTGTACGATGCATAATTAAAAGGGTTGTTATTAGCATTTATTCCCTATAGGCATGATATCTAATGAATAGTACATATCTTAATCCTAAGAGCATATTTTCTAGGTGAACAATGTCAAATAAAATAATTGGAGTCCTATAGGCAGGATTTCTAGTAACACATAGCAATAAACATAATTGCAATATTTTCTACTTGTGTTTGCTAGCAGACAGTATGTGCGCGTGCTTTTCTCTAATGACATGGTTTCTATAGTGTGCATAGTAATTGAACAACACATATAGCAAATAATTATCAAGTCCTATAGGCATGTTATCTACCTATTTGTTATGCAAATATTAAGTTCTACCTCTTTCCCCTTTTTACTAGCACCCCAATCATTTATACAACTATTATTATAGGCCCAATAGTTATATTTGTACAAATAATGGCAGTAGGCTCATAGTAGACCCAAAGGAAACACCCAGCATTGCTTGGGCCTTCAGCAACTCTCATGCAGCATACCCAGGAATCATATTCATCAGCACAACCCAGAATCCATAGCATAAATTAAGCTATATCACACAACTATAGACTAACCAACTGATTTACATATTTAGTAGACCATAGGAAGAGAGAGTTAAGTGTCAGGAATAGTGCAGGTTTCAGCGGTAGAGAGAGTGACTAAGGACCGCAACTCCTAGTGTGTCATAGTTCACAAGGGCCTCAAATGGACCCAGAGCAGTTCTCACACTAGGGAGGTCAGTACTAAGAGTCTTGATAGCCTTGGCTTTCAGCCGACTAAGAATAAGGAGTTCAGAAAAGAATAAGTGATAATGCAGGAGAATGGACAATAGTTGAGGGACAGAAGTGGGGAACACACTTATAACCTAAAGCAGATAGAGTCATGGAGAGCAACTAATCAAACAGGACAACAGGTTCAGCAGGATTTCAACAAATAGGAAAACACCACATACACACATTGAAAGAGTTGGGAGAAAGAAACAAGATTGTAGGATTAGCAGTCATGACACTAAACCAATTGAGGTTTAAGAGGTTCAGATTAAGCTAAACATGCATCCTAGGGTCATTCTAATCAGTATTTAGACATGATAGGGAACATATTTTATGATAAACACTGGAAGAACAGGGTATCAAATGAACAAAAGATAGACTAGAAAACATATAGAAGCAGGATCATAGTCGATAGCAAATAGTTTTAATACAAATTGCAACACATTGTACATGTAGAGAAAATATTGTAAGGACCTAGAACAGTGTAAGATAACAAACTCATACCAAATATCACATATAGGTATTCTGGGATCGTTATAATAGACTAAACAACTAAAGAAGCTCTAAATCATGTCACAAAATGGTTCAAGCGGAGCATGGGAAAACAGGTTGAGGTAACTGTTAAGATCTCAATCAGTCACTAATGGGGTATAGGGTTCAAGTGAGCATGCTGAGTGACAAAATAGCAAGTGAACAGGTCATAATTAACACAGACTTTCTAGCCTTCATTATAGAGGATAAAGATAAACAAACAAGCATGATTAGGGAAACATCCAGACACCCTTGCACTCAGATTACGCAAGTTAGGCATGGGTAAATACAGAACTAGTAGCATTAGGAGGAGAGTCAGATACTAAAAGACTTATAACAAGGTAGAATTAACAGAATCACGCTCAAAAGTAATCCAGAAAACATATTAAGCTAAGAATTCAGAGGTGAGATCATACGCAGATCAAGAAAACATATGATGAAACTGCAAGAGTCAAGTAGCTTGCCAGTTAAACGAATAACAAACAAGAGAAAAAGATCCACAAGAATCCAAAAGAGTTCGAATAGTAGGTTCTCTGTGGCCTTAACTTTCAACCGGCCACCACAAAACAAAGAGCAAGATAATAAAGGTATTCACAGAGCAAAGCCTCAAGTTTTTAGTGAGATTATAAAGAGTAAGGTCTGTCTAAAGGGAATTGGGGGAGGGGTTTATATAGTAGCGAAATCGGATGCACAAACAAGGAAAATAATTGATTAAACACGGGTAAGGAAAGAAATCGAGTAAACACGGATGAAGAAAAGGGAGAAATCTCACATGCAAGTAAGTAAAACAACATAAAAGGAAAACGTATCAAACTCCAAACCCTAGTTAGGGTTTTAAACTTGAAATTGAACAACTAGTATGAAGGATCCGGTTCATCTTGTGTATATGGACGGAATATCACACAAATCTTCAAGATTGAGTTGATTCTCGTCCGATATAGAGGTGGTATTTGCCAAAATTAGGCAAATACCTAAGTAATACCAAAATCGAGTAACCAATACCAAAGGAAACCAAATATGGTAAGCAAATAATGGTAAAATCTCATTATTAACGGGATTAGGAGAGGGATTTGGGAGGTGAGACAACTAGGGTTTGACAGAGATGTAGAGAGCGTTGAGAGAGTTTAAGGGCGGCGGGTTTAGAGGGAATGGGAAGTTAGGGTTTGGGGTTGAGTAATAAAAAGGGTAGGTTAATTGTAGGTCGTTGATCTTAGATATTAACAGTCAAGATTTTAAAACGGGACTGGCGCGGGTTAAAGAAAAGGGTATCAACTAGATTTTTGGGTTAGGGGTCATTTGGTTTGGGCTGGGGTATTGGGCTGGTATATTAGGTGATTTTGGGCTGAGATTTGAGTAATTTTTAGTCCAAAAATAGGTTTAGAATTAGGCTATTATTTAAATACCCAATATTTAGCAAAAACTAATTTATAAAAAGTAGTTAATAAATAAAAAAATATTATTTGTGCACTAAAAATGATTAAGAATAATTACTTAACATTATAAAAATATAAAAAGTCATTTTCTGCATAAATAATGTAATTATACATTAATATGGTCTATTATTACAAAAATGTGCAATTAGCCCTAAAATGCAAATGTAATTATAAAAATATAGTAAAAATATTTAAAAATATGCATGTTGGTGTAAATAATAATTTTGGATGATTAAAACATCATAAAAATAATTTGAAGGATAATTATCAAATATTTATATGATAAAATGCAGAAATAAATCGATTTAAAGCTTTTTAAAATTATGGAAAATTATGAAAAATGCTTGTATAGGCTTATAAGCTAAATAATGATACATAGGTACCATTTTGAAAGTATATATATACAATTAAAAAATATATGAGGGAAAAATTGGGTATCAACAGTCACACTCCCTTTAGTTGTGCCTGCAAGTGTTAGTCCGATTCGTAATGCTATAAAAAGGTGAATGAGGTCGTACCTTAGCAGTGGTACCACTTTAAGTGTGTCAAATTCCAATTATTCTGTAGATGTGCACCGTTTCCTTCTTCAAGTTTGTATGAACCTTTGCCGGTAATCCCAACGACTTGATATGGTCTTTCCCAATTCGATCCCAACTTTCCTTCGTTTGGGTTCTAGGTGTGCAGTGTTACTTTTCTTAACTCTAGGCCACCGATATTGAAGTGTCGGAGGTTGGCTCTTTAGTGGTAGTACCTTTCTATCCGCTGCTTCTGGGCGGCCAACCGGACTAGGGCAGCCTCGCGCCTCTTGTCCAATAGCTTTAGGCTCGTGTTCATGGCTTCACCATTTGATTTTTCGGTCACATATCGGAACCTGAGGTTTGGTTCTCTCACTTCGACTGGTATTAGTGCTTCGTCACCGTAGACCAACAAAATCAGGGTGGCGCCGGTACTAGATTTCGAGGTTGTACGGTACGCCCACAAAACTTCGTGCAGAATTTCCTTCCATTTCCCTTTCGCATCGGTCAACCTTTTCTTCAGGTTTCGAAGTATGGTCTTTTTTGTAGATTCCGCCTGTCCGTTTCCATTGGGGTGATAGGGTGTGTATAGAATCTTTTTTATCTTATGGTCTTCGAAAAACTTGCTTACCTTGCCACCGTTGAAATGCTTCCCTTTATCACAGACGATCTCACCCGGTATCCTGAACCGGCATATTATATGGTCCCAAATAGAATCAATGACTTCTTTTTCTCAGACTTTCTCAAACGCTTGAGCTTCGACCCATTTAGAGAAATAGTCAGTCATAAATAATATGAATTGAGCCTTATCAGGTGTCCATGGCAGGGGACCGACAATATCTATTCTCCATTTCATGAATGCCCAAGGTGATAAGATCGAGTGTAGTAGTTCTCCTGGTTGATGGATCAGCGGAGCATGTCTCTGACAGCCGTCGCATTTCGTACAAAGTCCCTTGCGTCTTTCTCCATATCGATCCAGTAATAGTTGGCCCTGATTATCTTCCGAACCAATGATTCTATCCTCGAATGGTTTCTGCATGTGCCCTCGTGAACTAATCTCAAGACGTATTCAATGTCTCCAGGTCCCAAGCATACGGCAAGTGGGCCATCGAATGTTCTAATGTACAAAGTACACTCGGACAAGCTAAACTTGGCCGCCTTTGTGCGTAGAGCTTTCGACTCTTTAGGATCTGAGGGAAACTTCCTAGTCTTCAAGTAGTCTATATACTTATTTCTCCAATCCCAAGTCAAACTTGTTGAATTTATTTCGGTGTGTCCTTATTCCACTATCGATTCATGAGATGTATGACCGTTCCTGAGCTAAATTCATCATCATCAACCGATGGCCCAGGTTAGCCAGAGCATCGGCTTCGCTATTTTGATCCTGGGGTACGTGTTGTAGGGTCCATTCTTTGAAACGATGTAGTGTTACCTGTAATTTGTCTATTTACCTTCGCATGCATTCCTCTTTTACTTCGAATGTCCCATTGACTTGATTTACCACAAGAAGGGAGTCGCACTTAGCTTCGACCACTTTAGCCCCCAATATTTTGGCCCATTCAAGACATGCAACCATGGCCTCATATTTGGCCTCATATTTGGCCTCATTGTTAGTCAATTTCACAGTTCTAATAGATCGCCTAACTACGTTACCCACAGGCAGCTTTAACACGATACCGAGTTCAGACACCTTGGTGTTCGAGGCACCGTCCGTAAATAGGGTCAAAATTTCCGAGGAAGTCTCCGAGGTTAACAAAAATTCCTTTTAGATTTTGGGTATTAAGGCCGTCGTGAAGTCGGCCACTAAGTCTACCAAAATTGAGATTTGATGGCGGTTCGGGGTCGGTATTCAATATCGTACCTGCTAATTTCTATGGCCTATTTGGCCAAGCACCCAAAAGCTCGGGTTTATGCATTATGTTCCTTAGTGGGTAAGAAGTTATGACGCATATGCGGTGGCATTAAAAATACAGTTTTAACTTCCTAGAGGCGCTTAGCAAAGAGAGCGCCAATTTTTCTAGGTGAGGGTACCTTGTTTCGGCCTCGCCTAGAGTTCTACTAACATAATAGACAGGAAATTGCATACCTTCCTCCTCCTAGACTAAGACTCTACTTACCTCTATCTCGGATACCGTCGAGTACAGGTACAACTGCTCGTCCGCCTTCGGAGTATGGAGAAGGGGTGGACTCGAGAGGTACCGTTTGAGTTCTTCCAAAGCTTGTTGGCACTCCGGGGTCCATGAAATGTTATTCATTTTCTTCAATTACGAAAAGAACTGATGGCTCTTATTGGAGGACCTTGATATGAATCGTCCCAGGGCGGCTATGCGTCCGATTAGCCTCTAGACGAAATTGACATTGTCCACTACGGTGATATCTTCTATAGCTTTGATTTTGTCAGGATTGATCTCGATCCCTCGGTTGGACACCATGAATCCAAGGAACTTCCGAGATCCGACCCCGAAAACGTATTTCCACGAATTCACCTTCATATTGTACCTCTTTAGTATGTTGAAGGGTTCTACAAATGTTTCAAATGGTCCTCTACTCGCAGGCTCGCAGGGACTTAACTAATATGTCGTCAATGTAAAATTCCATTGATTTTCCTATTTGTTATTCGAACATCCCTAGGCATTAATAGGTGGCACCAGCCTTTTTTAATCCGAACGGCATTACGTTATAACAATAGGCGCCGAATTTAGTGATAAAAGAAGCTTTTTCTTGATCGCCCGGGTCCATCCGAATTTGGTTGTACCCGTGATAGGTGTCGAGAAAGCTGAGTATCTCATGCCCGGCAGTCGCATCGATCATTAGATCGATGTTAGGCAAAGGAAAAGAATCCTTAGGCCATGCCTTGTCCAAGTCTTTGAAATCTACACACATTCTTAATTTATTTTCCTTTTTAGGCACTACTACTATATTAGCTAAACAATTCGGGTACTTAACTTCCTGAATGGAACCTATTTAAAGGAGTTTGGATACCTCATCTTTGATGAATGCATACTTGACTTTGGACTGAGGCATCCTATTCTATTTAACTAGGTGGAACTTCGGATTCAAGCTCAGCTTATGAGTGGTTATTTCTGGCGGGATCCTTGTCATATCAAGATGGGACCAAGTGAAACAATCTATGTTATCTATAAGGAATTCAATGAGTTTTTTCCTGAGCTCGGTAGTTAACCCCGTGCCCAGGTATACCTTCCGATTGGGCACGTGTTCGATTAATATGAATTACTCCAGCTCCTCGACCATTGACTTGGTTGCATCGGAATCGTCAGGGGCGATTAACGACCTAGGAACTCTGTAATCATCATCCTTGTCAGCTTTTTGCTTCTCCAATTAGGTAGGGGCCGGTGTCGGTTATTGCTATTTAGTTTCTTCCTTCCTAACCAACTTCGGTTTCTTTGATGTTGAGAGTGCAGACATCGGGGTCACCTCATCGACCGCGAATTTTTCTTTTGTGGCCGACTGTTCTCCATAAATTGTTTTGATCCCTCCTGGTGTGGGGAAATTCAATGCCCGTGTAGTGTTGGGGGCATTGACCTCGTGTTGTGAATGCATGGATTTCCGAGTGGATCGTTATATCACATATCCCCTTCAATCACATAGAACCTCGTTTCCTGAATGGTCCTGACATTGTTCACCGGCAAGGTTATCTCCCTTTTAGTAGTTTCGCATGCCATGTTGAATCCGTTTAAAATCCGGACTACAAGCACTATTTGGTCTTGTAGAACAGCTGTTCCACGACCCTCGATCTGATGATATTGGCCTAGCTACCTGGATCAATTAACACACGCTTAACTTGAGATTTATTTACGAGTACAATACTACCAGTGCATCATTATGTGGTTGCATGATGCCTTCAGCGTCCTCGATGTTGAAAGATATGCTCCCCTTTGGTATGTAATCTCGAGTTTGTTTTCCCTTGTAATGGACACCTTAGTTCGCTTTAGCATCGGTCCCCTGGGGATGTCGATTCCACTAATGATCATGTTAATGACGTGTTGAGGTTCATCTTGCTCAATCTGTTTGTTGGAGTCCTTATTCCTGAAGTGATTTTTTGCTCGATCACTCAGAAATTCTCGGAGGTGTCCTTTATTGCATAATCGGGCTACTTCTTCTCTCAGTTATTGGCAGTCTTCGGGCCTATGGCCATGAGTGCCATGATACTTGCACATCAGGTTGGGGTCTCTTTGGACAGGATCGGACTGCAATGGCCAAGGCCACTTGGTATCTTTGATGCGTCTGATGGTAGATAAGATGCCGACAACATCGACATTAAAGTTGTATTCCAATAACCTCGGTGCCTCCCTGGCCCCGAGTGGCATGTTGAAGCTATTTTTTCTCATAAGTTTCCGACTATTATGACCTCAATCGCTTCTTTTTTCATTCATCGTAGGGTTATGTCCGAATCCGCTGCCCCATTCGATCTCCGCTATACGGTTGATACCGATTTATACTTGTTATTGGTTCATGATCGACGACTCTTTTAGACCTGTCATTAGTTCTGATGGGATATATATAGACCCAGAGGGGGGCCTGAGTTGATCGTCATCGACTTTGATTTTGGATTGGTACCTATTATGGACGTTAGCCCAAGTTACCACCGAGTACTCTATCAAATTCTATTTCAGTTGTTGCGAAGCCAAGGAGCTTTGGGGGTTGAACCCTTGAGTGAATTCCTGAACGGCCCAATCGTCCGTAGCCGTGAGCAGGTCCATTCATTTCATATGAAACCTCGACAGGAATTCCTAGAGCATTTCGTTACCCCTTTGTTTCACTTTTAAAAGGTCTGATTTCCTGGTCTCGAATGGCCCCGGCATGCGCTTTTACGAAGGCATCCGCAAGCATAGCAAAGTAATCAATGATTTAGAGGGTAGGTTGTGATACCATATCACTGCTCCTTTAGACAGGCTTTCTCCAAACTTTTTCAGAAAAACTGACTCGATTTTGTCGTCCTCTAAGTCATTTCCCTTGATGGCACACGTGTAAGAGGTCACGTGTTCATTTGGATTTGTGGTCCCATTTTACTTTGGAATCTCGGGCATACGAAATTTCTTTGGGATCGATTTCGGAGCTGTGCTCGGAGGGAAAGGTTTTGCACAAATTTCTTGGAATCCAGACCTTTTAAGGGGCGCTCCTGGGATTTAATCAATTCCCTGGAGTTATAAGTCTCCACTTTTTTGTCGTTCGCTTCGATCTTCTTTTCTCCTGATTCCACCTGCTTTGTTAGTTCCTCAAGCATCTTTATTATCTCGGGGTTGGTTTTGGGTTCAACTTCATCCGGCCTTTCTGTGGCCTGTTTATTTTGCGAGTGTTTTCCCGGGATGGTTTGGGCTCAACTCTACTGGGGGCAGCTTTGGTTCTGTAACTGGTTGTTGAGCTTGTAACATTTCGAAGATCACCCGTAAATTGATCACATCACCTTCGTCACCGTGTGTACTCCGGGCTATCGATCGGGCTTCTTCGGGAATGCTATTTTCGGGGTCGATAGGCAAGTTTGCGTGAATAGCCACATATGAGTTAGCATCGATCGGGTCTGCAAATGGAACTTTGTTGGGATCAAAAGGAGGCACCTCGTTGCTGGGCATTACATTGTTGTTCTCGCTATAGTGTCCAGACTCAGCATCAAAGTTCAAATGAGTAGATTGAGAGTTCGACATTTTTAACTTGACGTGAAATTGAAATATCAAAGAACAAGTGTAAAATAGAGTGCGTTATAGAAATTCGTATCAAATTACCACTATTATCCCTAGCCCCACGGTGGACGCCAAACTGTTTACCCTAAAAAACGGATAACAATTGAATTTATATGTGGTTTTAAGGATATGTGAATTAATTCAATACAAGTAATTGATGACGTTAGATTAAGCAAATGAAAGACGTAATAAATGGTCAAACCAATGATAAGGATAATTTCGATCTCGGTTGATGGCTCGATGAAGAACCTGCCATCGATTCCAAGCTTGCACATATGAAGAACTTAAGAATAAAAATAAGAACTTTGAACAACAAGAAGAATTGAAATAAATTGCTTGTTATGCGTGTTACAATGTATCATAAATAATAATCTTTACCCTTTATATAGTAGGAGATTTTTACCCTAAGTACAATTCTAAAAAAGGTAAAAATCTTCTGTTTCGCTAATCACTGATTTTCTGTCGATACCGGCCGAGACTCACGCCATGATATCCGGTTAGGCACGGACATCACGGTCCTTTGTTAGTTGTGTGCAGCTATTTGGTAATGCCTCCGAGGTCTTGATCCTCGAACTGGAACAGGAGGACATGGCCCAGATACCCCCGAGGCAGGTGTTTTGTCCAAGCCCCGATACAAAGGGGTCCTCGCTTTGACTCTGATTCATTACGGTCACGTTCCTGCTCCGCTTAACTTACCGGAAAATCGAGGTGTTCAGTGGGCCCGGTTTTACCCGTATACACTGTCATCATTTTACATATGCCCTAAATTCATTGGCTCTCATCAACTATCACTCTACGTTGACTGCCATAATATTTTTAGAAAAAATTTAGAAGCTAAACATTGTGCACCAATATTTGGTTAATACTAGGAGATTGATGTGAAGCTCTGGCATTGCTATTGATGATATGAGATATAATGTGAAAGTTTAACTTGGGGGTGCAATTGTTCATTGTTTGAGTTTTCACTAGTAAACATACTCTTTTCTAACTGAAGTCTACCGACGGACAATTGGCCGAAATACCAACCCAGAAACCGACTTGATCGGTTTCGAAAAATGCAATCTTTTTTTTATTTGAAAAAATTGACCAAGTCGGTCAGTTTTTTTAGCACCATAATGCTAGAAATTATTTTTCTCCAAAAAACATATTTCAAGAAACTACCTGGATCAATAGGTTTCCTATTTAAATAAATTAAAAATTATATTTACAAAACCAACCAAATTAGTCAGATTTTTTGTTAAATCGTCAATTCGTTTGAAAAATTGACTGCAATAATGATCGATTTGGTCGCTAATTTTTCCAAAGAAAATCAACCGAGTTAGTCGGTTATTTTTGCATAAAAATACGATCGAAGAGTATAAATTAAAAAATCATAGACCAACAAGCACTCGTGGTCTAGTAGTAGGATAGTACCCTATAATGATACAGACCTCAGTTCAATTCTTAACTAGTGTATTATAATTGCATAATTTTAAAAAATTGACCAATTTGATCGATAAAAATGACCGAAAAATAGACGGATTCGGTCAGTATTTTATTTTTTTGGTTGAGTGTTAAAAAATACTAACATAATTAAACTTTTAATTTTCCAACTATATTTATCGACCGAGTCGGTCGATTTTTTATACCGACCAGTATTTTTTCCGACCTACCCAATTCGATCGAATATGAGGGGTCATTTTTTTTATCCGAATAAGGATATTAATCCTAGTATAAAATTTAAAGTTATAGCTACCCATGTTTGGTTGTAAGCATTAGCTAATACATCTATAAATTTTATACTAAAATGATGGTATTATCTATTCCATATAGAAGGTGGATAGAAAATGTCATGTGATATCAAGAATTATAATCCCATGGAACATTCTAGATATGAACCAAACGACCCCTAGAGTTATATTTGACCCCAATTATGAATGGCAGAAAATTTGGACCCTTTCAAAATATTCAAGGAAAAATTTGGGCTTTTTTCCAAATAAGAAAATCCGAAACTAAATTTCTTTTGGATTTTGAGGGCAGTTTTTATTGTTATCACGTTTTGAAGTAAAATAAATTTCTTGACGGTTATATTATAAAGTCAAAATGGCCTCCGGACCATTTAAAATTGCACCTGTTTATCAACTCGGTAAACGAACTTAAAATTTTTCCATTCGAATACCCCAACTTGATAAGAAAGCAAATGTTAATAGTAGAGGGACATATTAGACCTTAATAACCCGGTATTTTTGTTTAATAGTGTGACAGTAAGGACTCCGGAACCAAAATGTGATTCTTTTGGACTCAAATAATGTGTGAAAAAAAATTTAGTAACCAAAATATGTATAACGGCCTTTTAAAGGGCACTATACCTTAACGGCTGGTTGCCCCGTTAAGGTGTAGCGACCTTTAAAAGGGCATTATACATATAGCGCTTTTTATTAAGGCGTTATACCTAAATATGAAAAGACAGGAAGGTATAACGCCTTAATAAAAGCCATTATACATATTTTGTGGGCCCACCAATAACTCTTATGCGCTTAACTGACATAACAATAATTTAAATATGTAAAATCCTTTTTAAAAGGGTGTTTTACCTCCAAAAAATTCGATCACCCCCTCCATCCCGGATTGGGCATTGCCTTATTTAAAGGCGTTAAGGATTTTGCAAAAATCTATTCAGAAATATTCTAACTCCTGTTAAATTTTTCTTCTTGTTAAATTCTCAAGCATTTTATCATAATGTCTGAAGAGCGAAAAGTAAGGGTTTTATTATATTGGGGGAGGGGAGTGAGGTTATGGTAGCGAATAACTCAGTGAGCTATATTTTATCTCCACAGAGTCATGTTAGGTTGCCACTTACAATGGAGTACGATAGACTGGTATCCTTGTTATGTAATAAAATGAGTGTGAGCAAAGGTTGGGTGAACCTTAAAGTAACCGGAAGATATATGTATTCTGTCACTCCACAAGGGGTTGCTTGTTACATTGAGATTAACATCGAGGATGATGAAACTCTAAGAGATTTCTTGAGGACTCCGGATGAATACCGGGAATTAATTTTGATAAAAATGTTGGAAATGTACGTGAAGGTTGAAGACGTTCGCAATAATGAGGTTGCGCAAAGCAGGGATAACCCTCAATCATCGGGTGGCTAATCTGGAGCAGTTTTAGCCGAACAGGTTCCAACTGAAAGAGTTTGGCCGGATCTAAACTTATCTCCACGGGCGAATGAGGAGCGAGGAAATTATTTCTCTCCTACTATACATAATCAACAAGACGAGTGGTAAACTTCAATTTTCCTTTGTGTTACGATATTTATTTTTGTTGTATTGATTTTGTACTAACACTCATATATTCCACATGGGGTACCGTCCAGATATGAATTTTACAAGTTATGAACCCACGCCCAGTTGGAATATGCGTAGTTTTGGTGTGATGGACATTGATGGTCCATCTGGGAGTCATCACCAACATGATAATGTCCATCATGGAATGTCAACACATTACGACTTGTAAGTGAAGTGATATAGCTATATGTAAAGTATTTATCAATTTGAGTAGCTTATTATTTTGTTGTTTGTGCAGTGAAAACGAGCAACTTGATGGTCATGTCCTCACTCAGTTGCCCGTAGAAGATGTATTTACTCGGGATTTGGCAGATGCGCAGAGTCAGGAAGATGATAGTGATTATGAAAACAATGCCAATGAGTCTGGAGATGACACACCCTTCCCTGATGAGGGTGATGATGAGGAGGAAGAGAATGTCGAACCTGATTTGACGAGGGTACACGCTCCACCTCCCGTTAGACCAAGAGTGTATGAGTCCCACATGCTGTTTCATTCAAGGCATATTCCCTACCTTGATCATTTTTCAAGTATGCCGGATGTGGATTCCCTCACAAGGGATTTTGACGAAATTAGGATAATAATGTGGGATGAATCTAGACCAACAATGCTGGCAAAGGGCATGCTTTTTCTTGATAAAATGCGCCTAAGCAGGGTGGTGAAAATGTACAGCGTAAAGAGTGTCGTGAGATGACGGCATGGGAGTCAAGTCCGTATGTATACAAGGTTGTTTTCCGTAGATGGTTTACGGGTTGTCATTGGATGCTGCATGCGACCAAAAAGAAAATAGGGTTGTGGAAAGTGGGTAAATATATTGGCACCCACAATTGTGAAATGGATACATTCAATGGGAATCACTTCAACTTGGATGTTGACTTGATTTCGCTTTAACTGATTCCACACATTGAAGCGCCCATAAGGTAAAAGATCAAAGAGTGTATTACATCCGTCCACCAGGAATATAGGTGTACTATTACCAAAAGAAAGGCATATCTCGGGCGCAAACGTGCATTTGAAATTGTTTATCGTGACCGGGATAAGTCATTTGCATCTCTACCCAGGTACTTGGCCGCATTGCAACACTTTAACCCCGGGACTGTTGTTGAATGGAAGCTTGAGCGGAGTGCAGGAATACTAGAATATATATTCAGATACGTGTTCTGAGCATTTAAACGCAATTGATGGTTTTGTGCATTGTCGTCCAGTAATTTCCATAGATGGTACTCATGTCTATGGAAAGTATGATATCAAGTTGTTGATCGCCATTGCAGTAGATGCTAATGGACAAATATTTCCTCTAGCTTTTGCTATTTGTGCCAATGAAAGCCAAGAGACGTGGACGTTATTTTTGAACCATTTGAAAGAGCACGTCGTCAAACAACGTTCCGGTATTTGTCTATTATCTTATCGGCATGGTGGTATCTTAAGTTCTGTAGAGAATTTACCTGCATGGCAAGAACTTTATGCCTACCACTGTTACTGTGTGAGACACCTGAAGGCCAATTTCCAGAAGAAATATCCCAACAAGAACTTGCATGATTTAATGTGGATGGATGCAACTGATCACCAGGAGTGAAAATTCAGGAGGCGCATGGAATTGATCCGACAGGAAGACGAAAGAGCCTATCATTGGTTGATGTGACATGAGCTTCACAAGTGGACATTACATGCGGATGGTGGCAGACGATAAGGAACCCTGACTACAAATGTGTCAGAGTTTTTCAGCGAGTTATTGAAGTCTGCACGTGGATTGCCTGTCACTGCCATGGTGCGGATGTCGCTCAAACAGATAGCGGAGAGGTTTGTTGAAAGGCATAAAGGTGCATCGGAATTGATGGAGAGGGGTGTTGAATTTATGCCAATACCAGTGAAAAGAATTGAGAAATACAGGAGGCGAGCACATTGACATTCATTTTTATAGTATTGCAACGAGCGAAATATTTTTTAAGTTCGCACCGTTATACATCAAAACTGGGGGAATAATATAACCACCATAAATGAATCCAGCAGGTTGTGTTCTTGTAGTAAATGGTCCGTCTACCACATGTCGTGCTCACATACTATGAAATGTTTTCAACATACAGGTTTAGGACCAACCAACTATGTTGATAAGCAATACAGTGTTGCTACATACTTAAACACATATAGTGGGCAGTTGTAGCTAGTGGATGCTGAGCATTATTGGCTGCCAGAACCATTTAAAATGGTGTGTAACAACGACTATTTGCTTAAGCTACAATTGCAAAAACGAACGCGTATACGGAACCAAATGGATGTTGGTGATACCGTTTATGCGCGTAAATGTGGCATATACTCGCAAACAGGACACGTCCGTAGTAAATGTCCTTCAACTAGTTTGGGCGGCGGTGGTAATCCAGCTCCTGGTGGAAGTTCATCTAATGTGCCCAACTATCAAGGATACACGTAGTATTTTGTTTTCGTAATATGGTTGTAATAAGTGTATGTACTTGTTTATGTTGCAAGATGTATCAAATAAAATTATGTTTCCAATGTTATTAAATCTTATTGATATTTAACATTTTTTAGTTGAGTAAATTAATGAATATCTCTCTCCCGTTCATGTAATCAAAAATAGTATTGGATTAAAAATGGAAAATTTTTACGTTGACTTTCGAATTTCACTCCAAAATTATTAGAAAACTACACTAAAAGAGGAGAAAGATATTTGATAAATATGTGAATATATATAGCACGATTAAATACTACGCTATGTGTGTTGTCTTGTCGATTTGAAAAGTTGCCCGCCTGCGAAAAAACTATTTTTTATCCAAAAGAATCTTTAACACGCGAAGCATAGCATAGTTAAATACTACGTTATGTGTGAGCATAGCGCAGTTAAATACTACGTTATGTGTGTTGTCTTGTCGATCTGAAAAGCTATCCGCCTGCGAAAAAGTTGTTTTGTATCCGAAAGAATCTTTAACACGCAAAGCATAGTGCGGTTAAATACTATGTTATGTGTGAGCATAGCGCGGTTAAATACTACGTTATGTGTGTTGTCTTGTCGATCTGAAAAGGTACCCGCCTACGAAAAAGATATTTTGTATCTGAAAGAATCTTTAACACGTGAAGCATAGCGCGGTTAAATACTACGTTATGTGTGAGCACAACGCGGTTAAATACTACATTATGTGTGTTATCTTGCCTATAAATAACTGGCACATTTTATTTATTTTATGCTCTTAACCATAACAAATAGCAAAACTTTCCATAAAAGTAGGGGGTTTTCACTTTAACAAATGTCTGAACACATTTATGTACCAATATACCAATGTGGCAAACGTTGTATGGTGGCGGACAGTTAGGATGATGGTCAAGTTGGGCGCAGATACTGGATGTGTATGAACAGGTTTGGAGGCAACAACGGAAATTATTTCAATTTTGAGGTATGGCTTGATGAACCCTAAAGCAGGAATGCTACAAAGAGTCTTTGCAGTTTTATCATGATTTGACCAAAAGATACGAACGTGATGAGATTACGTATAAATGAGAAATTTCGACATTGAAAGAGAAACTAAAAGAGGCAGAAGAATAAAAAACTAAGCTTGAAGAGAAATTTAAGTGGTTGGAGAAAAGAATACTAGGCGGTCGTGACTAAACAATGACATGTATGTGTTGAGTGTAGTAGTTTATCTTTATGTTTTCCGAGTCATGTGTTTTCATTAGTTGTACTGAATTTAAATTATGTTAAGTTGCTATGTTTGTATTTGTGTTGTATTATTAAAATAAGAATCGGGGAAATAAAAACATAATGCGCATATAATGTAAACATAAAAAATTATTGTTATTATTTACACAAAATAATATTTACATAAAATACAAAAACAATCAATGTGTCCTACAGCTTGTGTGCTTCAATGCAGCCGCTGGCCTGAGGCGCATCCCATCCCGCCCCGCTACGCTATCAGGAGTGGGATAGCCCTACCTCTATGGTAATGCTCTGGCGCCACATAAAACAGGGTCATGTACTAAGCGCTCATCCTCTAGGACTCGCTGCAGTGTCCGGGCAGCCAGCTCTGCAACCTGCCGGCCATAATCGTGCAAAATGGCTGCTCCTTCACCGGTATGTTGTTGCATCTGCAGTCCCAACTGGTAGAATAGATGTAGGCCAATAACCTGCACAACGTGTAAAATATAAATTACAGAACGCTAGGTTACATTTATATAAGTAAGAATACCAAATAACATACCCGTGTCTCGTGCCGCCCGGCGTATGCAACGTATCGACCGCCAGCTCGATAAATGGGATTCTCAATGAAAAGTCGGGTAACGCCGCAGTACCAGGGCATATAATCATGAAAAGTATCTGTCTCGGTGAGGGGGGTGGAATCAGGTCAGCTCGTCGGTCCCAAGTATCGACCTGCGCCTCTAGTCATGCCACATATGCGTCGTCCACCCTGGAACGATCAACCCGCTGGTAATGTGTAGGCTACCATGTGGGCGGTCTCGGTATAACCTACGGACGGCCAAACTGGCGAAGTACCCGATTCGTGGCATGATGCTCCACAATATCGAGGCACATCATCGGGACGGAAGAGCTCCAAATAAGTCGGCTGGCCGAGCAATAATCGGGCAGGCCACCTATCAACTCGTCGTTGTATGGCGTCTAGATGAACTATTAAGTAACAACAGTAAACGTGAGTATACGCAACACATGTGAAGCTATGCCAAGTAAACATAGGTATACATTTACCTGTGCGCCCTCTAGCATATCTAACAAATCCCTACAAAGGGGGAGATTATGCCGAGCCTCGTAGATATGTACGTATCCCCACCGGAGAACCCACCTCCTGGCTAGAGGGAGAAACAGAGGTGGTACATCCGGAGGTAATTGTGGTAGAGGTGGATGCAACTACAGGAACCTCTCCCAAGCCCAAACCTAATACAAAGTTGACGTAAAATTTAAGATATATTTTTACTAGATATGTTATAATGAATAGAGTATTCGAATATGTTATCACCTGTAGCAGCGGCAAAAATCCACATACGTCATGTTGGGTGCCCATGCTCGCCTGGCACATCTGCTTGTACAAGTAGGCAAGAACAACAGCACCCCAGTTGTATTGGGGTAAACCATCTAGCCGCTCAAGATGATGAAGAAATATCAAGCTAACTAGGTTCCCCGAAGTGTTCGGGAACAAGACCCCTCTAAACATAAGGAGTAGCAGCAACCTCGTATATCGGTGAATATGCAGATCATCTGTCTCGCCACTGATGTCGGGGTGCAATATCTCCAAATGTTGTCGAATAGAGATCAAACTCAAGCGACTGGCCCCTGCATGTGCTGTCTCATCCTGTGGCCGGAAACCAGTGAGTTGCTGCAGCATGTCCAGGTACTGCCCACGTGTCATCTCTCTCATGCCATGTGGCAGAGCGACGGGGTATCCATCAACAGGCAGCCCATATAAAACCTTCATGTCCTGTAGTGTGATGGTGGCCTCGCCAATGGGCAAGTGGAATGTGTGCGTCTCCGGTCTCCACCGCTTTATCAGGGCCATGACCAAAGACCAATCGAGTTGCAGCTGCCCGATCTCCAAAATCTTGTAGAAGCTCGTTCCCGCAGGCGTCTGGCTACACGGGGATGGAGAACTTTGTCCTTCATAAAATCCCACATGTCGTCCACTCTCCTGGCGCGGAGAGACTGGGCCAGTAACTCTCTCTCTCATATGTGGGCGGACCTATGATCGTCCTATAACGAAAGTAGCTCATCGCAGAAAGGTCTGGGATGCATAGGCGGCACATCCATGTCGTCTATTGTAAATTAAACAACATTAATTACATGTTTGTTTGAAAATTAAATAATTAATTTTTATAATTGTATAATATTTAATTATTAAGTATTCACATATGAGTTCCAGGCTCGATATTTAAGGCCCAATAGCACTAAACTATCCTGAATTCTTGTATATGTTAGTTTTATTATTTTACATGTTAGTTTCATAATTTTATATTTTTTTTTGTAGATTAAATAATTAATTTTTATAATTATACAATATTTAATTGGATAGAGTATTCACATATGGGTTCCAGGCTCGATATTTGAGGCCTAGTAGCACCAAACTATCATGAATTCTTGTATGTGTTAGTTTTATTATTTTACATGTTAGTTTCATAATTTTATATGTTGGTTTTGTAAATTAAATAATTAATTTTTATAATTATATAATATTTAATTGGACAGAGTATTCACATATGGGTTCCAGGCTCGATATTTGAGGCCCAGTAGCACCAAGCTATCCTAAATTTTTGTATGTGTCAGTTTTGTTATTTTACATGTTAGTTTTATAATTTTATATGTTTGTTTTGTAAATTAAATAATTAATTTTTACGATTATACAATATTTAATTGGACAGAGTATTCACATATGGGTTCCAGGCTCGATATTTGAGGTCCAGTAGCACCCAACTATCTTTAATTCTTGTATGTGTTAGTTTTATTATTTTACATTTTAGTTTTATAATTTTATATGTTTGTTAGTAAATTAAATAATTAAGTTTTGTAAATTGGACAGAGTTTGTGTTTGATCTATAAGTATAAGAGATACTTAAACTACAGGGATACTACGCTAAAAGGTTCTATATTTTACTACGCTAAAAGGGCACTATATTATTAGTCTTTAAGCAAATAAATAATCTAAACTAGATAAAAACAACAAACACATTTTTATCACAAAACATTCACGAAAATACATATAAAATAGTAAAAGTAATTTATTAACAAACAATAATGATTTCTCAATTTTTACATATTTTTTAAGAAGACTAATATCTTAGTCCGGATAAAAATAACATATCAGTTTAATCACAAAAAAAACACAAAACAGCATGGAACACATTCAAAACAACTAGTATGCATTATTTATATGAGTTTCGACATAAACTAAATCGGAATACCTCGATTTATGTTTTTCGGAAAGTTGAAGAATTGAAAATTTGAGTCCGAAACAAGCAACCCACAACAATAGAAGGCTTGTCTAGGATGTGGGACCAACACTCTTTACTTTTTGTGGGACAAATGGGGTCCACTCAAGTTTTTTATCGAGTTAATTGGTCTATGTATAGCACGGTATATAACAACGCTATACATCTAGAGCTTTTATAAATCGCGCTATGTATAGCCTGTCTTATCAGCTTCCAGGTATAACACATTTTACAAAGGCGTTTTATATATAACGCTCCTTTAAAGAGCATTATACCTTACGTCCAAAACGGACGTTAAAGTATAGTGCCCTTTAAAAGGGCGTTATACATATTTTGGTTACTAAGTTTTTTTTTTCACACATTTCCGTTATTTTAGTCCAAAAAAAATACATTTTGGTTCCAGTTGGACCCGATAGTATAACGAAGGTCAATTTTACACAATAATTAATAGTAGAGGGACATATTAGACCTTTTACTATTTTAAAAATGGATCAAATATGGATAAGATCCATATTACCCACTTAAAAAATAAATAACTAATGGGTTTAACTTTTACATTTGCAAAGACACAAATTAAAAGTTCCTCAAATTTGGGTGACTAAGAATTCTCTCAAAAATGATAATATTCAAAAGGTCACGGTTAATATGAATATTCATATTATCCGACGGCTAACCCATTTTCTATCCGTATTAAATATGGGTTGGGTTGAATATTCTACCAGTTTTTTATTTACCTATTTTCGACCCGCTCATATTTGACCCTACCCGCGTGTTTGCTACCCCAGGATAGACCGAGAGTCCCCTTAACACGAAAGCAAAAATCCAGGAAAAAGGAAAAAAGACTTAATGAATTTCACGAAAATACACACATTCTCGACATACTAGCGAAGTTTGACTAAACACAGAAGTTTAAAAAAGATTGACTTTTAAAATTATGGACTAAAACAAGCCATAAAAAATTATATGACTATAAATTATCTCATTAATGATAAATTAAAAACTTCAAAGTTAAATTATTTCTAAATATGAAATATGACATTCTTTTTAGGACATGCTAAGAAAAGTATGATACATGGGTTGGGAACTTGGGATAAAGGGAGTAATGAATAGTTTTCACGTTTTCATTTATTCCCCCTATTGAAGAATAAAGTTTATGTATACACAACTAACTAGTATAGAACACATTGCCCGAAAAAGAAAAAAAAACACATCCCCGCAATTACATGAAGGAAAATAGTGAATATTTTCTCAAGTATCAAATAATTCATATAATGATTTTTCTTTTTCCTCTTTTTTTTTTTTTTGTGCCTTCATTATCCATTCGCCATGTGATTGTTGGCTCAACTTCACAAACCCACTTTCAATATTACAGGACTCTAACCGAGCCATCTTGCTTCAACGTCACGAGACTGTTCTCGATGTTCCTTAGAACAGGTGTATAGCTGGAAAATATTTAAATGGTAGTTAATAACAAGGTTATCAGAAGCATACAAAACAACAATTGGAAGAACAAAACAAGCTTTAAGACTAAATGAGATTAGATGCATACATGCGAGTGAGACTATTGTATGCTTGCGTGGCCTGCTGGAGCCGTGCATTGAGCTGCAAGATTTCAGCAGATAGTGCTTCTGCTTTGCTCTGCTCTTTAGCTAGCTGACCCTAAACGAATAACCAATTGGAAGGACATCAATGATATCGTCTTATACTGCACAATATCACAATGAGAAGGAATCCAATCGAACTTTCAATACGTATCTTGAGGAAAAAATCTGTGTCATAACCAACTGTTCAAAAGTTGCTGTATACATGCACGAATGAAAAGAGTAGCTCCTTTAATACAGTTTTAATGCATCCTATTGTTTGCTATTTGACCTAATGAATGTACACGGCACAGGTGACAATTGCCTATAGCATTTCACGATATAAGTGAACCAGATTCAAATTCAGATAGCACATGGTAACAATATTCTATAAACAATGAATAAGATTTCGATGAATTACCTTGATGGAGAGGATTTCAGCATATTGTGTGCCTTGAAATTCATTTTTGCTGCCTTTGATGGATCCTGAAACGCCTTCCTGGATTAGGTTGTTTGCAGTTGCTATTGCAGCTTGGTCTGTCCTCAACTTATCTAATATGGCACGAAGCTCCTCATTTTGCTTGAGACAATCTTTGACCTGCATGGGAGTACACCAAAAGAGAAACCCATTCGGAAAATTGGAGCAACGTTACTGAGGGTGTAATAAAGTACTACAAAATTTGAAGAAAACAATCTCATTCGCCAAAGAAAGAATTACATTCAACCAACTGATTTCATCTAAAGGCAGAAGTTAGATAAATGAGAGTGTCCTTCTGTATAAGAATTTTGCTGAAGCACAGCTAATGCTTAAGGAGTAAAGAAGAAAATCATGTGTAGCCAAACGAGTATTTGACCAAATATCATCCCTAGTTCTACCCTAGCTTCCACTACACTTATCGTATTCCACTTAACAAACAACATCCTTAAAGTTTGCAAATTTAGCCAAAAACATCCCCACCATTACTTTTTCCATCTTTTCTAACAGAACTCTCTCTTTTGTTACGTGCATTGCTTCGTCTTTTCTTCTTCTAAATAATTTCCAATAAACAGTTCAAAGAACAGAAAAGCAACTGACTAATCGGCCGGACACTAAATCAGCAATTCTAAACACCTTCTCCAAAGATTTACCCTTTCTTCTCTTTACATTCAAAACCTCTCAGATCCAACCCTATTGCTCATATGTAAAGAAAGCTCAGGAGAGAGAGAGAGAGAGAGAGAATGGGAAAGGGTAAACTATCCAGAGATGAGACTGTAGAAATACACAGCAGAAAATCATGAAATAAACCTTACAGATATATGGCATGCACTTTATCAAGAAAAATGAAACCATTATTCAATTTATAAGCTAAAGCCCAGGTTATGTTCTTCTTCTTTTCCTTTTTCCTTCGTATACCCAGGAAACTTGACTTACTTTGTATGGTCAGTTTGGTCTTAATTTAGCTACTAACAAATGATGCAAGAAGTTGTATGGGATGAAGGTTTAGATCGGGCCGTTTGGAACTAAAAGACTCATTCCTGATCCCTCGATGGAGAAAGAGCTTAGAGCTAGAAATTATTGAAGGTGTTACGGTTTTGCTAATTTAAAAAAAATAATAATAATAAATAAAATAAATATATTAGCAAAACTGTAACACCTTAAATAATTTTGGTTTTGCTAATTTATTTCATGCAGCAATTGATTTTGTTCTTTAAAGAGCTTGTGGGAAATTTTAAAAGGAAAACAAGAAAAGCTACATGAAGTCCATGTGATAAATGGATGTTCCGTTAGAATAAGATGAAAAAGCTAACAGAGGATGTTTTTGGTTAAGTTTAACGGTTTGTTGCCTGTTAAGTGAGATAATAGGAGGATGTAAAGAAAGTTAGGGTGAAACAATAGGGAAGATTTATTCTGACTTAAAGAAAGGTTAGACATCTTTTTTCTTGTCAATGGTACTATTAGCGCTTCAAAAATTGATATCAATCAACAGATGTTTCTTCACACATAGACCAAGACTATTTGGTTTGAGGAGGGTTAACAAGTTGCAGGACTGATTTTCCTAGTTCATCCCAGGTAATTTCTTATGCAATTATCCATACTTTTTTATTTCCAACCTCATGAGAGAAACGACACTCATAGTTCCCTTCCACCAATCTATCAACTATTTATCACAATCGAAGATTATGTTAAAAGTAAGGTATAAGAGATAACAGCAGTTACTTACAGTAGAACCATGCAATGTGATCTAGCGAAATTAAAGCATGATTTACCACTATTGAAGCAGGACACGGAAGAAATTACATAGAAGAATATCTTAAAGATCCTGCAAAGTAATGTGCATAGGCACCATACCATCTGTTCATCCTCATTTAACTTCAAGATCTTGAAAATACCTGATTCTCCCACTGCACGGCCACCCCTAGAGCTTCTTGATGAGCGGACGACAGATTGTAATTTTCCTCAAATAGCCTCTCTATCTCCGAGGATTGTGAATCAATCTGAAAACAACAGAATAGAATGGTTTCCAATTTCACATAGCAAAATGAGAAGAAAAAGAAAGACAGATAAGAGGTTTTACCTCCATTAGAAGTTTCTGCCGGCTACTTTCCAATCTTTCAATGGCCACAGCCATATCATGTAATTGCTTTTCAAGCCTCACCTTGTCTTCCTGGAAGGGTGGAATAAGACCTTAAACTAACATCATTCCACCAAAACTTTATAATACATAATCTCTTTTTGAACTGCATTATAATACATAACCTTTGGACCATAGAGTTACCAAAGAACAACGGAACTTTTCTGAAGGGGCCAAAAGGATAAAGGGAATTAGCTAGAAAGTTAGCATGGTAAATAGACCAAAAGAAACAAAAATGAAATTGAGGAACAGTTTTACACAGCAAAAACTGACTCATCAGGGCAATTACACACAATGGGACTTAGCGGCGTGATTTAAGAAACAACAATTTTAATCTCACCGGCCAATCATTTTCCTTTTCTACAGAAAAACATAATAGCCAACTCAAATTCAAAACATTGAAAAATATTATCAACTGCAGACACATTGATTACCCCCGAGAATGTCTTCTGGGATGCCTTTCCGGTGACTTCATCTGTAATACACATAACAGAAATATAGAAAAGATCAACAGATATCACGAGAAAGCCAACTGGTTGTTAAATGATAGATAACAAATACAAAACCAAAGGCTCATATACGCAAATGATTTCTAATTAACTATCTTCGGTGATTCTTGTTTCTTATTCACTTCCTAAATTTTTTAGTGACTCTACTAATTTCTCATTGTTTGCATCCCCCTCACTTGCTTCAATATGACCTCCATTACTTTCTATTAATATTGATTGACATGAAATTATTGTATAGTAACCTTCATCAATCCATATTGGCTCTTCTGACATTGTTGAGTGCGCACACCCAATTTTTGAGCTTATAACTACTATTTTGCCTTTTCCTCCGAAGTCTTTCGTTTCCTTAATCTTGGGATAAATCTCTTGAACTTATAAAATAGCCATTCATTTTCTCTTCTTTTATTTTTTTTGATAATGATCCAATAGCCATAGCCTTTATTTCCTGGCCAGAAAAGAAATAGTTATACCAACAATTCAATATTTTCAGCTATTTCCAACATTCTATTGCTTTCCCTTCTCAATAACCTTTTAGATCTTGTTTCCAATGCTGACTACCCTCCATCCTCCGTCCTAGACAATCTCAAGACTGATCAAGGAAGCCTTGTTCTTCCCTGCACTACTTCAAACAGAACATATCTCCCACATCTATTGAAGTTTCAGAAGACCTTGTACAGGTACAATGATTTTTTCTTTTTGCCATTTTCAACTTACTTTTCCAATTCCCCCAAATGCTAGTTTTAAGATGAGCAAAGCCAGTTTGCGTATCTTCTTATCAAATAGAATTTTTCCAACAAAACTTTTCTTCCTTTCAACAAGCTCGTACACAGTGCCATATTTCCTATGAATTTGTTTGACTTTGAATTTGTTTGACTTCAAATCATTTTTACCCGATGAGTAAGAAAGATTACCTTTTCCATATGCAAATGAAAGGATAGCACTGATTATTTTCTCATCATCACAATGAGGCCTTTTAATCTTCACAAAGAACTAGCATTTTAATATGTTGACTTTTTAACTTTTATAGAGTAATGTGTATGTGTATAATTTGACTGTGGATAACGTAGTTTCACTCCGAAAAATTCCTATTGATATAAAAAAAAGGTCAGAAATAAGCAAGCAGTCAAGTCATAAATAAAGATCCGAAATTTCCTAAAACCTTTATTTGGGATGTATCATGGTTCAGCAAATATGACAAGAAACAATAGTGCTTGTATTTACTTTTATACTAATTCTAAAAGCTAAGCACTTTAAATCTAACAAAATTGAATGATAAATACCTGAGACCTTATTGGACATAACAGCAAGCTTCTCTTCCAAATCCTGCTTTTGAGAAGTTAGTGTAGATATGCGCGCTTGCTCCTCCACTAACTGCTGTCTTTCTTGTTGCCTCAACAGGGTCATTTGCTGTAATTTTAAAATGGTATAGCAAATAAAATAAAGCATTAAGAGAGAATCCAGACAACATAAACAAACAATGTACCTCTAATTGAGATTTGAGATTTGCCAGCTCCTTCTCCATAACATGCATATGATCTAGCGGAAAATTCATTGAATTTACACCACTAACAGGACCGGACATTGCTTGCTGCTGTAATGAGTTAAGTTCTGCTCTTAGCGCTGCTGCATCCTCTTCAGCCTAATCCCAAAAGGATTCACAATGTATTAAGGTATACTATTCCACACAACTCATTTTAATGCAAGAAAATATATGCATACCCGATATTGTTCCTCTTCTACTTCCTTCACACGTTTCTTAATTGCACGAAGCTGAGCTGAAAGATCCTCCTATATTTGAAACAGGGTTCATATGAAAAACGAAGATAGAGCAAATATAAGGTTGAAAGAAGCTATGGAATGGTAGTAGAAATGATATGTACTCGTGCAACAACTGCTGCATCCTTTTCCATGGCAACATCCTTGAGTGCTTTTCTTAATGAAGCTACAGTGTTTTGCTCCTGCACTTCGAAAGAAAAGTAAGTGAAGCCACCCATCTACTGAAAAGAGAGCTCAAAAATCTTACCTAAATTCCCTTTTCTTCCTCCTTTGAGCGAATGATAAGACAAATTTCAGAGCGGTTTATCATCCAAGGAAAAGGATCCAAATGTGCAGACATACTCCTCAGTCCCTTTTTATGTGAAGATCTTTGACTAGGCACGAAGTTTAAGAAAGAGAGAAGAAAGACTTTGAAGTTTAAACAAGTCATGCATTTGTGTGGCTTTAAAGGGTAAAATTAATAAATTTTAAGTTAAATTGTTCCTAAATATAAAAAAGTGACATTCCTTTTCTTGACAAACTAAAAAGGAAAAGAGTGTCAAAAGAAACGGAAACAGCCTCTCTGCCCCATCGGGGTAGGGGTAAGGTCTGCGTACACACTACCCTCCCCAGACCTCACTTTGTGGGATTTTACTGGGTCGTTGTTGTTGTTGTTGTTGTAGTGTCACAAAAGATGGAGTATTTCAATAGTGAAAGAGCAACTAAGTACTATTGTTGTACTAATATCTTAAATTTAAAGTAAATATGTGGCATCATGACATCATCCATGTATGAGCAGAATAGTGCTAGGTTATGAGATAAAGACTGTATCATAAGGTAATGATATTTGTTTCATACTCCAATGTCTATTACTAACAGCAAAAATGTCCACTGCTTACATCATACTTCATCAAAGTCCTTATATTCACTCCCAATACTTGTTGATTATTAAAAGTTACAATCATTAAAGGGACATTATCAGATGTTACTGTGGTGTAACAGAGATGTGGTAACAAGTAGTGAAAGAGCAACTAAGTACTATTGTTGTACTAATATCTTAAATTTAAAGTAAATATGTGGCATCATGACATCATCCATGTATGAGCAGAATAGTGCTAGGTTATGAGATAAAGACTGTATCATAAGGTAATGATATTTGTTTCATACTCCAATGTCTATTACTAACAGCAAAAATGTCCACTGCTTACATCATACTTCATCAAAGTCCTTATATTCACTCCCAATACTTGTTGATTATTAAAAGTTACAATCATTAAAGGGACATTATCAGATGTTACTGTGGTGTAACAGAGATGTGGTAACAAGTGGTGTTTGAACTTTAGAAGAGGTTATTTTGATTGGGAAGTTGAAGGATGGCTACCTTGCTGCAAGAATTAGGTCTGGTATCACTAGATGCTGAAAATGAGGATTCTTTGCCATGGATTGAACAAAGAAATGGTGTTTTCTCTGTACAATCATGCAATAAAAATTTTGTAGCAGCAGAAAATTTTCCTTCATGGCCTTGGAGGATCAATTGGGGAGCCAAAACTCCTTACAAAGTGATATGTTTCAGCTGGATATTGGCTGATGATGGATATTTTGAGGTTTTTGGTCACCTTTGGCATCTCATTTTCAATATCTTTGGGAAAAAATGGGTCATTCTAGCAACCAGTAAGAATCTCCTCTGCAGCTGGATGTATTTCAAAGGAAATAAGAAGCTGAAAACCATACAGAGGGATTAAGAATGAAGCTATCCGGGACCGAGTGGGAGTAGCCTCCGTGGAGGACAAGATGCGGGAGTCGCGGCTGAGATGGTTTGGACATGTTAGGAGAAGAAGCATTGATGCCCCTGTCAGGAGGTGTGAGAGGTTGGCCATGGAGAGTTTGAGAAGGGGTCGAGGTACACCTAAGAAGTACCGGGGAGAAGTGATTAGGCAGGACATGACACTGCTTCAGCTCACTGAGGACATGACACTTGATAGGAGGGTGTGGAGGTCGAGGATTAAGGTAGAAGGTTAGTAGGTAGTTTATAGTGTTCACCGATAGGCTTAGTAGCATGCATGTCCCTTCATATTCTTAGATTTTTATTACGTTATGTGGTTTTGTTCGCCTCAGGTATTGTATTCCCTGTTGTTATTATTTGATACTATTTATATTTTATCTGTCCCTTTTTTTTCTCTTCCATCTTTCTTCCTTCCTTGCTTCCCTCTTCTTCTTCTTGCCCTTCCTGAGCCGAGGGTCTATTGGAAACAGCCTCTCTACATGCATTAAATAGGGGTAAGGTCTGCGTACAGACTACCCTCCCCAGACCCCACATATTGGGATCAAACTGGGTTTGTTGTTGTCGTTGTTGTTGTTGTATGTTTTGGACTATATGGAGGGCAAGAAACTTGAGGTGTTTTGCGGGCAAAGAAATTACTATACGGGTGCTGGAATTTAAATATCTATGTAACTTAGCTACATGGTGTAATCTAGAGAATATGTATGATGAGGGGAGACTGTTAGATTTTATAGATTCATAGCAGAGTTGACCTTCATTCTATTCTAGCAGATGTAACATCCCGTACTCTCTTAGTGCTGGAACTTTCTATGAGTTAAAAAAAGGGACATTTTCGATTTCAAGGATCAGTAGAATTCCATAAACTCTTTAACAACATTCAGAAAAATGATGACTTTCCAATAACTGATCATATGATTAACTTTTTTCCAGAAGAACCCATTCTATCTATCTATGTGGACTATTTACATGACTGGTCTCCATCGTAGAATTATCACTAAAAACAGCATCTTTTTCCTATGACAAAAATGATTAAATACAGCATTATTTACCAGATCATTAAGACGCTTTTGCAACATGTTGTTCTCGGCTTCTTTTGTCTGAAGCTGAACAAGCAAAATTTTAGAAGAAATCAAGAACCATGAGAGATATTCATTAGTACATTGACAAATTATTCTATAAGATAAAAAAAATACCCTTGAGGCCAGTGCTCTATTTGCTTCATCCAGCTCTGCATTATTTTTTTGCACTTGTTTCAATTGAGAAACTAAACCACTCATATCATTCTGCAGTTTGCCAATTACGCATTCACAATAAAGGAAAAAAAACGAAAAATTAAGAGAAGAGAAGTGCAAATTGAGACCTCTGATAGTCGAGTTGTACTCTCGGATCTTTTAATCCCCACAACCTCTGCCCGAAAATTAAAAAAAAAAATATTATTAGGATGAGAAGAAGAAAAGAGAAAAGGGTTCAGAAGATTAAAGCATACCATTAGGGATATTGGTAAGATCGGGTCCAGAAGAGATTTTGCTTAATCTCTCTGCTGCTCTCTTTTGACGAATTTCTTCCAACTGAAAAATGTTATATGTAATATCATAAGCAGCGCAGAAGAAACGACGACGACAACTAGCGGAGGAATAAAATTCATACCGTTCGACGGGCAAGGGAGGCGTGGCGATAGTCCATACCGGAAACCCAATCAAATCGGACTGACGCCTATCTCAGACCCCCGTTTTGCTCAAATCAAATCTTTGTTGCTGTAGCCTGTATGCGTACAAATTTGGAGTGCACAACTGCAATTATTATTTATAAAACAAATAAGTATAAAACATAGTTTTGAACCAATGTGAATATTTTTATTGTGTAAAAACTTTAGATAAATACATTTACTTTAACTAGTATCTATTTAATAATGGGACATGATGATTTAAATATTTATTTATATGAATAAATAATAAAATTTAATTATTGAGAGAAATTTTATATATAATAATACAACAATTATTTAAATGCCAAAAAATATTATTAAATTAGCATAATACATAAATTTAAAATAAAAAAACATCATCAAAACTTAAACAAATGATCAATTTTATCATGTTAGTTAGATAATTATGTATTATAGTTTAAAGGTATTTAATGTGATGATATCTTAATGTACAATTCTTTGTGGACAATATTTTTTTGTGTATGTTTCCTCCTAATGTTTTGGTTGCTCTGCCTTAACCAAAACTCTTGTTGTCAATCTTGATATCCCTCTTGAAAGTGCAACATACAGTTGTTCGTGCGAAAATATATTGCAGTAAATATAGTCCAATATTTAGGGTGTTTGTCCTTATGATTTATGTATTATATTTGCAAAACATAAACATAGTAATAATTATTTCAGACAAATTTAAAAGGATATTCCATAGTTTCGAAAGACGAAAGCTGAATTCGGGGATAAGAATATACTTAGAAGCACATTGACCAGTATCATAATTTTTGCATGTCTGACGTTATTGTCAAAACTTCTATATACCATTTGTGTGTTATTACATAAGTTATTCGGCATATCTAAGTTTTTCAGTAGCATGACAGACATATTTTTCTTCAAAATCAACCTATATACAATGGAAGATCAATTTTAACTTAGTCTATTATATATAGGGTGACACTAACATATGTAGGAAATAATAAACTTGACAACAAACACGTACGGTAGAAGGCCATTTAGTATTCAAGTATTTAAGTATTCTCTTGGTAGTAATTATTGGTATCATTTTCTGCTGAATCAAAAACAAAAAATTATTTTATTTTTAATATAAAATTTTGCAATTAACCTTTTATTTAGTTGATCAACATAGTCATTTCTGCTAGCTAAGATATATTTTTAAATTCTATCATGCGATTTGCACAAATTGCATTTTAATCTAATGATATAAATATTTCTCTAATTAAATGCACTATTGTTACTATTGGGATTGATAATCAAGTGTTCAGGAAGAACCAAATCATCTTTTATTAGATACTCTTCTTTGTTTCTGACACGAAGCAAGAAGACACTGAATACTGGATCTGTTCTTACTTTTATATTTATTGTCAGTTGAATCTTTTTCATTTGAGACCAGAAGTATAACTTTGGCAAGCTAGTTTTTATAGTCTCCGTTTTGTCGATTTTGGAATTACTGGTAGTACTTGACATAAATTACTTCTCAAGCTATTAATTTCCACCAAACGGTTCATTAATATCAAATATATCTCTAGAACTTCGGGCAATTATTTCGATCGTTTAATACTAAAGACATAAGTGCTTCATCCCATATTATTAATTTTGCCTTCCTCATACATTTAGTACCATTACCCTGCTTTGATATATTTGTGATGGTTATTTAAGTTGTTTGAAGAGCTATATCAAGTCTAAAGTGGGTGGCCTCATAATGAAATCATTATTGGTACACCACTTGTTATTATTGCTAACAATGTCATACCTCTTTGATATAATATTTGCAAATAATGCATGGCATAGAAATATTATTTTGATTCCATCCGAGGCATCTACAAAGAATATTCTCGTTATAGCATAGTCGACTCTTTATCATATAGTCTTGAAAGCTTGTTCTTGTTTAGGATTTAGCTTCGATTGAGCTTCCTCAAACACTTGTATATCATTTTGATTTTTAATAATATATTAATCTTTTTACTTTGTGTTCTAACGCTATTTTCTATGGAATAAATTTATATACTTTAAGATTTTTTTTTAACTCGAATAAGAATTTTACTGATATGATAAATTTTAAAAAAAATTGAATTGGATTTTCTTGCTAAATAATTAATTAAAAGAAATAATTATTTGATTTTAACATAAAAAAAATTATTCTATGTTGATTCAAATCTTAATATTAGGTCATCTCTTATTTTGAATAATTAATCTTAATTATAATTTATCCATCATAAATTTTATTTTCAAAGAGTAAAAGATTTGATATGACTTTTCACTTTTAGATATTTATGTATATAGAATCATTATTGGTATTGTCTCCTACCAATTATTTTTTTCTCTCACTCTCTCTCACATTTATATTCTTAAATATTTTCTTAGTTGTTGTTTAATAATTGAGTATTTTTTAATATTACACAAAAAAAATAATAAAGAATATTATTTGGTTAGAAAAATAGTTCAAATATAATATAAAAATATATTATCATGGTTATTTTTTCTCAATTTCAACTCTTTATGCAGTTCATTTAATATTACTTTTATATTTTCTTGGTATTGGACATTATGGAGTGGTATTATATTGCCAATACAGAGGATTCTTATAAAACTAATTTTGTTAAACCTCCCTACATCTTTTTAATAAGAATTTAATAGATAAAATTTTATGAATTTTAAAGTCTTAAATATTAAAATTAGTATAGAAGGTATTGTAGTCCAAAAAATAGATAATTACAGTTATGTCCTTTCCCTGTGAGGTCTTCCGTTTAATATTTTAGGGCTATTTTAGTATATTAATATTGTATTTATATTTTTATAATAATATATGCTCTCTTTTTTGCTAAATGGATTTGGACAATATAATATATTCTCAAATTAAATTAGTAATAGGACATTAGAATACGTTTTCAAATTAAATTAGTAATAGAAATTTTTAAGAAGTATATCGTGAAAGTAATAGGATTACATGACTAAATAATTACTATTTTTCCTAGCAGTGATTACTTTTTCTACGCTAATGGTGATACTTATTGTAGAAATATTTGCCATAGTAAATTATAAAGATAGAAAGGTATAATTTAATAACCAAGCTTTTAAATAAATTACTTATCGATTTAAAATTAAGAATGGCAAATAGTTTGGTATGAAAGAAAATATAGAGGCAAACCTGATATGATTAAAATATTAGGACAAAGAACACAAAAGTTATCGTGTAGTTTTATTGTTGGAAAAAGTAGGATATAGTTATTCTTACGTTTATGCTTTTACATGATTTTGTGTTTTAGTTCATATTTTTAGATTGTCGATGATTTTCTCTTTTCGTTTTAAATAATTTATATGAAGTAAAATTTTAATTAACTTTTATTAGACAGCCTAAGAAAGTAATTATACTAATAGGATTCTGAAAGGTAATCATGTAGGATTCCTAACGTGTAGTATTATTTCCTAAAAATAATAGGATTATTAATCTAGAATTCCAGTTATGTCTTTTTATTATAAATTATTATACTTAATATTATAAGGTTATTTTTGTAAACCGATATTGTATTCATGTTTTTATAATAATATAGATAAATTCACCTTTTATCTTGGAATATGTAAATGTTACACCTTGTGTATTCGGCGTTATCATGCTGTAAATGGGCTAATTCGATAGGAAGATAATTTCTATGAAATATTTAAATGATGTGATAGTTATACATTAAGATTGGAAGTCATTTGAGTTGTGATTAAAAATTCGACAAAGATCGCGCGCAAGTTACGGGTTTAAATTTTACTGGAATTTGGATAAAATGTTGATAAGCGTTTCTCTCAATATACTGGGAGTTATGGTGTGTTCTACCTACCGAATCGAAGGTCTATGAGTCTAGTTTCCAACGCAACAAACCGTTCATTAATACGACTTCGGAGTAGAGAGATATTAACATTTTCGTACAGGGGTGCACACTGTTACGGGAACAGTGTGCCTAGTCGGGTTTAGTCAAAATTTCCTTATTTAAGTCAATTTTTAAAACAGAACCCCTGCGTTTTATCCTCTCCAAAACAGAACCAAAAACCTAGGGATTTTCTCTCAAACTTCTCCCATCCATCTAGCCAAGCATAACAACAATTTAGTCATCCTCAAGATGGAGAACACCATGGTAGCTTCGGAATCGTGAATTCTTCGGTGTTTCACTTTTCATAGCAAGACTCCGCCTTGAAGTAATTTCGAATTTTGAGTAATTCTGGTCACGTAAGGTATGATTTAACTTCTCTTTGATCTTTGTAAAATTCTACCATAAGAATTCTTAAGAAATAGTTGAAACCTCTATAGAAATATTCTTGATTTTTCTTAAGAAACCTCTATTAATATGGCTTGATTGTTGGGGCTGTTCTATATGGTTTTATTGTGTTGTTTTGATCTGTGAAGACATGGATGGAATTCTGTTGATGAGGAGATGTAGTAAAGAAAAATTTGGTGGTGTGTTGGGGGGAAATTAATCTACAAAAGAGTCTACAAATTCATGGCCACAAGTTGTTCGCGTAAATGTCTAAATGAAGAATTATTTAAGCTATGAGCTTGAATTTGATTTTGAATGGTTTGTATTATGTAGGAAATCATTCCTAAGGCTTTTGAGGTCTTGGAAACAGTATATAACCCCATCGACAAGGTATGTGGGGCTTTCGCTATACTTTTCGGCATGACTAGAATTCGAATAAACGTTTATCGAATTGTCTCGTCGGATTCGAGTTATTTCACCTTCAACTTATAAAGATGCTTAGACCTGATCTTTTCTCATAGATTGCTTACTCTAGAGGATATCTATGAATTCTCGGATTTCCTTGTTCCTTGCTTAAAAAGAACTAGAGCCTTTTACTCATTCTCCTTTCGACGTTCATATAAATCATGAATAAGTAACATTTACTTCAAAGGTACTCATAATACACAACTCTCATGTTCTTAGTACTTGTTGGCTCGTAGTTGAAAATTAAATATTTTTAGCCACAACCATGATAGTCGGGGAAGAATGATGATAGGCCACTTCGACTCTTCTTAGAATACGTCTTTTAAGGTTGGTTTCGCATTGCACCTATATAATTTATGATCTAGTATATGTATGTATTTACTTTCATTACCGAGCCGCATTATAGACGGCCGGGTATGACACATATTGTGTAACCACTGATCAGTTGGGATTACCGAGCTCCACGTGGCCGGGTACGATTCTACCGAGCCTTTATTATGGCCGGGTATGTTATGGATATTATAGCCCCACAGAGGGATTTATTATTATATAATGTGATATATTATAAGTAGCGATAGTGAACGACGGTGTCACGAGCATACATTTATATCCATGTTGAATTTTAGTTTCCTACCGAGGCTAGTTTCAGAATTCAAATTATCTCTATGTCTCTTCTATTGTTAATTACATTTTTCATGTTACACTTGTCGCCCTACATATTCAGTACATATTTCGTACTGACGCATTTTTATGCGCTGTATTCATGCCCACAGGTTCGAATAGACAGAGTGGCGTGCCTCCTCAGTAGGACCCCCAAGATCAGCGTTGGGTTTCGCACTCCACTTCTTCGGAGTTGCTGACTTTGAGTCCATAGGTACTATTACAGATGTATATGTGTGGTTTTGGGCATGTCGGGGGCTTTGTCCCGCCCTGTTGAGATTGTCTTACACTCTTAGAGGCTTGCAGACTAGCGGTCATTGTATATATATATTTTTCGTATCGCCCTATCGACCTTCTGGATAGCTGTTATACTGTTGTTACAGCCTTGTTGGCCTAGTTTTTATATATATATATGTCTATATATATATATATATATATATATATATATATATATGTCGTGTTGGGCTCTTCTGCCTGCAGGTTATTATATTTCAGATCATATCTCATGGTTGGTTCGCTCGGGCCTTCGGGCATCGGGTGCCAGCCACACCTCCCAAGGTTGGGGTGTGACAAACTTGGTATCAGAGCAGGTCAGTCCTAGGGAGTCTACAAGCCGTGTCTAGTAGAGTCTTGTTTATGGTGTGTTGTGCACCACACTTATAAACATGAGGCTATTGGGCATTTAGGATTATTACTTTCTTCTTGATCTAGATCGTGCAATAGAGCCTAATCATAAGTGTTCATTCCTAATTCTCTTTTTGTTTACCTTCTCAGTGATGCCTAACACTAGGAGACGACAAGTGGCTATGAAATTTATTCAGAGGTTGGATGAGGAGGCGGGAGAGGGCACAAGTCAGGTGCCACCTGCTAATGTAGATCAACATGAGCCACAGAATGAGGTTGATTCTCAGGCTTCCGGGGCAGTACCCCCACCACCCCCGGAAGAGCGTAGAGGAGCTAACATACCTCCAGGCCCTCTCCCAGTTGTTCCTGATCAAGACCTAGACATGCGGAGTGCTGTACAATTGCTGACTCGAATAGTGGCCTCCCAGGCCCAACACCAGACCTTCGGTATTGCTGATAGGTCCGTGAGTGCGAGAGTTCGAGACTTTATCAACTTGGATCCTCCAGTATTTACAGGGGTTGATCATAATGCTGACCCACAGGATTTTCTGGATCTTATGCAACGGACCTTACAAATTATACATGCCACGGATGTTGAGTCAGTGGAGTTTACTTCTTATAGACTACGTGATGTTGCTGTGACATGGTATGAGACTTGGAAGCAAACTCGGGGGCCTAATGTGTCACCAGTGACATGGAAGGAGTTCTCTGAGGCATTTTTACAGCAATATTTGCCAATCGAGCTTCGAAGAGCCCGACGAGATAGGTTCTTACACTTAGAACAGGGTAATATGAGCGTTCGGGAATATAGCATGCAGTTCAACTCTTTGCCTAGGTATGCTCCTACGATTGTTGCTGATATGAGTGATCGGGTACACCAGTTTGTTAGTGGTTTGGGGGAACACTTGATAAATGAGTGCACTACAGCTTCTCTAAATCAAGGAATGGATATTGCCCGTATTCAAGCATATGCACAGGGTCTAGAGGATCGCAAGAGGCAACAACGAGCCAATCGAGAGCATGATAGAGGGCAACAGAAGAGGGCGCGGTTCGCAGGTAACATAGGAGAGTTTCGAGGTGGATTTAGGCCACAGTTTCCCCAGCGCCAGTCTTATCCGGCAGCCAGTGCACCGCCACAGTTTCAGGGACAGCGCCAGGATCGGACCACTTATTCTGGTCCAGGTCAGAGTTCACGGACCCCAGGTCCACAGTTTAGAGGCGAGTTCAGTCAGATGAGGCCTCAGTTTCTTAGATGTGATCGATGTGGCCGAAATCATTTTGGACCATGTCGCCAGGGTTCTGATGCATGTTATACATGTGGACAGCCAGGTCATATTATGAGACATTATCCGATGACAGGTGGAGGGGGTATGGCTCAGCCGACGGCATCTGCAGGGGCTTCTTCTTCCTCGGTACGTCCTCCTAGACAGAGTATGCAGACATCAGCTGGCAGGGGTAGGGGAAGATTTGGAGCTTCTGGTTCAGGAGGTCAGCAGAATCGCATATATGCTTTATCGAGTCGTCAGGATTTAGAGTCATCTCCGGACGTGGTTACAGGTATACTATCCGTCTTTTCTATCGATATGTATGCCTTGATAGATCCTGGTTCTACATTGTCGTATATCTCCCCCTTAGTTGCTAGTAAATGGGATAGAGAGCCTGAATTGTTGCAAAAGTCCTTTGAGGTATCTACGCCAATGGGTGAGTCTGTTGTAGTTAGACGGGTATATCGAAGTTGTGACGTGAAGATTCATGACCGCCATACGTTAGCTGATTTGCATGAGCTAGAAATGGTTGATTTTGATATCATTATGGGTATGGATTGGTTGGCTTCTTGTTATGCCAATATAGATTGCTCGACAAAGATTGTTCGTTTTAATTTTCCAAGTGAGCCTATTATTAAATGGAAAGGTGATGCTGCAGCGCCTAAGGGAAAGTTTATTTCTTACCTTAAAGCTCGAAGGATGATTTTGAAAGGGTACATCTATCATTTGGTACGAGTGCATGATATGGAGGTGAAATCTCCAACCCTTCAATCGGTTCCCGTCGGGAATGAATTTCCTGATGTATTTCCTGATGAACTTCCTGGTCTTCCTCCAGAAAGAGAAATCGACTTTGCTATTGATATGCTTCCAGATACTCAACCAATATCTATTCCTCCATACAGAATGGCTCCTGCTGAGTTAAAAGAATTGAAAGCCCAGTTGAAGGATCTTCTAAATAAGGGCTTTATCAGGCCCAGCACATCTCCCTGGGGTGCACCAGTATTGTTTGTTCGTAAGAAGGATGGTTCGTTAAGAATGTGTATTGACTATCGCCAGCTCAACAAAGTGACTATCAAAAACAAGTACCCTTTACCCAGAATTGATGATTTGTTTGATCAGTTGCAAGGTGCCAAATATTTCTCAAAGATTGACCTTCGATCCGGCTATCACCAATTGCGAGTTAAGGAGAGAGATATTCCGAAAACGGCTTTTCGGACTAGATATGGCCATTATGAATTTCTTGTGATGTCTTTCGGTCTTACTAATGCGCCAGCAGCTTTTATGGATTTAATGAATCGGGTTTTCAAGCCATTTCTAGATATATTTGTAATTGTTTTCATTGATGATATTCTGGTATATTCTCAATCAGAAGCAGAACATGAGGATCATTTGCGTGTGGTGTTGCAGACTTTGAAAAATCAGAAATTATATGCTAAATTCTCCAAATGTGAATTTTGGTTGAATTCAGTGGTTTTCCTTGGGCATATCGTTTCCGATAAAGGTATAAGGTAGATGGTCAGAAAATTGAAGCAGTACAAAACTGGCCTAGACCCACAACTCCTACGGAAGTTCGTAGTTTCTTGGGCTTAGCTGGTTATTATCGGAGATTTGTTGAGAACTTCACTTCTATTGCTGCTCCCATGACAAAATTGACACACAAAGCCGTTAAGTTCCAATGGTCTGATGCATGTGAAAGGAGCTTTTATGAGTTGAAGAAACGCTTAACATTAGCACCTGTTCTAGCACTTCCTGAAGGATCTGAAGGTTATGTGGTATATTGTGATGCATCCAGGGTTGGATTGGGATATGTTCTAATGCAGCATGGAAAAGTTATTGCATATGCTTCAAGGCAGTTGCGGAAGCACGAATACAATTATCCGACTCACGATATTGAGTTAGCAGCCGTTATATTTGCCTTGAAAATATGGCGTCATTATCTTTATGGTGTTCATGTGGATATCTATACAGATCACAAAAGTTTACAATATATATTTAAGTAGAAAGACTTGAACTTGAGACAAAGAAGATGGCTTGAATTGCTGAAGGACTATGATGTGGATATTTTGTACCATCCGGGCAAAGCGAATGTGGTAGCTGATGCATTGAGTCGCAAATCCATGGGCAGTTGAAGCATGTAAAAGCTGGGAAATTAGAAATGACTAAAGAGATATATCAATTGGCTAACCTGAGTGTACGACTACATGATACAGGTGACCAGGGTGTAGTAGTCCAAAATATTGCGGGGTCATCACTGGTAGCTGAGGTAGAAATGCGTCAATTTGAGGATCCGGAGTTAGTCAAAATTAAAGAGAGTATCCCTTTTCAGAAGAAGCAGTTGTTCGAGCAATCTGATGATGGAATTCTAAAATATAAAGGCCGATGGTGTGTACCTAATGTTGGGGAGCTTCGTAAGCAAATTATGACAGAGATGCACCAGTCTCGGTACTCAGTTCATCCTGGTTCAACCAAAATGTATCACGATCTTCGTCAGCTATACTGGTGGAACGGCATGAAGAAAGATATAGCCACATTTGTGGCTCAGTGTCCTAACTGCCAGCAGGTTAAAGCTGAACACCAGAAACCTGGAGGGCTACTTCAAAATATTGAGATTCCAGCTTGGAAATAGGAATCGATTAATATGGATTTCATTAAAGGATTGCCCAATTCTCGCCGTAAGTTCAATTCTATTTGGGTCATTGTGGATAGGCTGACGAAATCAGCTCACTTTCTCCCAGTTAGGACCACCTATTCAGCTGAAGACTATGCGAGCCTATATATCAAGGAAATAGTTCGGCTACATGGAGTTCCGTTTTCTATTATATCTGACAGAGGTGCCCAATTTACAGCTAATTTCTGGAGGTCTTTTCAAGAAGGTTTGGGTACTCTTGTTAACCTTAGTACATCATTTCATCCGCAGACCAACGGACAAGCCGAACGCACTATTCAGACACTCGAAGATATGTTGCGAGCTTGTGTCTTAGACTTCAAGGGAAGTTGGGAAGATCATTTACCGCTTATTGAGTTTGCCTACAATAACAGTTATCATGCAGGTATTCAGATGGCACCTTATGAGGCACTATATGGGAGGAAATGCAGATCTCCTATTGGCTGGTTTGATGTTGGCGAGACAAAGTTGCTAGGACCTGAATTGGTACAGCAAGCTGTAGAAAAGGTAAAGTTGATCCAGGAAAGGTTGCGTACAGCTCAAAGTCGACAGAAATCATATTCAGATAACCGACGTCGAGACTTGGAATTTGCTGTGGGAGACTGGGTATTCTTGAAAGTGTCGCCTATGAAGGGTGTAATGAGATTTGGTAAGAAAGGAAAACTCAGCCCTATATATGTTGGGCCATATCAGATTGTTCAGAGAATTGGGCGAGTAGCCTACAAACTTGACCTGCCACCAGAATTAGAAGCAATCCATCCGGTATTTCACATTTCCATGCTTCGGAAATTCTTAGGTGATCCTTCTTGCATCAGCCCTATCGAGGATATTGAAGTTTCTGAGAACTTGTCATATGAAGAAATACCTGTTGCCATTCTTGACCGTCAAATCCGTAAGCTACGGACTAAAGAGGTAGCCTCAGTAAAAGTACTTTGGAGGAGCAATAATGTAGAGGAAATGACATGGGAGGCCGAGGAGGACATGAAGTCCAGATACCCCCATTTATTTGAGTCTTCAGGCGATATGCTTGAGACAAATATGGAAGGTGTTGCACATATATCAACCAGTGACAGTTGAGGTAATTAAGTTATGGCTAACCTTCTTATTATCATTATTGTATAAGTAAATGGTCGTGTGAGGCCAAGTTGATGTTATTATTATGATGTGTAGCCCTGTGTGGCCTTAGATATGTATGTTTGGGCTGATGACAGGTTTTGGATATTTCTATTTATAGGGGAAACTCTGGTGAAATTTTTTTTAAAAAAAAATTCAGAAGTTAGGTTAACCGTTAACATTCGAGGACGAATGTTCTTAAGGATGGGAGAATGTTACACCTTGTGTATTCGGCGTTATCATGCTGTAAATGGGCTAATTCGATAGGAAGATAATTTCTATGAAATATTTAAATGATGTGATAGTTATACATTAAGATTGGAAGTCATTTGAGTTGTGATTAAAAATTCGACAAAGATCGCGCGCAAGTTACGGGTTTAAATTTTACTGGAATTTGGATAAAATGTTGATGAGCGTTTCTCTCAATATACTGGGAGTTATGGTGTGTTCTACCTACCGAATCGAAGGTCTATGAGTCTAGTTTCCAACGCAACAAACCGTTCATTAATACGACTTCGGAGTAGAGAGATATTAATATTTTTGTACAGGGGTGCACACTGTTACGGGAACAGTGTGCCTAGTCGGGTTTAGTCAAAATTTCCTTATTTAAGTCAATTTTTAAAACAGAACCCCTGCGTTTTATCCTCTCCAAAACAGAACCAAAAACCTAGGGATTTTCTCTCAAACTTCTCCCATCCATCTAGCCAAGCATAACAACAATTTAGTCATCCTAAAGATGGAGAACACCATGGTAGCTTCGGAATCGTGAATTCTTCGGTGTTTCACTTTTCATAGCAAGACTCCGCCTTGAAGTAATTTCGAATTTTGAGTAATTCTGGTCACGTAAGGTATGATTTAACTTCTCTTTGATCTTTGTAAACTTCTACCATAAGAATTCTTAAGAAATAGTTGAAACCTCTATAGAAATATTCTTGATTTTTCTTAAGAAACCTCTATTAATATGGCTTGATTGTTGGGGCTGTTCTATATGGTTTTATTGTGTTGTTTTGATCTGTGAAGACATGGATGGAATTCTGTTGATGAGGAGATGTAGTAAAGAAAAATTTTGTGGTGTGTTGGGGGGAAATTAATCTACAAAAGAGTCTACAAATTCATGGCCACAAGTTGTTCGCGTAAATGTCTAAATGAAGAATTATTTAAGCTATGAGCTTGAATTTGATTTTGAATGGTTTGTATTATGTAGGAAATCATTCCTAAGGCTTTTGAGGTCTTGGAAACAGTATATAACCCCATCGACAAGGTATGTGGGGCTTTCGCTATACTTTTCGGCATGACTAGAATTCGAATAAACGTTTATCGAATTGTCTCGTCGGATTCGAGTTATTTCACCTTCAACTTATAAAGATGCTTAGACCTGATCTTTTCTCATAGATTGCTTACTCTAGAGGATATCTATGAATTCTCGGATTTCCTTGTTCCTTGCTTAAAAAGAACTAGAGCCTTTTACTCATTCTCCTTTCGACGTTCATATAAATCATGAATAAGTAACATTTACTTCAAAGGTACTCATAATACACAACTCTCATGTTCTTAGTACTTGTTGGCTCATAGTTGAAAATTAAATATTTTTAGCCACAACCATGATAGTCGGGGAAGAATGATGATAGGCCACTTCGACTCTTCTTAGAATACGTCTTTTAAGGTTGGTTTCGCATTGCACCTATATAATTTATGATCTAGTATATGTATGTATTTACTTTCATTACCGAGCCGCATTATAGACGGTCGGGTATGACACATATTGTGTAACCACTGATCAGTTGGGATTACCGAGCTCCACGTGGCCGGGTACTATTCTACCGAGCCTTTATTATGGCCGGGTATGTTATGGATATTATAGCCCCACAGAGGGATTTATTATTATATAATGTGATATATTATAAGTAGCGATAGTGAACGACGGTGTCACGAGCATACATTTATATCCATGTTGAATTTTAGTTTCCTACCGAGGCTAGTTTCAGAATTCAAATTATCTCTATGTCTCTTCTATTGTTAATTACATTTTTCATGTTACACTTGTCGCCCTACATATTCAGTACATATTTCGTACTGACGCATTTTTATGCGTTGTGTTCATGCCCACAGGTTCGAATAGACAGAGTGGCGTGCCTCCTCAGTAGGACCCCCAGGATCAGCGTTGGGTTTCGCACTCCACTTCTTCGGAGTTGCTGACTTTGAGTCCATAGGTACTATTACAGATGTATATGTGTGGTTTTGGGCATGTCGGGGGCTTTGTCCCGCCCTGTTGAGATTGTCTTACACTCTTAGAGGCTTGCAGACTAGCGGTCATTTTATATATATATTTTTCGTATCGCCCTATCGACCTTCTGGATAGCTGTTATACTGTTGTTACAGCCTTGTTGGCCTAGTTTATATTGTCACACCTCCTTTTCCGGCACCGCGAGGTGCGAAGGGAGTTTTTCCAATTAAAGGACAATCGAAACGGGATTGGTTTATTTATTTCAGAGTCGCCACTTAGGAGATTTAGGGTGTCCCAAGTCACCCATTTTAATCCCGGATCGAGGAAAAGAATGACTCTGTTTAACAGTCTGCGCACCAGAAATCCGGATAAGGAATTCTGTTAACCCGGGAGAAGGTGTTAGGCATTCCCGAGTTCCGTGGTTCTAGCACGGTCGCTCAACTGCCATATTTAACTTATTTATCTGATTTTAATTTATCTGATTTTAATACAATTATGAACCGATGTGCCAATTTTAACTCTTTACCACTTTATTATTATTATTATTATTTTTTTAAAAAAAAATTGTGAACATCGTTTAAAACATGTCTTTGGATTACGTCACATGAAATGCACCCGTAATCCGGAACACATTTTTATTCAATGTTTTAGGATTTAGATTTGGGTCGCATGAAATGCGCATCCGAGTTTAAGAAGGTAAAATTAATTAAATCGCGCCTAAAGAGTCTAGCGCGTCATTATCTTTGGGGAAGGAAGTGAAATTCACTAAACAATCCATCCCAAATTCTAAGTAATTTTTTTTTAAATAATTAAATAAATAAATGAGATTGGAGAATCCTGTAAATTTGTATTATTTACATCTATTTATTTTTAGCGAAATCCTTCCTTATTTTAAGAATATCCTTTAATGACTACCTTTTTGTTATTACTAAGTTTGTCTATAAATATAAAATCAATATCTACATTCTTGAAAATAACATATTAAATAGAAGAGAAAAACAAATATTAACAGAAAGTAATAAAAATTATAATCATAAATACAACATGGAATTATCGAAAAATAAAATAAAAAAATAAAAAAAAACTAATTATCCCATAGTTGGATTAAACTTTAAATTGTTAGTAAGACTTAAGCTTATTGAAACTAATTATTTACAAATACTGAAAATTGAAAGAAAGAAAAAAAAACTTGATTACTAAACCATATTTCTAAAAAATTTAAACAATTTAACCTTAACTAACTTTGTTTTAATTCACATCATGTCTTAATACTTGTTCGCAAACTAATTCATGTTTTAACTGAAATTGACTACATGATTCCGATTAACTTATCGTTGACGAAAAACCTTATGAATAAGGAACTTAGTTAATTTTTTGCCAAACTGATTCAATAACGCCATTTTTTACATTATTTCTTTTTTTTTTTTATTAAACAGTTTTAATTAATAATCAGGCTTAAATATATTTCCTAATAATCTGGTTAAGGCGTTATTTAATATGTCGCTATAATATGCCTAGTTATGCCAAATGACAGTGATTTACAGAATAATAATACATGAATAACCTAAATACAATACAAAAAATTAAATTAAACTAAATTAAAAATTTAACACTCCATTCTTCATTTCAGCTTACAAAATGCCAAAATTACAGTTGTGTACCTGATATTGTCAATATAAGAAGAAGACAGTCAGCAACGTAATACGTAACACAGCAACAGCAACAATAACCAGCAATAACCAGTCAACGAAAATCCCAGTGACAGCTTTGAAAAATTCAAAATAAAATCCAGGAATGCCGAAAATAACGGACAGAAACCAAGGGAAATTTTCAGATTTTTGAAAGGCTAGTTAATCTTCAACCCTTAATTTCTACACCTGTATACCAGAATATTTATCAGGTGTGTACTACTTTCTCTTCTAATTTTCAACTTTTTTTTATTTTTTCTTTGTATGTTTTTCTTTTCTTGAGAGTTTCAATGTTTTTTTCGGAATAAATGTTCAGCTCTTTTTTTTTCTAATCTCTCTTTTTTTTCTGTCCTCCTTCTGATTTTTTCAGACCTCTCTATATATAATCTCCACCCTTTAATCAATTAAAATCAATCCCTTTCTCTACCAAACCCATTATCTTCTCACTCATCCCCATTACATTAAATAAATATATCACACCACCCCATTATATTTTGTCCCCCATGCTTCATTTAAAATAATGCAAGATTCCCCTTTAAATTAAATCTTGTCCCCCCTTTATATTAAATAATCATATCACAACCCACCCCATTTCATTTTGTCCCCCATGCTTCAAATAAACAATTACAAAATGTACAATTCCTAAACTACCCCTTCCGACCTTACTGAAATTACCAAACTACCCCTGAACGTATTACAAATTTACCAAACTACCCATCAGCTATAACACATCAATTAATCAAACTTAACCAAAATATAGACAATATGATCAATTTCTAACAATGTTCAAACAACAATATGAACACGGATGAACATCATAACAACAATATCACATGAACATGATTTTAACAACATTTCAACAACAAATCACATGAACACAAATTGAACAACCAAGAACAACTAAAATTTGATTGAACAATATTTTTGGCAACAACAAACCTATTTTTCGGATTTAAACAACAACAACAATCAAACAAGTATATTTAGATTCCTAAATTCAATAATATTGAACTTAAAATCAACTCTAACAATATTACAACAAACAATTCTTATATTAAACTTTAAACAAGATTATGAGAACAATTCAAGAAATAATCATAAATGGTAAACAAGAAATCAAACTATACAAAATTCGGATTCAAGATCATCCAAACATGAACATGAATGAATCTATTTTAACACAACAAACATGACGGATTAAAACGATTAAATCAATATATTTCCTTTAACACAACTAAATTCTTTTTAGACAAATAACAAGATCGACGAATAAACAATTATGACCTTTGAACTTAACAATATTAACAATTTCTAACAATACATAAACACATGAAACAAATTGAAGAAATAGTTAATTAAATTTCAATTTGAATCTAACAAACATCAAACTAACAAATATTCACTTAAACAATAATACAAACATGAAATGAATATGAAAACAATTTATTAAACTTCTATTTTGAAATCTGAAAATTAATTTTAACAAAGCACATGAACATGAACAAACTAGAAAAATGATTTCAACGATGAACAACGAACAAAACAAGAATTGAATTCTTTAACGATTTTGGATCCGGAAAATACCAAACAAAAATATGGACGATAAATGAGATTCAAAAATCAACTAACCGGAAATGAAACGACGAACAACGATTGTAAACAAATCCGTCCGGGCTTCGACTCAACGAAAAACCCTCGACCTTTGACAAACCGAAGAAGACGAAACAACAACGAAACAATAGCAACTGCTGCGACGAGCAGCAGCAGCAATCCGTCGAGAAGCAGCATGAAGCAGACGCCCTGGCAGCAGCGCGACGGAGGAAGAAGAAGCTGCATGAAGCAGTAGCAGCTGGGAGCCGAACGCAGCAGTAATGACGAGGATGCAGCAACGACGGGCAACTCGACGAGACCGGCAGAACAGCCGCGATAGCAGTGTCGACGAAGCTTGGAAGAAACAGTCGCAACAGCAGCATGGTGGAGAAGCAGGCAGCCATGGCAATCTTAGCTCAAACTTGAGCTCGACGAGCTTCATTAATGGCGGATAGGGCTGGGGTCGTTTAGTCGAGCCGGGGTCGTGAGGGTGACGTGCGTGTGTTGTGAGTGTGACGGGGTGAGGGGGAAGGGCTGGAGGGGGTGGTCGTTGGGGTAAGGCATCCATGGATGGAGCTTGAAGTTTTGAGGAAGAAGAAGGAGAATAGGGGGGGCGGATGCTTTAGGCATTTTTAGGGTTTTTTTACTATTTTTTTTTTTGTTTTCTTTTGTTTTATTTTTTGAAATGCAAGATAATAGGGTGTTGGGTTATGGACCGGGTTGACCCAGTTCGAAATGGACTGGGTCGTAGGGAAGATTGGGCCATTTTTTGGGCTTGTGGCTTGAAATTGAAGAAGAGGCCCAATTCCGACTTTCTTTATATTTTCGCTCTCTTTTCTTCTTTTATTTTTCTAAAACTAAATTATAAAAATACTTAAACTATTATTAAGAACTAAATTAAGTTATAAAAGCGCAAATTAACTCCCAATAACAATTAACGCACAATTAAATATTAATTAAGCATAAAATTGTATATTTGGACATTAAATGCTAAAAATGCAAACGATGCCTATTTTTGTAATTTTTAATTTTTGTAAAACAAATTTAATTATTATCAATTGTAGAATTAAATCCTACATGCAAAATGCGACATATTTTTGTATTTTTTATTAATTTAGCAAATAAACACGCACAGACAAATACAAATAATTATTCAAAATATCACAAAATATCACAAAATTGCACACCAAAGAAAAATCATTTTATTTTTGAATTTTTTTTGGGAGTAATTCTCATATAGGGCAAAAATCACGTGCTTACAAAAGCAAAGTTTTGAAAGAGTTATAATCTGAGCATGCTGATGAATGTAAATATATATATATATATGTCGTGTTGGGCTCTTCTGCCTGCAGGTTATTATATTTCAGATCATATCTCATGGTTGGTTCGCTCGGGCCTTCGGGCATCGGGTGCCAGCCACACCTCCCAAGGTTGGGGTGTGACAGTAAAATATTTATTTCTATGAATAATGGGATTTGTATTCTGTTTTATACCTGATATGCATCTAAAATGCAAAAGCCTATGTGATGTGTAGGTGTGTACAAAGAAAACCGACAAACCACACCAACCCGATAATTCGAGTCAAATCGAGAGAAAAAAAAACCCGATTATAGTTTGGTTTGATTTGGTTTGGTATTGGAAAAAAAAAACGACCATAATTGGCTTAGTTTGGTTTTAACTAAAAAAAGTCAAACCGAAACTAAACCAACCTGACATTACATATATAGAAATTTTAGATATATTTAATATATAAATATACTTATTGTGATATAATTTATAAATATTTTTTAAAAAGTTCATAATTTTATCTGTTAAGGTATTATTTCAAGGTTGGACTTAGAACTTTTGAATGTTCCAATAAGTTTTATAGCCATTAATATTAGTAAATTAAATAATACTAACAAAAGCTCAAACCAAAATCAAATCAATATTAATGCTAACAAAAGACATTCAGTTCAATACTACGAACGGGAATATATTGAATATCTATTTTTTCGTTTTGCAATAATCCAGATAAAAATGCATAACCTATTTATATTTTTTCTTTAGCGTTAGTCATGTAATTAATACTCCCTTATTAGTCTACTTATTTTAGCATGAATTAGTACTTTTAGATTATGTTTATTTTTTTATGGCTTTTTAATTAGCAATATTTATATTACATAATTTTATTGTCTTTATTGTTGAATATTTTAGGACAATGCCATGACACATCTCATATTTTGTATTATTTTCTTGGAAAATACTTTATATAGTTGTATCTTACTAGGATTAAAGAAATATTTTTAGCACGAGTTATATATTTTGTTCTACGAAGATTTTACCGGAAAAAACCCGAATAACCCAAAAACTCGAGAAAACCAAGATTGAAAAACCCGAGTTTTATTGGTTTGGTTTGGTCTTTAGATTTAATAACCTGACACAATTGATTTGGTTTGGTAATTGTAAAATCCGATCCAACCCAACCTATGTACACCCCTGCTTTTTGTCTACCACATGCAAATTCAGGAATTTCATTTAGGGTGTTCAAACTTAAAATAAGTAAAAAAATCTCTAATAAAGGATATTCATATACTTATAATTCTTCTTTGCCTTGCATGTAACGTGAGTTGAGTACCACAAAAAAAATGTCATTGCTATTTCAATCTCATAAACTAACTTCCGTTTTAAACGCTCTTCTTGATTTCTTCTTTGTTTTGGCCCATCTTGTTGCTTCTTTCTTGCATCTCAACCCTAAATTGGAAGAAAGAGGAGGAGGTATCTAAAGATGACAATAGAAAGAGAATTAAAATTATCACTATATTTATTCCTCTTTTCCAAGTGCAGGATAAATTGAATGGGGTTGTGTACCTTTTTCTACCAATTGAAAGTGCAGCCCTAGAATGTTACTGAAGCAAATTCAAGCTTTTGACTAATTTATTGTCGTCGGCTATATTAAGTTATATTCGGGGAGATTTGATTGATTCTGAATCAATATTATAGAAGAATGGAGGATAGGTATGGGGATATGAGAGTTCCTCTAATCTCTTGCATTTTTTGTATTTGTGTAACTGGCGGAGGAATCCTCCTTGTCATCTACCTTTTCGTGTCGAATCTTTCTCAACCTTGGTTTCTTCCAGCAGCATTGATCTTAGTTGGTTCTCCATGGCTCTTTTGGTTCCTCACTTACATGTACACTTGCATCAAACTATGTTGTTGCAGTAGCAAACTTGATAATCGCCAGATTTCACAGCGCAGCTCCAACGCGGCCACCATGGCGAACGCCAGGAATGTTTCCACGAGAAATTCGACCAGTTCACAGAACAATAATTATGATGAAAAACATGTCAAATTTGCTGAGGTTGTGGAAGTTGGGGAAAGTGGACATAGCCGTGGTAGCAAGCAAGATGAATGAGAGATACATCCATTAAATCGTCGGAGTAAATTGAGGTGCCCTTGAACTTATCAAGATACATATAGTGATTCTAATAGATGGGGTCATGGCTGTATGCATGAGTTGAGTCTTGAAAGACATTGTGACCGCGGGAGATGTATTGAAGATTTAAACTTGATGGATCCGATCGATCGGCCTTTAGGGTTTTTATCACGCATTTACTTTTGAAATTACAGGTTAAGAGAGTTTGATATTGTTGACATCTTAACAATTTCTCATATGCATATTTATGAATCATGTCGGAAATGATGGATACAGATGAACCCATTGAATGAAGTATGATGAAACTTCTAAGTTTAACTGATAGTCTTCCTTATTATGACGAAAAATTAATGTGTCTGCACGTGTTTTATGGAAAACCATCTTGTCCTTTTACAGATTTGGTATTTAGTTTGATGTGGAGAAGAAATTTGGATTTGATTTATGAATTGCGGTTCACTAGTAAATACCATGGGAAACCTTATTGTTGTTCTACGCATACACGATGTTCTTGAATTTGTTAATCGAGCGTCATCTCACCATTGGATTTTAGAACCCTCATTATTAAGATTATTTGATGTTGAAGCTTGAGGAATAAATGAAATGTTGGAAAACAAAATGAAAGATTGCTATTGTCACATGTGAAAGTTATGTACTTAGAGATCATTTGGTTCATCGTATTAACAATAATAATCGCACCATAATATTTTGCATAAGTTGTAGTGCGATATTTAGCTGGTTGGTACAAGAAAAATAATTGTTGCACAGCTTAAAACAACGTTTGGTTGGGCTCATTGTTAATACTTAGAATGAGTTATATGGGAGAGTTGTGGACTAGTATTTTATATGGGATAGTATATGGAATAAGAATATATTCATTAGCACTACATAGTTAAGAAGAACTAAATACAAAATATATCCCTAAGATAAGCAATACCCCCATAATAATTTATACATTATTATTAACTGAATAACAATTCTGACATTATAATCTGTGCATATCTAGTACATAATGTATGATACAAGTCAACCTTCAGTGGCAATTCCACAGAGTCGGTAAAAGGAAATGGCAGAACTAGATGCTCTGACATGGAAGACCAGCAAAGTCTTCCGAAGATTTTAAGCTAAGCATAATAGTTAAACTTGATTTTCTAAACTCGGAAAAGTGTTATGCTTTATAAAATGTACTGGAAAAAAAAAACATTTGAGTCACTAGTCATATGTATATTATCCTCAACAAATAAAGGGGTGTATGCAGAGGCGAATTCAAGATTTAGTAGGTTCAAAATGAGTGTAATCTTATTATATGTCTAGTTCTTAATTTTTCCACACATATGTATAAAGTTTCCTATATCTGCATTTGACAGTATATGTATTAACACTAGGTGAACAAACTTACCAAACCAACATGACAGAAGATTTAATGGTTCAAAAGTTATGAGAGTATATGTATTAACACTAGGTGAACAAGTTGCTGAAGATACAACAAGAGCCCTGCACTGGACCAATATTGGTGTGCTAGAAGTGATAATCGGCCTGAAGATAATAGAAGCAGACAAATTTTCTTTCTTGTCCCCATTGATGCAAAAGTTTTCCAGTGCCTAGAGTTTGACTACTAACTTGTTATCTTAAACAAGTCATGAGCTTCTATGACTGCAAAGGCATTTCATTTCAAATGAGGTAAAACCTTTTTTCCCAACCCTTCTGTACGAATGCTCATTGGCGAATTAAAATAATTAGAATAGGAGTAACATTGACAATGAAGTCACAACAGGGACAGCAATTCTAATATAAGTATATATAGAACAGCATTAGAATAAGGGAAATTATTTAAGCTGTTTTTTAATAACCGTGGTGTCTGGACTAGCTTGCCATGTAAGCCTTCGTACCTCCAACTCAGCCTGCCACCTGCCTTGCCCATTCCCGCACCACTAGTTAAATAAAAATCTTCATTAGAAAATGGCGCCATCCTAAACTGTAATTTAGGGCCAACAAATCCTTGTTTATTTCATGCGAATGGTGGTCCAGAACTTCAAATTTGTGATTACATGAGAATGTAGCATTTGGCTCATCTTGAGGATGATTTTGTGAAATTCAAATTCCCGAATAAGAAAAGGAAAGGAAAATGGAAAAAATACCCAATATTGAAATTGCCAAATATTTTCATGGATCAATGCCGACGCCAAAGGGAGATGGGTTTATTTCATTAAAAAGCTCCATAGTTATACATTTCTCCCATGCTCTAATAGGACCACAATGCATAACAATTATTGAAGTGCAATAGATGTTGCCTTCTGAGTACGGAACTACTGATAGCTTACTGTATGATGCGAGGAATTTAGCAAAGTCAAGAAGTACCAATTGAATTTTTTTTTAATAAAACCAGCATCACCAATTTCCAGATGTCTTGCGCACAAACTCAGCAATATCAAATGTGTCCGTCCCCTTCTTCGTGATGACACCCTATTCAAATAGTTGTCACTTGTCAATTTTATCATTTGGGTAGTAATTTGATATTTGCCAGAACATAAAAAGCATGGGGTTATAAGCACACAAATATAGACAGTGCAAGTATAAGGATAGATAGAACAATGGGAAACAAAGGCAGATATACAATTGCTGACCTTTTCAGTGATAATTCCACTAATCAAATTTGCTGGAGTGACATCAAATGCAGGGTTCCAAACCGAAATACCAGAGGCAGCAACTTGTTCACCTAGTCCTCCTCGTGTATGTAACAGCTCCTTCGGAGATCTTTCTTCTATCACAATTTCTTGTCCGGAAGAAAGAGATAGATCAATAGAAGTCAAAGGAGCAGCAACGTAAAATGGTATACCATGATGCACAGCAGAAACAGCAAGGTTGTAAGTTCCGATCTTATTGGCAGTATCACCTGCAATGAGATTTAAAGCTCCTGTAAAACGGTGGTTCTAAAAGGAAAAGGCCCATGCGAATCATAAGTCATATGTACCATTGGCGCTACACGATCAGCTCCAACAATGACAGCTTTCACCCGACCAGCATTCATCAATGCAGCTGCAGCTGAATCTGCTATAAGGGTGGCTGGAATGTTCTCATGAACCAACTCGAATGCAGTCAATCTGGATCCCTGATATTTAAATGGAGAAGTGAGGACGTATCTTACCCTGACTGTTCTCTGTTTGGGGCCCAGGTGCAGGATGACTCAAATTGTAGTACAACAAGTCAAACTAGAAAAGAAGTCTTTCAACAAGACAAATCAGAACTACTGTCCACCACATATTTCATTTTAAATTTACTATTAAGCATCTGATTCTTCAGTACATGATTCCTGAATTTGTAGTCAACAAGAATATGAATATGTCGACCAAGTATCATGCACTAAGCTACTAAAGTCCACACAAAGATGCACTTACGTAGTCCCTCGTCTTTAGATGCCGACTGGTCTTCTGCAGTAAGCTCCAATTTTGATGAAACGAAGAATCGGGTTAAAAGGCATTAACTTAGGTTAGCACTAAAAGTTTTAGCTGCTACTAACCTACGTGGAGGTTAAGGTGGAGTATGTCGTGTACTCCAACAATTCACTCGAAGCATCTTTTAGTACTCCTTCCGTTTCAAGTTAGATGAGGTAGTTTGACTCGGCACGGAGTTTAAGAAAAAAAATAAACTTTTGAAACGTGTGGTCTTAAAAGCTTAATGGATAAAAGCTTTGTGGGACCATGACATTTGTGTGGTTATAAAAGCTTCTCATTAAGGGTAAAATGGGTAAAATGAAGAGTTTAAGTGGGCGTTTGGACATAACAATTGTAAAATTTCAAATTAGGGGAAAAAAAATTTCAAGTGAAAATGGTATTTGAAATTTAGAGTTGTGTTTGGACATGAATATAATTTTGGGTTGTTTTGAAGTTTTATGAGTGATTTGAGTGAAAATTTTGAAAAACAACCTTTTGGAGTTTTTCAGATTTTCGACAATTTCCAAAATACATCTTCAAGTGAAAATTGGAAATTTTATGAACAAACGCTGATTTTGGAAAAAAGTGAAATTTTTTTGGAAAAGGGGGAAAAATTTCTTATGTCCAAACGGGCACTAAAATTGAATTATTTCCAAATTTAGAAATGTGTCATTTATTGTGGAACAAACTAAAAAGGAAAGTACCTCATCTAATTTGAAACGGAGGGAGTACTATATAAATAGGTACTTGAACGGAATTTTTTAGATCAGTCGAGAAAAATTGAAGTGAAATACTCCTTGTAAAATAAGGAATTTGAACTGACATGCCCCAAGGTATATAGAGTCGGGAACTGTATATGTAAGTGGGCATGGTTACTTAGAACGTAAAAATCCAATAGTTACATAATGCAGTTATATTACATAAAGGTATTAAATGATGTCTCTGTGACAATTTTTTCCTATACCTTATCCTATTTTATCTGCAGATTAAAGCCTATCTTTGCTAGGTAATAATTTACTGGTCTTTGACATGTTACTGCCAAACATAGGTTCATGCAGTATCTTTTTCCCGTACAGTTTCCTGAAATGTTAGCCTCACTGCCAATGGCGGAGACAGAATTTTCGCTAAGGGGGGTTCAACAAAGAAAAAAGTTTAAAAAGTTTAAAAGAGATTGTAGCCAATGGGAATTGAACCAATGACCTCATAAAGGTTTTGAAACCCTTTGCCACTAAGCTATGCTTTTCAACTATGTCAAGGGGGTTCAAAACATAATATCTAGAAGTACAAAAACAGATTTTGTCTTATATATACAGTGTAATTTTTCGGCGAACCCTTCCGCCCCTCCAAATCTGCTTCTTCAGTACATGATTCTTGAATTTGTAGTCAACAAGAATATGAATATGTCGAGCAAGTATCATGTACTAAGCTACTAAAGTTCACACAAAGATGCACTTATGTAGTCCCTCGTCTTTAGATGCCGACTGGTTTTTTCAGCTAGCTCCAATTTTGATGAAATGAAGAATCGGGTTAAAAGGTATTAACTTAGGTGAGCACTAAAAGTTTTAGCTGCTACAAGCCTACGTGGAGGTTAAGGTGGAGTATGTAGTGTGCTCTAACATTTCACTCGAAGCATATTTTAGTACTAAATAAATAGGTACTTGATGGGGAATTTTTTAGGTCAGCTTAGAGAAAATTTGAAGTGAAATACTCTTGTAGACTAAGAAATTTGAACTGACATGTCCCAAGGTCTATAAAGTCTGGAACTGTATAAGTAAGTGGACAACATGGTTACTTAGAACGTAAAAATTCAATAGTCAAATAATGCAGTTATATTCCATAAAGGTATTAAATGATGTCTCTGTGACAATTTGCCCTATACCTTATCCTATTTTATCTGCAGATTAAAGCCTATCTTTGCTAGGTAATAATTACTGGTCTTTGACATGTTACTGCCAAACATAAGTTCATGCAGTATCTTTTTCCCGTACAATTTCTGAAATGTTAGCCTCACTGCTATTAGTTTTTACTAGAAATGGATTTCAACACTGCCCATTTAGTCATTTCTGGCCTTATTTCAGCTTAGACCTCAAAGTATTTTACACTGGAATTCCTCAATCTAGCTGCCGAAGCATATATTTGCACCTATTGTTCCAGCGTGACTTGGCTTAAGGAAAATGATGTCAGCTGATATGAAAAGAACCAGCGACAGGGAAACAAAGAATGGCCGGAAAGCTTTTTCCTTACTCTCTTCTGTGTGTGTTAGGAGGATGTTTGGGGGGAAGGGGGGGAAAGATAAGTGAATTACAAGGCCCAAAAACAACCGTTCGGTATTTATTCTAAATTTCTAATAAAGTGCCGGGTTGCAAGTATTATGACTGATTGGAGAAGGTGACTACTGAGTTTGCAGCAACAATAGACTAGATACACCTGCTTTTCAAGTCCTTGTTTAAATTTTCTTTCATTCGCATACCATATATCTCCAATATGACAATATCTTTTCTTAATGTAGTCTAACCCATTTTCATTTAATCAGAGTAGGCAACACGGAGTTAACAATCAAAGTACCACATATTATAACAGACTATTATTGAACCCTAACCTGCCCAACCGTAAATTACCAGCATCACAAGATTATGCTAGAATCACAAAGAGGATGAGTCCACTAATAAGAAAAAGAAACACTTTTCACTCTTAATTACCAAAAACATTTATTATGGCATGTCTATAAGTTAGAATTTACTCTGCAACCGTGAAGAAAAATTGCAATAACTTTAATTTCTGCAGTTCAATGGAGATAACATACTTGGTATATGGCTGTAATGTTCAGTGGCAGGATCTACTAGAGTAATTAAAGCTAGAAACAACTATAGCTCATGCATTACCTGATTGAAGGGACGTGTTTCTGTGCAGTATGCCCTTTCTAGAACTCCATCGGTATAAAGTGCCCGGATTACACCAAGAGCAGTTCCATATCCAGCTGTAGCCAGACTGTTGAAAGTACGAATAAAAGTTAGAGTTACCCCATATGGGTAACTAATCATAATCATAGTTGCTTTTGATTGGTCCTGTTACAGAATGATTAATTGCAATTGCATGGAAGCAATAGCTTACTGGAGAAGACCTTATCAAGTCAAGTAGGGTAATGGACCGATCACAACAACGTAAATAAAAAAGAAAAATTAGTATTGGAATGAACCTTCCGGTGTTGCAGTGGGTCAAAATTGTTATCTTCTGAGAGTCAGTCAGGTGTTCCTTCAGAAAACTAGCTCCATATGATCCAATTGCCTTATTGGAAGTAACATCATCCTCCAGCATAACTTCAGCAGCTTCAATGTAAGCCTGACGGAACATATGAGAGTTAAGTGTTGTGCAACAGACTAAAAGTACAAGTCAATTTACTACATTTCTATGGTGTAACTATTCCCAATTAAGTTGCATCCTTCTTTCAGGCTTCTCACTCCCTTACTACTGTAGTTTTTATATTATTTAAGCAGCATAGGTGAGTGTTGGCCAAACAAGACAATGTTACCACCTGAAAAACTGAATTTGCATCTTTGGCTGTGGTAGCAGCCTTCTTTATAACTTCTTTAAGCTTAACTGCAGCATCTGAAAGATTAACAGCTGTTGGCCGACTGCACGAAGGGAACAAAATTTCATCGATACCCGTCACACAATCAAACAACATGGAATCTCACAATTACGAGAGATAAGCAGACAAATATTTCTGCAATACTATACCTTGAAACAAGATAATCCAATTTCTTACTAAGGAAATCTGATGCATCATCAGAAGTCCCATCAAACGAAGACAGGTTTGAAACTTCTACTGCCAAAGACAGTGCGGCAGCTATAGCAATTGCAGGTGCTCCACGGACAACCATTTCTTTAATTGCATCCCTGGTGCATATGCAGAATCAAGTCAATAAAACCACTCAATACTGAAGAACCTTTTTAGGCATGATAACCAGTCAGTGAACCACATAAAAGGATAGAGAGACAATCTTTCCACTTTACTCGCCATTCCAGTACTACTTTGCTTATAAACAATTCCAGTACTACTAAGCAGGAACTTTTTATATACATGAAAAATGGAGGCATAGCTATCAAACAACAACAACTACTACTACTACTACTATGCCTCAATCCCAAACAAGTTGGGTTCAACTATATGAATCCTCACTGACCACATTACTTCATTTCAAACAATAACGGGCAACAATGACAACAAGAAAAAAGACGGAATCATAAGTCACACAAAACCACCACAAGAGCTCATTAAAAACTAATATACATATAACTGCTCAAGGTTTTTAAAAAACAGTCAATAAAGAATACTATAAAAGAGAGAAAAAGATTACCAGCCATCTTTTGTATCCTGGATATCCAAAAAAATGGTCTCTAGGGGGAGTTTTCTCTGTTGAAGATATACTCAAATGTTAAGTCAAAGAGAAACAACAAGCTGCTCACAGAACTTGAAAAACAAACAACTTAGGAACCATCAACTTCAGTTGAAAAATTAGAAAGCTTTTTTTTTTTTGGTCTTTTTAATTAGACCAGAAAAAAATCAAGGAAATCTATTTACAAAAGCACTTCTGTAAAATGAAAAGCCGCAGTAGAAGTTGCTTAAATAAAAAGAGAAAATAGAGTAGAATACTTGATCGAGTAGCTGAAGTGAGCCACGCTTATAACAAATGGAGAGCAGAGTCTTGTCTCCTTCATTTCCAATAGCCATAGCTATCTTCAAACTCAACAAGAGTGGCTTATATCAAATAGAATAACAAAGAGAATTTGTGAAATAGCGCCTTTTAAAAAGCCCTAAATTCGAGTTGTGTGGTAAGGTAGGTGAGAGACGAAGAAGAAGAGCTTGAAAGTTGAAACAAGGAGGCCCCAGCAATTTATTCGCTTTCCGAAATTTTGGTAAAACGAATAAGACTCGACCTATTTTGACATAAATATTTTCTTTTTGGTAAATATTTTAACATAAATATTGCTCCTATCATTTTGGTACAAATAAGTACTCCACTATTTAAGCTATGAGTATTTGCAAAATATTGAACTTAATAATTTGAATTCCAAATGAAACTATTAAAACATTGGCTTGAAAATTAGTACTCAATTCATATATTAATTGCATTCGAATTTAATTTTCAATTAAACTATATATTTTTTATACTTTTTCTCTTAACCAACCAATCATTACGAATTTTATTTTATTTTATTTTTTAATAATTGCCGCATATACAAAAAATATCACTAAAGAACACACTCGACACGTTTGCATTTGCATTCTGCCTTGACAATTGTCACACACACAGAGACTACAATAAACAAAGAGAAACCGTGATGAAATCCATTTTCTGCTCAACACTTTGGGTGGTCGTTTGGTAAGAGGGATTAGGCGGGTGAGATTAAATTTATACTTTGTTTGGTTGGAGGTATAATTTAATCCCATAATAAATGTATATCTTCTATCAAATAAGTTATAAATTTAATCTCACTGATTATCCCATTTTATGACATCAAATGTGATATTATTTTATATTATATTTCAAGTGATATAAAATAATACCGGGATTAAAATAATGCTATTTTGTCCGCGTACCCGTCAATGGTTTTCATGTCAATAAAAAGTACTCGTATGAGTCATGACTACAGAAGAACAGAGAACGGAAAGGATGGATGGATGAGCGAGGGAGAGTAAAGACTTGGCTTTTCACGTTGGGGTTTGAACTATTTCCAAAATGTCCATTTTAGAAGACAAAAACAGTAAATAAATAAAATGCCCGCCAAAAGAAACTGCAAATCAAGAAGCACTTGCTACTTTAACAGTGCCAACCGCCTATCATACTCTCTTCAAAATCATCAAAACAAACCTTGCAATCAATTACCAGTATAAACTCTCAAACTTCAATCACCATTGGAATCAAGAAACACAGCAATGGATCTCCATTCCAATACTTTCACTCTCCCTTTCTTCTTCTGCTTTCTACTTTCTTTTGGTTCCTCCACCCCTACCCCACCATCTCCACCACCCTCTTCCTCTGCCCATGCTGCTGCAGACGCACTACGCAACCGTGGCTACTCCCTCTTCGCTTCCACCCTCGACTCCTCCACCACCACCACCAACAATTTCTCCGGCACAATTTTGGCTCCACCAGATTTCATTTTCTCCTTCGCCACCGCCAATATTTTTCCCCCACGCCCCTCCTCTGTTATCCTTCTTTACCACACTCTCAAGAACCCGCTCACATGGGCCCACCTGTCGTCCACTTCCAATGGCGCTGAAATTCCAACTCTTTACAATAACAATTGTCTCTTCTTTTTCAAGAGTTTAGCAGGAGATATATTAATTTCTTCGAGAAATACTTCAATTGGGGCTGTTAAAATCAGGCAACCTGACATCTACGTGGGCGATCATATCATTGTTCACGGAATCGACGGTGTACTGGACGCCACGTCAGCAACAGAATGCTCAGTTCCTCAAGTTCAAACTCGAACGTCTGTGGTTCCATCTGAAGATCATCGTTATCTTCTTGATCGCGCAATTAGAGCGTTAAGGAGAAGACGATTCACTGTCGCTGCTACAGCGTTGACTGTTAAAAGATTAGAGCTGTTAAGGCTGACTTCCATCTCCGTTTTTGCGCCGTCTGATACGGCTTTGTTCTCCCGCCCTGACGGTTTCCGTTACGATTACCGTCACCATGTTGTTCCCCAACGGTACCGTTTTGGGGATCTGGCGAGGAGCGCGAAGGGGAGTGTGGTTGTAGAGACTCTTGCTCCGAACAAGACGCTCGTCGTGAATTTCGTCGACGGCGTTGTGAATGTTAACGGCGTTGTTGTTAATAGAACGGAAGTTTATCGGAATCGGTGGATTGTTGTGTTATTTGTGTCGATGTCGTTAGATGACGCCGTGAATTTGCTTGATTACGGCAACTTTGCACCTTCTCTGGCGCCGGTGACAATGGAGATCCGTTATCCCGATGAGATTGTTGATAGTTCTCCCGCCGGTGTTCCATCTCCGTCGCCGTCGACAACCGAGATCCCTTATCCTGATGAGATAATTGACGGTTTTAACGATGGAGTTCAATCTCCGGCGCCAGCGACAATGGAGATCCATTATCCCGTTGAGATCAATAACGGCTTTACTGACGGAGCTCAATCTCCGGTGTCGGCGTCAATGGAGATTCGTTATCCCGATGAGATAAGTAATGCTTCTGGCGCCGGAGTTCATTCTCCGTCGCCGGCGATTATAGACATTCCTTATCCTGATGAGAGAATTAATGCTTCTGCTGCCGGAGTTCAATCTCCGGCGCCACCGATGGCGATAAATGAAGTGATTGATCCAGGATGTGTGTTCGGAATCCCGGTGGGAATCGAAGGCGGCGATCTACTCTGTCCGGCGAGTGGTCAGCAGAAGGGCAAATTAGAGGAGATGGAGGATTTGAATGATGGACACGTGGCTTCTTATCCACCGTCGAATGTAAAGGAACAGCTATCTGAGGTTGTGAATCAATCTGTGCCGTTGATTTCAAGTGATGAGTCTGATCGAGGTTCAGTGGATAGGGATGGGGAAGAACAGAATAGGATGAATATTATAGATGAGAACCATACAAGCTTGGCTGATGATCTCTTCTTTTATTTCTAGATTCTGAGTGCGATTTTTTGTAAAATTAGAGCTGAATTTGGAAATTAGGAAAAATTGTTGTTTACACTTTTGTATAAAAGAGTGGATTTGATTCATTTCATGTTTCTACTTTCTCGTTTGCTTCCTTTATTTTTGATAATATTTTTTTTTGTGTGTGTGTGCTAATTTTGGTGAACAAACTGAAACAGGCAACAAAACAATTTTATTTATTTATTTATTTTTGTTTGAAGAAGATTTCGCATTTTCCACATTTAAAGAGCCAAGCCAGCATGAATCTGGAATGGTTAAACAACAAAGGAATATTGAACTGGGAAATTGCAATTTCAATTCAGACATCTTTTTATTTCCTTTTTAACAAGTCCAATTAGTTGCTAGTATTAACTACTACTATATGATTCCGAAATAATTAATACTCTACCTTTTCTTCAATCTCCATTTCTTTTTCTTTACTTTTCAACCTTTTGCCATTCATCTACTCATACATAAAGTTCTTCTTCTTTTTATATTAAAAAAAAACATGGCCTAATTATCCGGTTTGGTCAATATTCCCACGTGGTATATTTAAGATTTGTAATTTAATTAGATATGACTTTTTAGACTCACTAGCAAGCACCGATCTATAGCTATTACATCCAATATTTAGATTATATCTATTTAAAGGAGGTACTAAGAACTAATTAATAGAAGAAAAAGGCAAAGAAAATTATAAAAGTAAGAAGAAAGAAAAGCGATATAAGATCCGTTTAATTGTTCTACTTCTACACAGGTGTCAATGGTTCGGTTCGGCCATTATTTATAAATTTTGTAGCATACCATTTTTTCAGTTATTCTATTATATATTATCAAAATTAGATTTTTTGAAACCGTCCCAATCATGTCGATTTCTCTTCGACATCGGTACGGTTCGGTTAATTTTTAATTTTTTTTAAATATCATGTAGAATTCACGAGTAGAAGTAGAGTGCAATTACATACGTTCTTTTATATGACTTAGCAAAACTCTCTAGACATTTAGTGATGAATTAAAAAAAATGAAAGATAGCTAGAGTATAGATCCATCAACTATTCTACAACAACGTAAAAGAAACCAAGCAAAGACAAAGAAAATATAAATCATAGGAGTGGAAAGATATTAACCAAGTTGGGACTCAAGAATAAAGTACATAGAAGATTAAAAATTCAAAAAGATAATCTAAATTATATGAAAGGAAACATATTCAATACATTATAGTTTGCTACTCATAATCGCTAGAATACTTTGTGTCTTGCTAATAAAGATACTTGAAATAACTTAGTTTAAGTAGAAATAGCATAATATGTTTTAGAAAATAGTATTTTAAGTTTAATTACTTGATGGCTTGTAACAGTTTTCACAATTCCTAGTCCCAAAGAAAAATTTAATGCATTACTATTTTTAAACTTACTAGATAAATATATTTTTCACATGTAAAATTTATTCGGTACAGTTCGGTATTTTTTTGGTTTTTTCGGTTTATTTTTGTAAAATAAAAAATCTACCCTAATTATCGGCACAGTTATAGATTTATAAAAAATCATACATTTCTTACAAAGAAACCTAAATATCGGTTCGATGTGGTACTGTTCGATCGGTTTAATCATTTTTTAAATATCCATTGACACACTTGCTTCTACCTATCTTCATTACATAGAAATAAACAAACTTTAGAAATTAGGGGAGAAATTCTACACTTTTTCTCGAGTTAAATTAGCAATTCCTTTCACATAAGGTTGTTATTGTATACATAGACGAAGCTAAGATTTGAAGTTTATGAGTTCGAAATTCTAGTCCTTATAAGTTACTAAATTCTAAATTAATATTTTGCACATATTCAATAAATTTCTTAAGATAAATACAGATTTAAATCAAAGTTATTGGATTCAACTGAACCTGTAGTGTTAACACCATCAACGCCCCTATATGAAAAAAAAAATATAGATATTATATAACTAAAAAGAACATAATAAAATCTAAATAGAGTTTGGACATTCCAGGACAAAAGTTAATGTATCCGAATATAGATCGTTCAATATGTAGCCATCATTTTACTTGTTGACTAGATTAGTTTTAACAAATATAAAGTTTAAACCATTAGTTGTGGTAGATTTATTTCTTAGTGCCCTTTGGAGGATTTTTATCCTCTAAATTTAATGATTCCCCTCAAGAAATTAAAAAGGATAAAACCTTATCCTTCTATTGGAAAAGGAAATAAAGAAAAGGGATATATATTTTTAATTCTAAAATAGCAGGGAACATATTTTTAATTCTAAAATATCTAACTTTTTTACTCGTACATAATATTTATATCAAGGCAAGCTCCTACTAGATCCTACTATTCCTGATATTCCTACTGGATTTGAGCAACTCGAGTATGAACACTGTATCGCTATGCCCCTCGCTTAGCCCCGCTCTTTGGTTTAGGATGGATCCGGACTGGAAGCGAAAATACCGTAAAAATGGCTTCTTTCTTTGTCTCCGCTGGACTCACGAAAACAAAATAAATAATGAGCAGACCAGCCCACTTTGATAAGTGGGTTCATTTCATGTATTTTTGTTTTGTTTTGAATAAAGAAGTTGCTTAAGACTGAGTCCCATTCTTTAGAATCGTTTTAAGTTAATAAATTCAAGATAAGTGTACTCGCTCTAGTAGCGTGTTTGCCATATAAATATTTGTCACTTAATCACGGTTAAATGTATCCAATATGGCGATCAACCGATATTGGTCGGTATTTTTTTGTCGGTTTTTAGCAATTTTTAGTAGTGTGTTTGTCATTGTTTCCCGTGAAAATGATAATAACAATTAAATTTGATTTAGTGGTTCTAAAAATACGTAATCTATTTTTATGCTAGTTGTTAGGCAATTGATGCTATGTGAAAGACTTAGAAACAAGATAAGAGCTTGAGAGTAAGGTGGTAACCAAACCGACTGATCAATAATCGGGGCCTCGAGCTTGCTTATCCGAGGGTCTCGGGGTCGAGTCTGAAGCTCGGCTATGAGCTATCTAGGGTGGTCGATGGAGAACACCAGTTATAAATAAATGGCGAAATGGCTTCCTTGCCACTTAAACTTGTAGGGCTTTTGAAAGCCGATACACAAACTTTCGTCTTTCCCATTTAAACACTCAAACTCGTGAAACCTATAACTAATAAACACCTTTGACCATTGACTATACTTATGTGGCGATATCTTATCTTACGTGGACATAATGCGTACAAGTCACATTCAAATGGTGCGTGTATCTGTTATTATTCATTAAAAAGATTGTAAAATAAAAAAAAACAGAAACTATAAGGAAAACCAAAAAAGAAGAAGAAAATGGTGGCTGGGTTTATTGACTCTGCCTTATTCCGCCGGTTCCTCCAAAAAAGAGAAATCAACCATGCAGCTAGACTGCCGAAATTTTTATCAATTCCTATGGGAGATAAATTGAGAGAAAAATTGAGGTCTATGAATGTTACCGGAGAAAGGATTGGATTTGAAGGCCTAGCTCCACCGGCTCTGATGACGGAGACGGCGAATTTTCCGAGGGAAACGATAGGGAGAATTACAGTGAATGATGCTAGGAAAATTTTGAGGTTTTCTCAGTTGGAGAAAGTGAAATTGAGACTTAGAGATATGCCTATAAACTCTATTTCGTACTCTAAATTCATTGAGATCTGTAGTGAAGTTTGTAGCAACAAAGAACAGGGTTTGGAGTTTGCAAAGATGTTGAACGATTCAGGCAGCGTCATCGTTTTTGGTGACGTCGTTTTGCTCCGTCCCCATCAGGTAAAAATTGCACCGCTATGGTAAAGAAGAAAATAAGGGAAATAGAAAAAAAGTAGAAATTAATAAATTTATTCCAGCACATCTATGGGGTTTGTTTCCCTTGACGTGTAACAATCTCATTGGTCATTTGCTGACTGGATGGACACGTCTGTGAATGTGTAATACACGCACGTAGGTCAAGGGTCAAATGTGTTTATTAGTTAAGGGTTTCACGAGTTTGAGTGTTCAAATGGGAAAGTCCAAAGTTTATGTATCGGCTTTCAAAAGCCTTACAAGTTTAAGTGGTCAGGAAGCCATTTCGCCTAAATAAATCAATGACGGCTCTATGTGACCAATAACAAGCAATAAATGATGAACTTTAAGTAGAACACAATAAATACGAGCAATAAATAAAGTAATGAGACCAAGAGAATATGTTAGAGAGAAGAGAGAATGTTCTTGCATATTTTGTTTGGAGCAACAAATGTTTACAAAATGACAAGGATCCCTTTTATATAAGAGGGGGAATCCCAACATAGTACAAGTGCATTTATTACAAATATATGGAGATGAGACATCTAGTTAATGACATGATACGGGCTTAGACTAGCCTGAAAAACTTTGTCGGCTCTAGCTTCACGCCTTGGGAACTCCCCACTTTCTTTCTGTGATCGTCGGTCTCATACTGCCCTGAGGTCGAGCGTCGATGGCCCTCGAGGGATGAAACTCGACCGTGAGTTCGAACCTTCGAGACATCGCAACGATGGAAAATTGGACCCTCCGATTTTATTGTATACAGATAGTCCCCGCATTTCTTAGAGTAGAACGATGAGAAACGACCTTGATAACCATCTTTCCGAATTTTTCGCGATAATGTTATACTGATGATGTCATATTCATGACATAGGCTTTTGTGGCAACCGAGGCATCCTGTTGACTTGTCTTTTCAGTGCCTTTCAATGCACTGCCGATTCTCGTTCTTCTAAGCGATAATATCGCAGCAGATTCAGTTCCAAAAATGCATTAATTGCGCCCGCCGATACGTCTTTCAAGGATATTAATGGCATCGTCGGTTGCATTTTTCAAAAGAGTATTGATTGTGCCCGCTGATTACTCTGCCCTCTCTCTATAAATGGGGTCTTTCTGGAACCAATTCTTTATTCAAGTGTCTTCCAATATCTTTCTATCCTTTTTTTCTTGCCATCCTCATCCATTGTTATCTACCATGTTTGAGGCCCACGGCCTTAAGGTTACATGGTGGCATTCTCATCGGCCACGCCATGACCTTTTTCCTGGGACTTTCCTTGCCGAGCGAGATTATATCGTCTTGTTGTTGTTGTTGGCTCGAGATGACGAGATAGGGGGCCGATTTCTTCCGACTTGGGAAGATATTTGGACTCTACACCGCTGCTCACGAGGGTGTTCGAACTATACACCGTTGCTCACCTTCCTACCCCGGCCTGGTGTGGCACTTCATCCTTTTTGCTTTCTGTGGGGTGAAGTGGCGCCTCTTTCCAGTAGCTTGCACGGTGCAATGTCCCAAGAAATGGACTCAAAGTAGCCGTGCAAGTGAGGCCGACGCCCGCCAAGTCTTCTACCGGGTCGTGATCTTCCTGGCTTGGTGAAAGCCTTTGCTCTTTGGTGGGTTATGGCATTTTTTCATCCTTTTCTGCTTCTTCACTTTCCTCTTCTTCATCTTCTCCATCGGAGATACCATTTTGGAAGATCGAGACAAGACCCCCAAGGAGATGGCGCTCGAAGATACTGCCGCCAAGGATGCTCCCTGGAGAATAGGCTAGGCTCAAGGTTTTAATTGTATATGCACCTTTTTGCTTCTTTGTTCTGTGTAAGGACCCCTAGCGGGCTTTTGTAATCACGAGCTTAAGAATATAAAGATATTTCTCCAATTTTGTCTTTGATTTATGTTATGTTTTCTTTTATTTGCATTTGTGGAGATCCTGAATACATGACTCTACTGGTTGGTACGAATGTTGAGCCTAGGTACAAGTATCTCGCCGGCTCTTGACCGGTTAGCCCGATTCCCTGTGGAATCTTTTACCGTCCCTTGAGCCAAACCCGGGTTGGATCGATAAGCTTGGGTTATCGGGGACCCCTGACTCCGAGTTGAATAAAAGTAAGGCTTCGAACTCTCGGAACGAAACTTAGCTCTTTTAGATCCCGTGACACCCCTCGAGGGGGAGTTTGCTCGAGTGTCTGAGAATAGAGATAGCTTGATATGAAGACGAAAGATAGCCCTAAGGCTTTATCGGTAGCTTTTGAGCAGGAGTTGACTCGAGCTTAGGCAGTTCGAGGTCCGGAGAATCGGGTAGACGATCCGTACTCGCAATAGCGGAAATTCTCGGAGTAGGATGCCACCCCGAGGTTAAGCTTATATACAAGTGGCTCCTTTTAGAGCTCAATTTCTTCTTGAGAGAGGTCCTCGAGATAGGGTACCATCTCAGAACTTGCAATGGTGGCAATGGCTTTCTAGAGCCTATCTTCCTTTGGATGGAGGTCCTTGAGATTGGGTACCATCTCAGGACTTGTAGTGATATTAATGGCTTCATGGAGCCTTTCTTCTTTTTGGTGGAGGTCCTCGAGATCGGGTACCATCTCGGGACTTGCAGTGATGCCAATGGCTTCCTAGAGCCTAACTTCTTTTTGATAGAGGTCCTCGAGATCGGGTACCATCTCGGGACTTGCAGTGATGCCAATGGCTTCCTAGAGCCTAACTTCTTTTTGATGGAGGTCCTCGAGATTGGGTACCATCTCGGGACTTGCAGTGATATCAATGGCTTCCTGGAGCCTAAATTCTTTTTGATGGAGGTCCTCGAGATCGGGTACCATCTCAGGACTTATTTGGTGCGGGGGTCTCCGACCCTAAAATGTCACACGATGTTCGTCAAATGGACGACATAGCTGCAAAGTGACTGAGGCGATCCCACCAGCACATCTTCCCAAAGTGATTTCGTCCAGCATTTTAATCCGCCTCTAAGACAGCGGATCATCGCCACTTTTTCCATACATATGGTTGTTTTCGCCCCTTTGGAGATTCCACCATTCTGAGTAGTTACCCTTTTTTCCTCCATCAGGCCTTTCATTATTTCAGTATTAACGCTCTTGCCTAAATTCCAACTCCAGTTCTCTAATTTTGCTTCAGTCATTACTGCTATATCAGGATCCGTTCGGCAGGGAGGAGAGAGTTCCGCCCCCGGTTCTTGCCTTGTTGGCGTAGCGCCGCTGATGCTAAGCGGGCCTGACTCGGGCATTTTGCTTCAATAGGAGACTTTTTGTCAGAAAAGTACCCCGATGATTAGGATCAAGAGGGGGGAAAGGTAGTACTGCAGATACCTTCCCTAGAAGAGAGCATCACGGACCGTGCCGAGGGGTTTTTGAATGTGTACACGTATCCTTTTACACTTAGCCCTCTTGATAGGGTTGTGCTCAACTTCTGTTTAAAGTATCGGGTTACCTTGGCGCAAATTCACCGGTCATTTTTGCGGATAGTGTTGATGATGAGGTTCTTTGCGAAGATTGCAGGGCTTGAATTCACGCTCAGTCATCTTATCAGGCTATACCGGCCTTTTCATCATCGAGGTCTGCTAACCTTACGATGCCGGTCGACCACGCCTTTTGTTTTTGATAATGAAGAAGACGGAGATCGGGAGTGGATGAGCCAATTCGTCCGAGCACGGACTATTGATATTATCCCCGTGGAGTTTATGCCATTCCCTGAGGAATGGAATTATACACATAAATGGTACACTCGTGCCTTCGCAGCTTTCTAATTATGGTGAAGTAGTGTTCTGTAAATGTGCCTTCTTTTCCTCTTCTGTAGCAATTTCATGGATGTCGTGCGAGGTCCCTGATCTGCCAGATTGGGCTCGGGAGTTGGCGACCCACTCTACCTGCGGTGAGCGTAAGTGACGAGCTTTGTCTAGGGGCAGATGGGAAGCAAAACATCACAGTATGCGCTGTGCGATCTGTTCCCTTCCCTTCTTTTAATTGGAAAAACATTTTCTTTTTCTGCGCACTAACCCTGTTATTGCAGGCATCGGGGAGCCTTCTGAGGTGAGGTCGTGCCCCCTTGGAGATGGAGAAGGACCGTTATCTTCTGGGCTAAAGTATGATAACAATAAGCAAGAGATACCTTTGTAGGACGACGGTGCTCAAAGCAAGGCGAACCTAGACCGGGGGCCTGAAGTGGAAGTTTTGACTGAGCCTGCCGTGCCTGTGATTTCTAATTTTGGAAAGGCGGTTTCTCCTCCGCTGTCGTCTTCTTTTTTTGTCGAAGGCACTTCGAGGGATACTCGAAACCCGAGATCATATGCACTGAGCTACCGTGCCCCGACCGGGGTTGACTCTTTCGAAGCTAAGGGAGCTAGGCTAGCAGATGTGCGCTTGACCTTCGAGGAAGCCCAATGACTTCACTCTGTGGTGAGTTTTGGCACAAGCCTTTCGAGTTTCGTGCCTTCCCTTCCTTATTGAGTTTTCTTTTGCAGGCCTTCGACAAGCTTAAGTCCGAGCTGCTTCGCCAGGAGGATAGGCTACGGAAATCTCTAGATGAGGAGAAATCCCTTAGGCTCCTTTGTGATGAAAGGGAAGTCGAGTTGGCACACTTACAGTATGAGGCAAGTCGGAGCTTGAATTATGAGAGCTACTTGACAGAGCAGGTAGTTTTTGTTCCGAGTGAGCGTGTGTTCCTCCTTCCAGCTCCCGAGGCTAATGTTTCGTTTATTTCAGTTACAGAAAAAGACGGGGGACTTGGAGCACCTTCGGGACGGGGTTGGCCGAGCCAAGCGCGAGTATGATGAGTTAAAGGCTCAGGCGGACGCTCAGGCTTCGACAGAGAAGGGTGCTCTAGATAAAGCTTCTACCCTTGAGGTTCAACTTCGCTTAGCTCGTAATAATAGTTTGGTTCGAACAGATATGATTACAAAGCTCGAATCTTAGCTTTTGAAGATAAAGAGCGAGGTTGTGGATGCCCGGGCTGAAGCTGTAATGAGCTAAACTAGGGCTGACCAGAAAGTGGCGGTTTATTTGAAGGACGCTACTGATGCTCAAGCTGGGCTGAGAAGGACCCTTGACTGCGAGGACAAGAGCAAGGAATATACTTGGTGTAAGTCTCGAAGGGAAACCTTCGAGGAGATCCATGCTAGGGGCTTTGACTTCTCGAAAGAGGTGAAGCGCACGAAGGCGGACGAACGTGGTGCTAAGTTACTTCTGTCCGACACCGAGGGTAGCGAGGATGAGGCCGATGGGCCATAGCCCCCAAGGGGGGCGTAGATTTCCTTTTCTGATTCTATATATAGTACTTTTGAAGTATGTTGCAAATGGAGCTTGTATATTTTCGCATGTATGTATAAAAGGAAAGCCTCACGGTTTTATTTTTTCTACATTTTTTTGCCTTGATTTTAGCCAGATGAACTGGTTTTTGAGTTAGAAGGAATCCTTAGATTCGTGGTATGGCCCTAAGGCTCATTAAGCTGGCACGTAGGCTCTTACACGCTTGGTCGATACGACCTTTGGTTTTAGTGCTGGCGACAGTGGCTGTTACGCTTTTGGTCGGTGCGACCTTCGATTTTAGTGCTTATGATAGTGGCTCTTGTGCGTTTGCTCTTAGGCATATTTAGTTAATTGTTTTGGGTTCAGTCTCCTAATCGAGTTTCGATTTGAGCTGATTCGACCCTCAAGTTTTTGAATTGCAAGCTGGCCCTTAGGCTCTTACGTATTGGGTTGGTGCGACCTTTTGCGTGGGCTGGCGGCAATGGCTCTTACGCCTTAGGTCGATGCGACCTTTTATGTGGGCTAGCGAAAATGGATCTTATGCCTTAGGTCGATGCGACCTCTAATATAGGCTTTATTTTTCCCTCGTTAAGGACTTTTTGAAATAGTGTTTGTCTGACTCTTCGACGGTTTATTAAAAAACCTCGATTGTGAGTCGTTATATGGCGATGATCGAGCACCTCGGGAGGTTTGGCTCAGAGGCTGAGTATCTCAAAGCCAGTGTTTTGGAGCTGACATGGTCGAAGCTCTTTTGCCTATGTCGAGGGTAGCCTGTTTAATCGGTTCTTTCCGAAGTATATTCGAAGTAATTAAAGGCCTGTGATTTGTAGCGACGGTCGAGCGTCCCCGAGTCGCATTAGTTTGGCTGGTACAGCCTTGTGACCGGAGTCACTTGTGTTTGGTCGGAGCCTTTAAGTCCCGATTGTTCTATATGAGCACGGTTCGCTCGACCGTTTGGCCCGGTACATTATTTTCCTATCGAGACCCTTCTTGGCGTATCTTGGCTTCTTTGAGTTGGTGACCTTTCGGGGGGCTACCCCCAGTATTCGAGGTTGATTGCAAAAGAAGCCTTGAATACTTGTTGAGTCTTCCTCGGGTAGCATATGGGTGTTGCCTCGTTAAAAACCTCGCCGATAAAACCCTTTTTGGGATAAAAACCTGGTCGAAGGAAAAGAGTGCAACACATGCTTTTGAAACCTAAGGCCTTCAAGTTGGAGAGCGCTTTGGCCGTTTCGATCGGATACTTGTACTCAGGTCAGTGTAGAATGTAATTGAAAGAGAAAGGAGACGGTCATACCTTAGTGTAGAACGTGCCGGCGATATTTCGAGCCTTGATTTATTTCAGTCGCTTGTGATGAGGACGTGGTGTGGTCCCCTACTTCGTTTAGTCGGGGATAGCCGAGAGTGTAGCTTTTTATCACTATTTTACTGTTTGCTTATCCTTTCGGCTTATTCGAAGGTGGAGGCACTGGTGTCGGGGTCATATCGTGCACCGCAAATATTTCTCTCACCATATGCTGTTCCCCGTAGACGGTCTTAATCCCATCTTTTGTGGGGAATTTCATCACTTGATAGAGGGTGGATGGTACTGCTCTCATGCAGTGTATCCATGGCCTTCCGAGCAAGGCGTTGTACTTCATATCTCCCTCGATGACATGGAATTTGGCATTTTGGGTTGTGCCAGCCACATTGACTGGGAGGGTGATTTCCCCTTTTGTTGTTTCGCCTGCCATGTTGAATCCGTTGAGGACTCGAGAGGCGGGTACGATTTGGTCAAGCAGTCCGAGCTTCTCTACCACCCTCAACCTGATAATGTTGGCCGAGCTATCTAGATCCACAAGTACACGTTTAATTTGAAATGTATTTACAAGAAAAGAAATTAACAGTGCGTCGTTGTGAGGCTGACACAAGGTCTCGATGTCCTCGTCGCTGAATGTGAAGGCATCCTCGGGTATGTAATCCCGAGTTCGCTTTTCTCTGGTGATGGATATTTTTGTTCTTCTCATCATAGGCTCATCTAGGGCATTGATGCCTCCTAAGATCATGTGGATGACATGTGGTGGCTTATTTGTTTCGTTCTTTTTGGTCGCTTCTCTTTCTCTGAACTGATTTTTGGCCCGGTCATTGAGGAATTCTCGGAGTTGACCTTTACTGAGCAATCTGGCTACTTCTTCTCGGAGTTGGTGGCAATCCTCGGTCCTGTGACCGTGCGTGTTGTGGAACTCACACACTAAGTTATGATTTCTTTGTGAAGGATCTGATTGCACAGTCTTGGGCCACCTGGCGTCTCTGATTTTACTTATGGCAAACACGATGTCTGATACATCGACATTGAAGTTGTATTCCAACAAGCGAGGTGCCTCCATTGGACCTGTGAGCCTACCGAATCCGGCTCTGCTGATGAGTCCCCGAGGATTCTAGCCTCGGTCCATCCTTCGGTCATTGCGAGGTATGTTACACCTCGGGGCGTTTCTCCTGTCGTCGGTGTATGGCTGGTACCTTTCCTTATTCAACTTTGGCTCCTTCGCCAGAAGCCTGCTTGGTATACCGAGCCCGAGGGGGCTCCTAGTTGATCGTCCTCGAACCTGATTTTCGATTGATATCGGTTGTGAATGTCCGACCAGGTCATAGTGGGATATTCGACCAGGTTCTGTTTCAGCTGCTTCGAAGCCACCAAGCTTCGCTCATTCAAACCTTGAGTGAAGGCCTATACTGCCCAGTCATCGGAGATTGGTGGTAGTTCCATTCGTTCCATTTGAAAGTGAGATACGAACTCTCGCAGCATCTCGTTCTCCCTCTGCTTGATCTTGAAGACGTCAGACTTCCTTGTTGCTACTTTGATGGCACCGGTATGTGCCTTTATGAAAGAATCTGCCAGCATGGCAAATGAGTCTATGAAGTTAGGAGCTAGGTTGTGATACCACATCATGTCCCCTTTCGAGAGTGTTTTCCTGAACTTCTTTAGAAAGACAGACTTGATCTCGTCGTCCTTTAAGTCGTTTCCCTTCACTACACAAGTGTAAACATAACGTGCTCATTGGGGTCTGAGGTTCCATTGTATTTCGGAAGGTCTGGCATTCTGAACTTCTTTGGAATGGGTTTTGGAGCCACTTCCTATGGGAACGACCTTTATATGAACTTCTTCTAATCCATATCTTTCAGGATCGCGGGTGCGCCCGGAATTTGGTCGACCTTGGAGTTGCAGGTTTCGACCTTTTTGTCGTTGGCTTCTAACTTCTTCTCGCCCGATTCGATCCTCTTTGCGAGGTCCTCGAGCATCTTTACGATGGCAGGGTCGGCTACCGACCCGTTGTTGCTTGATCTCTTCGATACCTGAGCTGGGGGAGTCGCCCCCGACGCTACCGTGCTAGGAGTTTTCTGGTGACTTTGTAGCTGAGCAATAGCTAGATGTTGTGCCTGCAACATTTCAAAAATAATGTAAAGGCTAACCTCCCATTTTTCCCTAGCCGGGGTTTTCTGAACTTTTTGTTGGTCTCCTTGGAGCACGCTCCTGTCAGTGTGGGAGCTTATATCGACGCGTTGGGCATCGCATGAGACAGCGTCCACATGAATCGGTTCTGGTGCGTTCTTAGGGTTTGTGGTGGTACACCAACACTTGGAACATCCACACCATTTTCTCTGTGGTTCTCAAGATTGTTGTTCACTGAGTCAGACATTTTGACCTGAAATCAAAGATCTTGGGCGAGAAGAAGTGTGAAAGATAACTTGCGTTATGTAGTTAAACTAGCAAGAAAATAATCACTATTATTTTTAGCCTACGGTGGGCGCCAAACTAGAGGTGATCTATGCATAGTCATTCCAGGTTCACGCATGTTGAAGATAGTTGTTATAAAATTAATAGAACCTAAAATGGATGCTGTTTACCGTAAAAATGGTAATAACAATTAAATTTGATTTAGTGATTCTAAAAATACGTAATCTATTTTTATGCTAGTTATTAGGCAGTTGATGCTATGTGAAAGACTTAGAAACGAGATAAGAGCTTGAGAGTAAGGCGGTAACCAAACCAACTGATCAATAATCAGAGCCTCGAGCTTGCCTATCCGAGGGTCTCGGGGTCGAGTCTGAAGCTCGGTTGTGAGCTATCTAGGGTGGTCGATGGAGAACAACAGTTATAAATAATTCAATGACGGCTCTCTGTGGCCAATAACAAGAAATAAATGATGAACTTTAAGTAGAACACAATAAATACGAGCAATAAATGAAGTAACGAGATCAAGAGAATATGTTAGAGAGCAGAAAGAATGTTCTTGTATATTTTGTATGAAGCAACAGATATTTACAAAATGACAAGGATCCCCTTTATATAAGAGGGGGAATCCCAACATAGTATAAGTGCATTTATTACAAAGATATGAAGATAGGACAGCTAGTTAATGCCACGATACGGGCTCAGACTAGCATGACAGACTTTGTCGGCTCTAGCTTCACGCCTTGGGAACTCCCCAATTTCTTTCTGTGATCGTCGGTCTCATACTGCCCCGAGGTCGAGCGTCGATGGCTCTCAAGGGATGAAACTCGACCGTGAGTTCGAGCCTTCGAGACGTCGCAACGATGGAAAATTTGGACCCTTCAATTTTACCGTATACAGTCATATCAACATTTATTTTGTTACTTAATCATAGTTATCTTGCAATAAATTTTAGTTGTTAATATTAAATTATATGATTTGATATAAATACCTTTCTAATATATATATATATATTGGGTTTAGGGTTTTAGGTAAAATATGCTTAGTCATATATTATAAGGACCAAATATGAATTTATCAATAGTTAAGGTGCTACTATCATTAATTATATGGAATCTTGTATACTCCACATGTTAAGTTCCAAATAAATATTCGAAAAAAATGTTCCAAATGAAAAAGGTTTGCTAATAAATATGTAGTACACTAGTGCATTTCTCCGCGCTTCGCGCGGACATAAAAACCTTATTAAATATAAACGATAAAATTTTATAATATCTGAATATTAAAAATATGTTAAAGGTTATTGTTAGCTTTCAAATCCAAATTGATTAAAGTTCAAGTTCATTATTAAAAGTAGTAAAAACATAAATAATTCACAGGTTAATTTTTTGTAATTCCAATCGGGATGAAACAAATAAAAATTTTGTATACTCAGACAAACGTTAGTTAGTTCTACATATTGATTAAAGTACATATATAATGATTTGACCATAATGTAGTTTAAAAATGTAAGTTCATACTGATCTTATTAAATTATATGGATTACTCTAAGTACTGATTAATGCATATGGATTACTCAAGACCAATGACACTATTATCCTTAAATTGTTAATCTAAGTACTGATTTTTGACATCCAAATGTAGATGCTCCCTTGACATTAATTATTGTATCTTATATCTCCTCCATGTTTTCTATCGACGACGGTATCATTTAAAATTTGAGTGATCTCTCTCTTTTTTATATTTGACCTCTAAGTTTTTTTATTTATATCCATGTCAACCACAAACTGTAGTTAATTTTTCAAACAAAAGTACTGTGGACCTTTATTACTTTTGAACTTGTAGGTTATAGATGTAGTACTACTACATGATACAACGCCAATAACTTTAGATATGTCAGTAAGTAAAATTTATTTATACTATAATAGTTAGTTTTAAGTCACGAAGCAATGTAAAGTTAATAATTTAGTGTTAATTTTTCTTTGATTATTAATTACCACTGTAGTTTAAAATTGCAAAACAACTATTTTAGGTGAATAGTAATAATCATATGAGTGAACAAACAAAGCTTTGTTGGAGTTGATGAACTTGAAAAGGGAAAAAGATAAAGTATAATCCACATTCTATAGGAGGTGTTTTGGCTTCATCAAATAGAATGAAAAAGAGAGCAAGCTTTTTGTAATAGTTTGGTAAAAAAAAATAATTAGATGAACATTTCATCTCCATATGATAGGGAATGTAGAAGAGGATCCTTGACATGATAAATCATACGAATTAGTGAACTTGAAAAAAGGTCGTGTATAGCAATATAATGCAAACCTTATATATATAAAGAGAGAGTGCAATATAATACAAACCTTAAGGGAGACCTAACATAACATAATCCATTCAATGAAAGTTAACAATGGTCGAAGAAGTTATAAAACTATTGTTTCCTCTAGTATTTTTTTATTACGAAGTTTTAGCATTCACCTTTATCTTATGAATATAATATTTTTTTACATATATAAATACGTATATTCCCTTTGAAAATAAAAATTATTTATTTTTATAGCTTTTTCATATATTTTAAATGTCAAATGAAAAAAGAAAGAGAGAAAAGTTATTAAAAAAATTAAGGAATGTAACTTAAATGCATGATAGGAGCATTTACATTTGTATTTCCACTTCCTTTCCTTTGCTATGTTTTATTATTTATTCAGTATATTTAGATTTTTTTTTATTTGCTGCGCTTTTATTTTTCTCTTTAATTTTCCTCCTTTTCTCTTTCTATGCAATTCTCTGTCTTATTCCCTTACTCTGTAATCCGCCGCCTCCTCCTCCCCATTCTTTTTCGATCATCACAACAAAATCTGTCCTCTACTCAAAAAAAAAAAAAAAAAGCAAAGAATATCACCTAAGCTTATAGGATCCTCCACAAAACCATCACATTTAAGACTCCAAAAATGAAGCAGATGAGTTAAAATATAAATAGATATAGTTATTCGAAAAATCCGTCAATAAAAGCAATATGTAAATAACTTGTTTCATTAGATGAATAAAACCGCCATTGATAATGAACATCAGCAATACCATGTTACTTATCCGCAAGTCATGTTACTTTTGACTTCTGAAAAGGTTTCGTTGACGCCATTAGAGCAACATGTGCATCCTATTACAAACTCATCAGCGGTCACAATAGTGAACATTTTAAAAACTAAGACGACTTGCCGCAAATCAAACCCACTGCATAAAGTTACTCAATATAAGAGTAGTAGGAGGAAAAAATGGAGGAAGATGCAATTTATAATGTATTAAACAAATGAGGGTTATGGATTAGAAAAGTTATAATCCAAGATGCTATTTATAACATATTAAACAATTGGGGGTTATGGACTTGAAAAGTCACAACCCTAAGTAAGATGTGAGTTATGGATGTAAATTTTTAAAATAAGATAAATGGTTAAAATAAAAAAGAAAATGCCAAAGATAAGAAAAAAAAAAGAATTCCTACACTACGAGGATGCCACATCATCTTGCCAATTGCCTCCTTGGATAAGATCCATTCCTACTGCTTTCTTCTCAAAATTAAACTCCACTGCAATGTCCGAATGGTGCTGATCTAAAGTTTCATTCGCAAGTCCCAAAACAGATTGAAACCAAAAAGAAGAGCAACATCTGTCTATAAGCAATAATAGGGTGGATAAGTTTATGAATTGTTTGAACTATTGTAAGTTGATTGATCTAGGCTTCCATGGTAGCCGTTTTACATGGACTAATAAGCGTCGGCATGGTAATACAATTTTAGAAAGACTTGATCGTTTCCTAGCAAATTATGAATGGCTAAATTTGTACCCAGACGCTGTGGTTAAACATCTCCCACGGACCTTTTCGGACCACTGCCCCTATTAATTACCCTAGAATCTTCCCCTAGAATACAACAAAATTTTTTTCGCTTTGAAACAATGTGGGCATCTCACCCACAATTCCCAGCATTAGTTAGGAATGTTTGGGCGGGGAATCACTCATTACTAGATACTACTAAATTATTCCAGGCAGTGGTTACGCTTTGGAATAAGCAAGAATTTGGGAATATATTCCAACAAAAAAGATCTTTGCTAGCCAGACTAGCAGGAATTCAGGCATCCGTTCACTACCCTACTAGCTTATTCCTACAAAATTTAAAATCACATCTTTCTATACAGTTCAGTAATATTTTACGTCTGGAAGAAGAATTTTGGAAATTAAAATCACGCATTAATTGGTTAAATGAAGGAGATGCGAACACCAAATTCTTCCATTTGTCAATTCTTCATAGGCGTCGAAGGAATAGAATTTATAGTTTAAGGGATGTAATTGGTAACTGGATTACTGACCAGTGTGAACTTAACCAACATATCCTTACTTTTTATCAAACTCTATTTACAACTGATCAACTGTCTTCCGTTCATGCTTATTTTGACTTAAATAGTTGTGCGCTTTCAAATCATGAACATCAATTTTTGGATGCACCTCTTGTTCATAAGGAAGTTAAGTGTGCTCGCTTTAGTTTCAAACCCTACAAGGCACCTGATCCGGATAGTTTTCATCCATTTTTCTATCAAAAATTTTGGTTGGATGTTAGCAATAAAGTTACTCTATTTTGTCAAAATGTCTTTGCTTCCAAGACAATCCCCCAAGAATTAAATCAAACATTTATTTGTCTTATTCCTAAGGTGAAAAGCCCTACCACTATCCAGCACTATCGCCCTATAAGTTTATGTAATACATTATATAAGCTGATTACGAAGATCATTGTTAATAGGTTAAAGCCTGTCATTAATACAATTATAGGACCTACCCAAACGAGTTTCCAACAAGGGAAGCGTGCTTCTAATAATGCTATTATAGTACAGGAAGCTTTAAATTACTTTAGGAATGCAAAAGGAAAATCGTCCTACATGCTGTTAAAATTAGACCTAGAAAAGGCGTTCGACAGACTAGAATGGTCTTTTATTCGGAGGACTCTTTTATATTTTAATATTTCCCCACCTTTGGTTAGTTTAATCATGTCGTGTGTCACAACATCATCTATCTCTATTCTGATCAATGGCACTAGGACACCTTACTTTACTCCAACTAGAGGAATTCATCAGGGTGATCCTTTGTCGCCTTATCTTTTTATAATGTGTATGGAAATGCTCTCACGTAGCATCTCATTATCAGTTGACTACCTTCAATGGCAACCTATTTGTATAACTAGGAAAGGTCCGTCAATATCACATCTCTTATTTGCAGATGACATTATTCTATTCTCAAAAATATCTACTAAAAGTTGTCATGCAATGATAGATGTGCTAGATCACTTCACTAATGCTTCTGGCCAAAAAATAAACCTTGATAAGTCTAAGGTTTATTTCTCTAAAAATGCTTTACAGAGTAATCGAACTTATGTGACTCAGTCCTTCTCTATTAAGGAAGGGACTGCGTTTGAAAAATATTTAGGCTTTTCGATGTTTCAGACTCGGCCGACAAATAAAGACTTCCAATTCCTCTTAGATAATTTTAAGAATAGGTTAGCCGAATGGAAAACTAATTTACTTACAATGACGGGTCGCACTACGCTAATTAAATATACCCTGAACAATCTTCCAAATTATATTATGCAGTATATTCATATTCCCAAGCATATTCTTAATAAAATGGAGCAATACTAACGGAATTTTCTTTGGGTTACTACCTCAATAAAGAAAAAAAATGCATCTTCTTAAATGGAATATTGTTTCAAGCCCTAAAGATAAAGGGGGGCTGGGAATTCAAAAATTAGAGCAAAAGAATAAAGCTTTATTAGCGGGCCTTGCTTGGCGAATTTTTCAATCACCACAAGCTATGTGGTCAAGGATTCTCATAACAAATACCTCCATAAACGCAATGTTACTAATAATTCACATACATGGGATAACGTTTTGGAAGGCTGGCAGCATTGCCAATTAGGACTTTAATGGAGGATAGGAGAGGGTAACATATTAGTGTTTGGAATGATCCTTGGTTACGGCCAGGCACAACACTACGTTCGATGATTTACGGACCGTTAACGTTGGACCAAAACAATTTAACAGTTTCTCAATTACTTAGAACCACAGGTTGGAATACGAGACTAATTAATTTTGATTTGGGACAAAGTATTACTCGCATGATCAATGCTACGTATGTTTCACAAATGAAAAATCATGGGGATTGTATTTACTGGGGTTTAACGCAAAGGAGAAATTTCATTGTGCATTCTATGTATAATATTCTTGAGTTGGGAGCTCAACAACCTACAAATGAATTAACAAACTTTTCATGGATTTGGAAGCTCCCTATCCATCCAAAAATTAAGAGTTTTATTTGGCTCTTATGCCATCACCGACTACCAACGGGGCTTTATTTAAAAAAAACTACCATCATTCCGGATGCTACTTGTTTTTATTGTCAAAAGGACGATGAATCAATTAAACACATCTTCCTGGAGTGTGAGAATGCTAGCAGATTCTGGAATGACTTAGGAGTGACGCAACTTATTCGTCACATTACGAACTCCACATGCACACATACCTGGGTTCGTAATCTTATTAATTATAGGAACTTCCATTTTCCTTTTAATATTAACCCTAACACGTACTTACCACTTAGCTTATGGAACATTTGGATTACTCGTAATAAAAACATTCACAATAAGATTAGGGATAGTATCCATCTAAAAACAGTTACTCAATAAGCAACTGAATATTCTTTTTTAACAACCTATTCACATAAGACTAATTGCACAACCAAACTGCACAAGGACATCAAGTGGAATCCTCTTAATGCACATTTCTACAAGCTTAATACAGATGGGGCTTATTCACCTACTAAGGCGGGTATATGAGGGATCATTAGGAATTCTAAAGCTGAATGGATTTTGGGCTTTGCAGGAGTTGCTCCATGTAAATCTGCCATTTTTTCAAAACTTTATGCTTTGATGCAGGGTTTGAGATATGCATATGAAAGAAATATCACACCTTTTGAGGTGGAGGTGGATGAAAAGGATATTATATTACTATTTCATACTAAAATTTTTGACCTCTCTAACTTAATTGCTGATTGCAGGTACTATCTGGGCGTACTAGGTAACCCAGCAGTTAAACATGTGTGAGTGCAAAATATGGTAGCAGACCAACTAGCTAAAGTAGGCCACAATTTTGGAGATGCATGGTTGCCAAGAGTGTTTGAAGCTGTTCCCATTTTTGTTGCATCAGTTTTTGAAAGAGACAAAGCCTGTATGGATCAGAGTCAATCAGGCCAGCAAAATTCTTGGCATAATGATAGTGGCAACATGGCTCAACTATCCTATGATGTAATTAGTTGTCATGATGATAATTCCAATAGGATGACCACGACAACTGTAAATAGTAGTAGTAGCTTATGGCTTGAATCTAGCACTACGGCTTGTAATAGGGAGCCAGTTAGGCCCCGACTCTCTGTACGTATTCACTAGTAATATATATTATCTTTCTGACAAAAAAAGAAGATAATTATCAGCCAAAAACAACACATAATGAATTTCCAGGAAATAAAAAAAAGGACAAATAAAACTACATCCACCAAATCAAAGTAATATAAAGAACATATTAATGGAATTAGAAGAAGAAAAAAAAAGGATCAATAGAGTTATATCCAAAGAAAAAATGTTGTAGACAAAAAACTGTAAGAAGATAAAGAACATGGTAAATAGAATGAAGCCAAAGTGAGAATATTTTAGGTAATAAAACTGTAAAAAGCTACGAAACTGGTAAATAAAATTTCATTCAAAGTAACAATTCTCTAGGCAAAACGGAAAACTGAAAAAAGATATAGAACGAAAAACAGAAAAATGATTACAAAAGGATTTTATATTCTCCATATTAAAACGGTGATGGTATGAATAATAGAAGGGTAGGCTGTATGGATGGAAAGGGAAGTAACATGTGGTAACGGGCATATGAGAGGAAGAAAAGGAAGGGGGAGGTTAATTAAGTTAAATGACTCTTAAAGAAGAAGAGAAAGAAGTGAATTAAGAAGGTTAAAAGACATGAATTTTGGTTTTCTCTTAGCACATAACGGGATGGTGTGAATTTTTAAAATAAGATAAATGGTTAAAATGAAAGAAGAATGTCAAAAAAATAAGAAAACAGATAAATAAGATTCCTATACTATAAGAGATGTCACGTTATCTTGTCAAGTCCCTCATATATATATATATATAGGTTCTACGTTTTTAACTCTCATGCTCTCATTGCAAAAACAAAAACCTTTTTCTAACATTAAGAAATACTCAGCACTCGAAACGGGAACACAGATTTAATTGTCAAAGGTCCTGTAAAAATTATGGAGTTTTAAACCAAACGCTCTTTAAGTTTGGGAAAAGTGCTCTATTTTTGTTCTTCTTGTATTAATAGATATAATCCTTTAATTTACAAAATGGGACGCCTTTTGTCCTTTCTGTAGGCGTTCAAGGGATCTCTTTGCAATATTATGGAATTGAATTGGTTATGCTTTTGAGTTTCTTTTTTAACTCCAATTGCCTATTAATTTTGAGAATTGTTATATTTTCCTAACCAGCACTTCTAAACCCCTAAACCCTTTTGCGCCATCCCCAATTTCCGGCGAACCCTCGACGGCGGAGCACCACCATAAACTTCCCAGTTTCTCCACCTAATTTATTTTCCCTTTATTAGTCTTTAGATATTTATTAGTATTTATAAAGCTTTGGAAAAAAATTTCAAGCGACAAAATGGTGGTAAAAATGGAGAAAATAATTCCAAGAAAAAGTAAGACTGCTACTGATGAGGTGAGTTTTTAAATTACTTTTTCAAATTTACATACAAAATGGTGTAAAGGGTAGCTAAAAAAGTTGCTATTTTGAATCATGAATTGAGAAAAATTTGTTCTTGGTCACTCACTATTAGAAATTTTGCATATTATGTATAAATTAGATGTATTGAATAAGAAGAAAGTTAATTTATTAGCTACACAAGTTGAATGGAGAAGTGAGGATTCATATAGCTAGCTGATCTCCACTTGTTTGGGACTGAGTGCAGGGGCCGAGCTAGAAGCTTGGTAAGGGTTTAGCCGAATCCAATAGATTTTGCTTGAACAATGTATTTGTGTTAAGGAATTTGTTAATTATGTACTAATATTAAAAATTAGAACTCAATTATTAGCATTTGAAGTTGTCGTTCTAAAATTTAGACCCATAAAGTTGAAATCTTGGCTCCGGCTCTAGACTGAGACATAGTTGTTGTTGTTGTGACTTGATTATTAGCTGGTATAAAATTTATTTTAGTGATCCTGTTGAGGTGGGTTTTTATATTACTTTTCAAATTACATACAAAATGGCATAAAGGGTAGCTGATAAGGTTGCCTTTTGAAGTCAGGAATTGCGAAACTTTGTTGTTGGCTACTCACTATTAGAAGTACTGCATCTTTATGTATTAATTAGATGTATTTCACAAACAAAAAAAGTTGTTACTTTCCGAATTTACAGACAAAATGGGGTAAAGGGTAGCGGGAAAAAGTTGTTGTTTTTAATTAAGAAGTGATTTGTTCTTGGCCAGTAACAACAACAACAACATACCCAGTATTATCCCAAGTGTGGGGTTTGGGGAGGGTAGTGTGTACGCATATGTTACCCCTACCTTGTGAGGATAGAGAGGCTGTTTCCAATAGATCCTCGGCTCAGGAAAGCATAAGCACTACATTAAAGAAAATATAGACATTACCAAAAAGCCATATAAAAGCAGAAAAAAACAACAAGACAGTAAGGTGATCAAGTATGAAAGAAAACTAACGGTTAGTCATAAAAACCTACTACCAACAGAAAATGAGACTGTGTGTCAATACTACTGTTCTTGGCCACTCAAAATTAGAAATTTTGCATCTTTATGTATCAATTAGATGTATTGAATAAGAAGAAAGTTATTTTTGTGTAAATGTGACTGATTATTAGCTGGCGCATTTCTTATTTAAGCGGGTTGATGTGTAAATGTGACTGATTATTTTTGTGTAAATGTGACTGTAATGTTGTATTTTTGCTTGCATTCCACACACTCGAGATGCTTCATTCCCTGTATTTTATTTTTGGATTTTCTTTATCTGATTTAAATGTTATAAGTGGTGGAATGAGTTTCTTCATTAGAATCAGTATTTGCTTTTGTGTGAAAATAATCAGCTTTTAGCAAATAATGACTTTTGTTTGAACTGATTAATTTTCCAAATTATTTGAATCAGAATCAATTTCAGAATCTAAATGAAACAGGCCAATTTTGAAGTTTCTGTTACTTACTGGCATTCGTGTTTTGCCACTATCCTATACTCTTTAAGTTTTGGTTGAGTTGGGTTAAACTACAGGATCCGTATGGCAATCATGATTATTATCAACACCAAGTAGGATTGTTTGCTTTATTCTTATATTGAGAAGAGGAATCTTGTTGTGTGTTACTGTTAAGCATTTTTATGGGCTTTGCTTCCTTTACAATAATATGAGATCTTAGTGTTAGAAACTTAAGCTATGACATGTTGAAACTTTAGAATATCCAGAAATGTTTAACCTAGTGAAAAGAGAAGGTGGGGCGGGGCAGGCTGGGGAGGGGTATTATTCTGTCCCGAAGAAATGGGAATGCGTGTTTTCTGTGTGTTTGGAACCAAATAGTCATAGGATCAAAAGGATTAAAATTGATTATTAGACACAATATTTCTTGAGTAGAAGTACCAAACATCAATATGAATAAAAAGATTAGAACTTGACCAATTGCTCTCTTTTTCTTACTCTACTGCCTTGTGATTCTTTTTGATATCTTGATTGGCAGGTCATTTCTGAAGAGACGGATATGAAAGTAAAGAAATACCTTAGAGGTGAAGGAGCAAATTTGGAGGTACTGAAGTTTGTTAAGACTTCTAAACGTGCTTTTCACTTAACTCTGGTTCTGGTTAGTTTTTCATTTCCTTTGATAATCATATGTTAAAGAGCTGTTTTTAATACTTTGCAGGCATTGAAGGACAAAAAATTAAAGGGTCAGCTTGCTGTGAGAGAATAGTTGTATGGAAAATCTGCAACAGCTGCTGCGAAGGCTGAGAAGGTGTCTAGCCTGTGTTTAGATAGTTTAGCTTAAATTTCTAGGCGTCTACAGTATATTTTTTTCCCATTAAACTCAGCTGCAGAAATCCTAGGTTAAATTGCATGTATCAAGTTGTCTCTGTTAACCTCTTGAAGTTGATTTTGTCGATTGCATACCCTTTTATGCCGGGGATCAAGATTTGCTTGAATCTCTGACTGTTCTGCTTTTGTCAGTGGCTTATGCCAAGTGAGGGTGGCTATCTAGAGGTTGATGATAAAGGTATTGAGAAGACATGGAGAATAAAGCAAGAGGCAATTGCCCGTGAAGTTGACATTTTGAGCTCTAGGAAACAACATGATATTGTCTTACCAGGTTAATCCTTTGGAAGATTTTGCTTATATAAATACTGAAAAAGCTGCAGAGTTGTTGGTCTTTGTTTCCTTTTCATTTGATTTTGGGCATGTCCAACATGTTTATCCATTTAACCTGCAAGCAAAGTAGTGGAACGTAGTGTGATTCTTCCCTAGCAACTGAAACTGGATTTAGTCATTACTCATCTGTTAAATTTGATTTTTGCTCAGATAATTTTTTGAATCTTGGTAAAAGCCTCACTAATGGAAGCTGTGGAGATCAAAACCTTTGTTATTTTGCTTTATTGGAGAATTTCAAAAATAATTGTGAAATATTTGGTCTGAAGCATATGTGCTTCCGCACTAAAGTTAGTTTCACAAAAGTTGTTGACTTGTATTTTGCAGATTTTGGTCCTTACACTCTTGAATTCACCCCTAGCGGTCGCTACATGGCTGCAGCTGGACGCAAAGGTCACCTTGCTATTGTAGATATGAAAAACATGAAACTCGTTAAAGAACTGCAGGTACTTATTGCTGTTTGATTTGTTCTCGTAAAAGATTATATAAACCAAGCATATAGATGTATTGTTATGGTTCGTAAGGTGTCAAATTACTTCTAGGGTTTTCAAGGCTCCCATCGGCTGTAACATATAATAATCCGTTTAGTATGGAGTAATCTTAGCTTGAAGAATTAGACAACTTGGTATCATTAATTGTATCACATACATCACTTAATTTATCAAATGAATAAGTGCCAGCATCATTTTATCTTATAACACATCGTTGAAATAAAGTCTTGTACTACATTTGCATTAAGGAGTTCCTTACCACTTTTTGAGGCTCAGGTGTACTTATAGCTTCTGCTTCTATTCCAGGTCAGGGAAACGGTGCGTGATGTAGTATTCTTGCATAATGAACAATTTTTTGCTGCTGCTCAAAAGAAGACACGTTTTATGTCCAAATTTCTTGATTGTAATGTGTTATAAGATGGGTTGCAAAGGAACTCTCATCCTTTGGTTATGTTTCACAGGGTATAAAGATTATATAAGTTCCTATGCTCTTCTTAAAAGTTCACATAGATCTCAGTCAACTTGGATGAACTTGCGGATGAACTTGTTCTAGCATTTTCTTCTCTTTCCGTCAGCTTGGATTTTACTGCTGGATCCTATGTGAAGCTCAATACTTTTATCAGCAATTTTGTGCATGTTCTTTTAATTATATTCCACATCTCACCAATCACCATTCTTTCATTCCCATGTCCATCACAAATTTGACAGATTTCGTTTCTAAATTTAAATATCTGGCATGTCACAGGTACCCATATATATACAATAGAGATGGCACAGAGCTCCACTGCCTGAAGGTTAGTTTGACCCGTTTAGTCTTTTATAATTGACTGCCCCAGAAAATAAATATTTATGGATTCCATGTGGTCGATTGCTATTTTGGGATGTTATTGTTGAAACAAATGCATGCTCATCTGTTTTGCATTTCCCGATTCATAGGTTTTTAGCCAATTATTAAGTAAAAATGGTGCTCACTTATGCTCTTTCCTTAAAACTCCAGGAACATGGTGCTGTGCTAAAGCTTCAGTTCTTAAGGAATCACTTCCTTTTGGCTTCTATAAACAAATTTGGTCAGCTCCATTATCAGGATGTTACTACTGGACAGATGGTAGGTAATCTTCGAACTGGCCTGGGCCGTACGGTGTGGTTGCTGTCGGCCATTCTGGTGGAACAGTCAGCAGCCATTCTGGTGGAACAGTTAGCATGTGGAAGCCTGCAAGCGCTGCTCCCCTAGTGAAAATGCTCTGTCATCCTGGACCAGTCACTGCTCTTGCATTCCATTCTAACGGCCATCTAATGGCAACCGCTGGTATGGAGAGGAAAATAAAGATTTGGGATTTGAGGAAGTTTGAGGTTCTCCAAACCTTACCAGGACATTGCAAGGCCTTGGATTTTAGTCAAAAAGGTTTACTTGCTGCTGCAACCGGATCTTTCGTACAAGTTTTTGGAGATCTTTCTGGATCTCAGAATTATAGCCGTTATATGAATCATTCTATTGCGAAAGGATACCAAGTAAAGAAGGTGGCATTCAGACCATATGAAGACGTTCTAGGCATAGGGCATTCTATGGGTTGGTCTTCTATCTTAATTCCAGGATCCGGAGAACCCAACTTCGATTCTTGGGTGGCAAATCCATTCGAAACATCTAAACAAAGGAGAGAGAAGGAAGTCCGATCTCTTCTTGACAAGCTTCCTCCAGAGACTATCATGTTAGATCCTACAAGGATTGGTACAGTGAGGTCAACTAGAAAGAAGGAACAGCCAACAAAGGAGGATAAAGAAGCTGAAATGGAAGCTGCTATTGAGGAAGCTAAAAGTATACCTATGAAGAAGAAAACAAAAGGTAGAAGCAAGCCGAGTAAGATTGCAAAGAAGAAGCAAGAAGCTGTCGAGAAAGCTAAGAAGCCGTTCCTGGAGCAACAGATGACTGAATTCTCCAAGAAAAGAAACTCACTGAGGAAACTCAGCTTCCAAAATCTTTAGAGCGTTTCGTTAGGAAGAAAGCAGTAGCATGATCAGTTACGTCTACTGAACTTATCTTTCTTGCCCTTAACTTGCATTTGCATTTCATTCTTTTTGTTTTCTCTCCCTATTCACTTCCCTTGAGGGAGATGGTTATAGAAATTGAAAAGGCAAGTGTTGTAATTCTTCAGATCAAGTTTATCCCCTTTTCTCGCTGTTTACATTGTTTTGTTGTTAGATTAAAAATGTAGGCATTCTTGTTTAAACATGGGTTTTCCAGCTTGAAATTACAGGCCAATGTAAAATCTGTAAACTAGGCCATGTATAATTAATTTATCATAGCCTTGACTACTTTCCTGCTATGTATAGGCATTCATAATCTTTGTTCTACTTTTTCCCATCTGTTTCTCTTTCATTTTGAACTTGCACTGATATGTTTTGAGGCTAGTGCACAAGTTGTATTCAGTAAATATTCTACAGTCGAACAGGTGCAATTTCTGTTACTTTACTGCTGGCTGCAGCCAGGATCCTGTTAGTTAAAAAGAAAGCAGATGAGAGGACCAAAGGTTGAATAAGACATTGTTAAGACTTGCATCTCATATACTATAGATATGAAATGTGATTTATATCCATAAAGTTCTAAAAACTATCAAAAATATCTAACAATACCAAACAAGTAAACTTGATAATCCTGTATATGCAAAACCTTCATCGATCATATTCATTACTATCATCACAACCATAGTCCTTAACATAGATAAGTTTGGCACAAAATTATCATTTTTATAATGAACTACATAATACAATATCCTAAAACTATAACCTCATATTTTAATATAAACTGTTAATAACACAATTACTAGCCACTTTAATTCGTCAAATTGCAATAATATTATAAGATCCATCGGTCCAAAAGAAAATGATAGTAATTAGCTAGTGGTTAGTTGGATCATAATAGATGGTGTAATTTTTTATAAAATACAAAAGTTTGGGGTAATTTTTAAAATTGTTAAAAAAATCAAGGGAGAAATTCAAAAATAGCCAGATTTACAAGTGGTCGTTCAAAAATAGCCTAGTTTAAAAAATAATCGAAATTTAGCCACTTTTCATGTAAAGATAAATCTGAACGAAAACACTGTTCAAAATCCGGAAAAATACTCTAGCATAATATACTGGAGTTCTGGAGTTTGGAGCATCGGTGCTCCAGTCTCCAGTATATTATACTGGAGCCAGCAAAGTATATTAGTCCAGCATAATATGCTAGAAGTTCATACACAGGTGCACCGAACTCCAGTATATTATTACTGCTTTTCTGTTGTTTCACTTTATAGGGTAGGGTCACCGTGCCTATGTGGGTCATAGAAAAGAAAATACATAAAGCCTAACAAGCGAGCCATGCTTCCTTGAAATTTGCCAGAACTGTCATCACCTATGGTTGATTAAGAAAAAAAACTGGAAACAAGAGACCTGGTTTTTTTCCAGTTTCTGATTCCAGAATGTCTGCATCTATTGTTCTTGTTATAGATGAATGTTTAGATGAACTACACCTCCTGAATTACATCCCTCCTTGCATGCATTTGTTGATTCACTTCCCTCGACAACGAGAATTTAGAGTATATTGTATGGCCGCACAGTATTTTATGATTTTTCGGAGGAATTTATAGCATCCATCTGCTAATGTGTAATGTGCTGCCTGGTGACAAATCACCAACTCAGGAGTCCTTGAAAGCAGCCCGAAAACTGGCTAGACCGTGCTATTTTTACACAAATCAAACAGTGGTATTTTGGGCCAAAAATAGGTCTAGAGCTAGTTTTGGGATTTGAAAATTTTGTTTCCAAAATCTGCCAAAACATGGATAAAATCTATAAACAAACATATTTTGCCAAATTTTATTTGGAAAAATTTGGCAAAATCTACGGCGAAATGGGGGCTTAATCTTCTCAACCTACTTTTAATAGTTAGATTAACTAGTGAGTTAAGTGAAACAATTTGATTTTCTTGTTTCTGGTGTAGTGCAAAGTGGACTTGGATTGTGTGGTCATTTGCCAACAGACCAATTGGCAATCCATCAACTTTATTAAAGAAAATGACAAAAGGGAGTGTCCTACGCCTTGTTCCCCCATTTAGAAAAAAAGGTGTAAATAAATAGTTCTTACACCTGTTTGGACAGAACTTTGAGACAATCTCCGACTGCACCATTTCTTGCACCAAATCCAAATTTGGTGTAAAAAAATATATTTTTTTTTGCTCTAATGCAACACTAAATCTTGCACCATTATAGAGCATCTATTCATAACTCCAAATTTGATTTATTATTATTTTATTCAATCTTTTTATTTTTTGGACTTTTAATTTATCATATATTGTGTATATAATTAATTTTTATATTAAGATCTTTATAATTTTAATTTTATATCCGATTTTTTGATATATTAATTTTTGTATATATATTATATTTATATAAAATTATAAGTTAATTTTATTATTATTATAATTGTATAAAAAGAGATATAACCATTATTTAAAAATAAAAAATGCAAATGTAAGATATCTAATGTTGCTGAATTGAAAAGTGAAAACTAAAATTTAAAAAAACAAAATTAACAATACATAAAATAAAAATACATTATAATTAAAGTACATAAAAGGAGGATACATTAAAATTGAAATTACATTAAAAACATAAAACATAAGTTTAGTGCACACATGTATTATACTGCACAACATGATAATTGAGGACGAACGTGATCTTAATGCACCAATTGAAAATGCACGTGAATGTCCAGCTCCTACGGTAGAAATGGTAGTAGATGAAGATCACCAATTTGAACAATTTTTAGCTCGACACAAAAAATTAAGGAAAAAGATGTGCATTTCGCACTTCGTAATGCATTAATCGAGCATTTATGGGAGAATAGAGGCGAAAGTTAAATATTTATGTGGTACTTAAATTAAATTTGACTATGATGTAATATTTATTTAATTATCTTTTATCAATGATTTCACTTTTAGTTGATTTGTCCTTTAATATAATTTTGTAATACATGATGCTATAAGTGGTAAATGTGAATTATATATAATGAATATGGAAAAAAGAAAAAAGATAGTATTAGTTTGAAGGAATAAAAAATGAAAAGTAAATAGAAGATAATAATATAATATAGAAGAGAGAGAAGATTTGGTGTAAAAAATGGTGTAATGGTTGGAGTAAATTTGGTGTTACACCATTTTGGCGTGAAAATTTGGTGTGAAATTTGGTGTTAGAGTTGGAGATGGCCTAAGGCCTAATAACTAAGCTACTGAAGCAGGGATTAGATCTATGTTGCTCGGACTCTCCGAAAATGTCCAAAAGTAGTGTATTTTCAGGATCCAACACGGGCGCGACAACATTTTGGTCCGCGCAACATAGGATTAGATCTGCACAGCTCTGTCTTTAGGCATTCCAGCAAAACTGCAACAATCATTAGTCCATTACTCATACAATACACCAAACAAATTTAGGCTCTCAAACTCAGAGAAGAAGAATGGCTTATGCAGCTCTTTCTTCACTTATGCATACACTGCAGCAACTCCTGCAGCCTAACCAACGTTTGGTTTGTGGAAGCTGTATACCACAACAACATGTTGAATCCACTTATCAAAGTCTTTCTGCTCTGCAAGTTTTCCTTGAGGAGGCTACAGAGGAAGCCAAAGATATTGAAACTCTAATGGGTTTGGAAAAGAGAATCAGAGATGTAGTCTACAAAGTAGAATATAGAGTTGATTCAAGACTAAGAAGTGTCATTGTAGCAGATTGCGGAGATGACCGAGAAAGGGCTTGTAAAGCCTTCAATGAAGAATTGCAAGAAGTCGAAAAAGAAGTTGATTCTCTCAAGGAAGAAGTGATACAGATCGAGTTTAACAAACATGGAAGCAAATCTGCAGAATTAGCACAACTTCTTCCCCATCAAGAAGGTATGCAATTGAGCAAAATACTGTTGTTGGAATGGAGGATGACTTCAACACCATACTAGATCGCCTCACCGCACAAACACATGAGCTAACTGCATACCAGTTGTTGGTATGCGCGGTATAGGTAAGAAAACTCTTGCTAGAAAAGCTTATAATGATTCATCTATTCGATATTGATTTGATACACATGCATGGGTCACAGTCTCAGAGAACTACAATGAGAGACAAGTGCTACTAGATATTATTTCAATAAGTCGGGATAGAACTGATGAAAGCTATGAAACAATGAGCACAAATCAACTAGCAGAGATTGTGTATAAAGGTCTAAAAAGGGTGGGAGATTTCTAATTATCATAGATGATCTTTGGAGTATTGAGGCATGGTGTTGCGGAAGCCAAATGTATATAGTGTGAATAAGTCACAACTACTATACCAAAAATTATGACAGCCACCAAATAATAAATAAGACAATAAAGCAACAATAAAGAGAACACCAGAATTTACGAGGTTCGGCTAATTTTGCCTACTCCTCGGACACAACCACTATTTTATTTCACTCCAAAAAATACAAGTGAAATAATACTAAAGAGAGAAGATACAAATGCCTTAAACAGATGAGAAGGCAAATGAGAGGTGTGTTTAAATCCTAAACATTAAGCCTTCTTTTATAGGGGGAAAATCCCCCCAACTTTTGTTTTCCCACCGATGTGGGACAAACATTTTGTCAAATTCAACAAATCTCCACCTTGGCAAAATTCCACATCTTCAATTTTCTCTCAATAACAAATTTGGTTGTGTCTTCATCTTCAATCTTCAATGTTCAACAATGTTGATCAAATCCAAACAATGTTGAAACTTGATCGCAGTCACCACCTTTGTCAGCATATCAGCAGGATTCTCCGTAGTATGAATTTTCCTCACTGTGACTCCACCTTCTTCTATGATTTCTCGTACAAAATGATACCGAACATCAATGTGCTTCGTCCTTGCATGATAAACTTGGTTCTTCGCTAATTGAATAGCACTTTGACTATCACAAAAAATTGTGATACCTTTTTGTTCAACACCAAGCTCCTTTAGCAATCCTTAAAGCCAAATTGCCTCTTTCACAGCCTCTGTAATAGCCATGTACTCTGCCTCTGTTGTAGACAAAGCAACTGTTGACTGCAAAGTAGACTTCCAACTAACTGGTGCCTTTGCAAAAGTAAACACATAACCAGTAGTTGATCTTCGTTTGTCCAGATCACCCGCAAAATCTGAGTCACAATATCCAACTACAGACTGATTGTCTTCCTGCTCAAAAACTAACCCGACATCTACAGTATTATGAATATACCGTAGAATCCACTTCACAGCTTGCCAATGCTCCTTCCCTGGATTGTGCATATATCTGCTAATAACTCCAACAGCTTGTGAAATGTCAGGCCTTGTGCAAACCATTGCATACATCAAGCTACCAACAACATTTGCGTATGGTACCTTTGACATATACTTTCGTTCAACTTCATCCATTTGCGACATAGTAGTACTTAGCTTAAAATGGGAAGCAAGTGGAGTACTAACTGGCTTAGTCTTGTCATCTATGCCAAAACGTTGAAGTACTCTCTTCAAATATTCCTTTTGAGATAAACAGAGTTTCTTTGAACGTCTATCTCTAATTATCTCCATGCCAAGAATTTTCTTTGCCTCACCCAAATCCTTCATCTCGAACTCCTTCTTCAGTTGAATCTTCAACTTATCAATTTCTTCCAAATTCTTGGAAGCTATCAACATATCATCAACATATAAGAGAAGATATACAAAGGAACCATCTTTAAGCTTGTGCAAATACACACAATGATCGTATTTGCTTCTCTTGTACCCTTGCCGCACCATAAACTCGTCAAATCGCTTGTACCATTGTCTAGAAGATTGTTTCAATCCGTACAATGATTTTTCAAGTTTGCACACCATATTTTCTTTTCCAGCAACTTTGAATCCTTCTGGCTGAGTCATGTAGATTTCCTCCTCCAAGTTTCCATGTAAAAACGCAGTTTTTACATCCATCTGAACTAGTTCCAAATCCAATTGTGCTACCAAAGCCAACATAATTCTAATGGAGGAATGTTTTACAACTGGAGAAAACACTTCATTGTAATCAATTCCCTCCTTTTGAGCATATCCTTTGGCCACCAATCTTGCTTTGTAGCGAACATCTACTTGGTTAGGAAATCCTTCCTTCTTTGCAAATACCCATTTGCACCCAATTGCTTTCTTTCCCTTCGGGAGATTGGCCAATCTCCATGTATGATTCTGATGAAGGGACTGTATTTCATCATTCATGGCAATCCTCCACTTATCTTCTTCTGAACTTTGGACAACGTCTTTATAAGTAGTAGGAACATCATCAGCTACAATTGAGGTTGCACAAGCAACCGTCTCTATGAGACGAACAGGTTTCGTTATTGTTCTTTTTGTCCTGCTGGTTGCTATTGATTCAAGTTGTTGTTGAGGTTCCTGAGTTGGAATCTCCTCTACTGGCTCTCCTTCTAGAGGATAATCTTCATTTGTTTCCTCCTCTGCTTCTTGTGTAGGAAAAATAAATTTTCCCTCAAACTCCACCTGCTTAGAAGCACCTTCATTTTGTTTGGTATCTTCTGTTACCTTATTTACCATAGCAGATTCATCAAAGGTAACATCCCTGCTGAATATTACTTTCTTTGTCATAGGACACCATAAGCGATATCCTTTGACTCCAGAAGTAATTCCCATAAAAATAGCCTTCTTTGCCCTTGGATCCAATTTTGACTCCGTCACATGATAATATGCAGTTGAGCCAAACACGTGCAAAGAGTTATAATCTATAGCAGGTTTTCCATACCATTTTTCAAATGGTGTCTTGCCATCAATAGCAACAGATGGTAGACGATTAATGAGGTGGCATGCATATGTAATTGCCTCAGCCCAAAATTCTTTGCCCAAGCCAGCATTGGACAACATACACCGTACCTTCTCCAGCAAGGTCCGGTTCATACGTTCTGCCACTCCATTCTGTTGTGGTGTATGTCTAACAGTGAAGTGTCGGACGATGCCATCATTTTCACAGACCTTATTGAAATGATCATTTTTGTATTCACCTCCATTGTCTGTGCGAATACACTTGATCCTCTTGCCTGTCTGATTCTCCACCATCGTCTTCCATTTGAGAAAAATTCCCAACACTTCATCTTTGCTCTTCATTGTATACACCCATACTCTTCGGGAAAAATCATCAACAAAGGTTACAAAATAGTGCTTCCCACCCAATGAAGGTATTTTGGAAGGACCCCAAACATCAGAGTGTACATAATCCAAAATGCCTTTAGTATTATGGATCGCTGTACCAAATTTAACCCTTGTCTGTTTCCCTTTAACACAATGCTCACAAAACTCCAAGTTGCAAGCCTTGACTCCTTTTAACAATCCTTGATCTGATAGAGTTTTCAAGGATTTTCCTCCAGCATGTCCCAAGCGCATGTGCCATAGCTTGGTTGCTTCTGCCTCTTTGTCGTCACTGGATGTCACTGTCGCTGTCCCAATAACTGTACTGCCACAATAGCGGTACATATTATTATTCTTCCGATTAGCCTTCATTACCACTAGTGCACCGGAACATACTCTCATCACTCCATTTTCTGCAATGATTTTAAACCCTTTTGATTCCAGGGCTCCCATAGAGATGAGATTCTTCTTCAAATCCGGTACATATCGAACATCTGTTAATGTTCTGATCATTCCATCATGGTTCCTTAATCGTATTGAACCAATGCCATATGAGGTAAGAGGGCTGTTATCTGCTGTGTGGACGACTCCATATTCTCCTTCTTGAAATTCCACGAACCAGTCCCTGTTGGGACACATATGATAGCTACAAGCCGAGTCTATCAACCATATGTATGATGATGTTGATGACTCTGTTGTAACTAATGAGAAGTCTGAATCATCACAATCAGCTACATTTGAATCCATAATAGCCTTTCCATTGTTATGTTTGGCCTTATTCTTCAACTTCGGACAGTCTTTCTTCCAGTGCCCCTTTTCTCGACAAAAGGCACATTCATCTTTGCTGGGTCTGGATCTTGACTTGGATCTTCCCTTCTTTGTCCTCGTTTGATTTTGAGGACGACCCCTCACAAACAGTGCTTCTCCTTCTCCGCCCTTCTGTTTTTCTCGCTTTCTTTGTTCATAGCTGTACAAAGCCGAACAAACTTCTCTGAGAGAAATTTCGATGGAGTAGAGTAGTTTCAAGGTGCTCGTACTCATCAGGAAGTGACGCCAACAACATTAAGGCCAAGTCACCATCATCATAAGTTGTATCCATATTTTGCAAATCTGTGACCAACTTATTGAAACTGGTGATATGTTCATTCATCGTGGTACCAGGAACATAGGTGAAGTGAAACAGTCTCTTCTTCATGTACAATTTATTTTGACTGTTTTTCTTCAAAAATTTATCCTCCAGCCCTTTCCATAATTTACTTGCAGAAGTTTCCTTTGTGTATGGATATTTCTGCTCTCTAGCAAGGTAGGATCGAATAGTACCGCAAGCAACACGGTTGATAATTCTCCAATCTTCTTCTCCAATAACATCTGGTTTCTTTTCTTCAATGGTCAGATCTAGCCCTTGTTGAAAAAGGACATCTAGAACCTCGCCTTGCCACATCCCAAAATGTCCGGACCCGTCAAATATTTCGACCGTAAATTTCGCATTTGACACAATTCTTGTCATAAGCGAAGATGCCAATGATGACGTATTGTTGACACTTGATGTAGATTCTTCTTGTTTATTGTCTCCCATCTTTGACACAAATATTATTTAATAGCTGACGACACAAATCAAGATTATTTCCTTTCTGGTGTGGAAGATCAGACTAAGCTGCAACCACAGAGCATACTCAGACAGAACCTTGACTCAGTTACCAAGATAAATCTTTTCTGATGTGGAAGATCAGACTATGCTGCAACCACAGAGCATACTTAGACAGTACCTTGGCTCTGATACCAATTGTTGCGGAAGCCAAATGTATATAGTGTGAATAAGTCACAACTACTATACCAAAAATTATGACAGCCACCAAATAATAAATAAGACAATAAAGCAACAATAAAGAGAACACCAGAATTTACGAGGTTCGGCTAATTTTGCCTACTCCTCGGACACAACCAATATTTTATTTCACTCCAAAAAATACAAGTGAAATAATACTAAAGAGAGAAGATACAAATGCGTTAAACAGATGAGAAGGCAAATGAGAGGTGTGTTTAAATCCTAAACATTAAGCCTTCTTTTATAGGGGGGGAAATCCCCCAACTTTTGTTTTCCCACCGATGTGGGACAAACATTTTGTCAAATTCAACACATGGGACCAAATGCAAAGACTATTTCCAAATGAAAACAACAAAAGCACAATCCTATTAACAACTCGCCTTAACTATGTTGCTGATTATGCAAGCCCTGATTTCCCCCCTCATAGTATGTCTTTTCTAAGTTTAGACGATAGCTGGAATCTGTTTACTGAAATGCTGTTCAAATCGGGAAGCATATCATACAACAATGTCGAGGATTACCTCTATCGATCGTTGTCATTGCTGGAATTCTTGGCAAGAGGACCCGACCCATGATAATTGGAAGAAAATTGAGGAAAATTTGAACTCATTCTTTGGTACGGTTTCTGAACAGTGTCAATCAATTCTTTCATTGAGCTACAGTTACTTGCCCCAAAATTTGAAGGCTTGTTTTCTCTATGTTGGAGGTTTTCCTGAAGGTATGGAGACTAATGTTTCCAAGTTGATTAGGCTATGGATAGCTGAGCAGTTCATAAAAGCAAGAAGGTATAAGAGGTTATAAGTGGTGGCAGAGGAGTATCTACAAGACTTGATTGATAGAAGTCTTATTTTGGCCGGTAAAAGAAGGGCTAATGGTAGGATGAGAACTTGCAAAATACACGATCTTCTTCGTCAGCTGTGCATAATAGAAGCTCACAATGAAAATGTTGTGCACGCCATGAATGCAAATGTCCCCATGTTCTCAGAAGCCATAAATGATCAACGACGAGTAATTGTTCCATTTGATATTAAAGAGAAGCATGTTTACCCTACAAGGCATAGCAGTGTCATTACAAGTATGACCCGGACATTTATTTTTACGAAATATTCTGATTTTCCATTGTTTCACAGTTCAAGCTGCTTAAGGTGTTGGACGTATATAATGTCCGTTGCGATTTCTCATGTGTAATACCTAAACTTATACATTTGAGATATGTTGCTGCAAACATTGACGAAGCTCCTTCACTTGCCAAATTATGGAATCTACAAACCATAATTCTTTGTAATTTTGCAAGCAAAGACTTGCATCTCCCACAAGAGATCTGGACAATGTCAGAGATAAGACATCTAGATATTAGATGGTCAATACATATGCCTAATTCTCTTGCGACAGAAAGTTATAATAGTATTGAAGAACAACCTTTGTTTCTCAATAACTTGCAAACACTTGTGCTATGTTCCTCTCCTTATTTGGCGGAAATCCTAAGAAGAACTCCCTATCTAAATAAGCTAACGATTTTAGATGAATCTAGACACCCTGACTGTCCTGCTATTCTTGATCCTCTCAGTCTTCTACAGGAGTTGGAGACACTAACTATAGAAGCAGATTTAGGCAGTGACCTGATGATTCTCTCTCGGGATATTTTCCCTCCTAATCTCAAGCAATTGAAATTGTCGTATGCTACTTTACAATGGGAAGATATGGTTGTGCTGGCTAATTTACCCAATCTTGAGGTGCTCAAAGCATATTCTGCATTCGAGGGAACAAATTGGAAACTAAATGAAGATGTTGTATTTCAAAAACTAAAATATCTACGACTTCAGTACGGAGGTCTGGAAAGGTGGGAAGCAACTAATGATAATTTTTCGATGCTTGAGCAACTACTCCTGTATGGGTTCCGGAAGCTGGAGGAGATTCCTCAGAGCATTGGAGATATAATGATACTAAAATTGATCCAAATAGAACGTTGCAGCGCTGCAGCAGTCACTAGTGCAAAGAAAATTCAGCAAGAGCAAGAAAGCTGGGGAAATTATGGGCTTCAAGTTCGAATTATCTAGCTTTGATTATCAAGTATGTTAATATTCCAACTTTGATTATTAGTGATTTTTTTTCTTTTTGATTTGCACAGGGTGTCCGAGTCTCTAAGAGCCCCGACTAATCCTGGGGTGCACAGGCCCTCGGCAAGGAGTTTCCCGCAAGTGCATCACGGTTAATTCAGGTTTTACCCAGTTCGATGACCTTCAAAAATTGTTTAACTTGAGACCTTGACAGGGAGCAAACCCCAAGGCTCAAGTCAATTGCCACCAGGCTCAAGTCGAACTTGTGATTTTCTGTGTTCTTTCGTTTTTCTTTTTACCTTCTTTTCTTATTAAAAGGTTTGTAAATTTTGAGAACTGTTATCTACAGACTACAGTTAGAATCTTAAGATCAGAGGCAGATCCAGGATTTTGACAGGATGGATGCACTATTAAGAAGGGGTGGATCCATGATATAAATTCTACATGTTCAACCTTTAGGTCTTACTAGCGCACCCTTTACACATTCAAATTATAAGTTCAAAATTAAAATTAAAAAAAAAATATTTTTCTTGCATCTATATCTCTTATCCACATTGAAAATGTCGGGATCAGTCGAACCCATTGATTATATGCTACATCATACAATTTTACTAGTTTTAATATACATATTTTGTTTAATCATATAAGATTTTACGGTGACAAAAGAAGAATAAGAATTTTAATGTGTGAAAATTTTGAAAAAATAAATCAACAAAAAAAGAAATAAAAGAAAAAAATACTTAATTAATACGCAAAAAGTAACACCAGACATATTCATCTCCCTGGGCGTCTAGTTCTAGGGAAAAAAAGAAGAAAAAACAACAAGATTGATATAGGATTTGACCTTACAACCTCACTCAGAGAGATAGACCCAGTAACTATCACATTATATAATACTTTGAGCATGAGTGCACACACATATATTTAAGTATTTCTGAAAAAAAATATAACATTACTATACATAATTCAGGGAGGGGAGCATGAGTTCACGTGCCCCATGAAACCCCCCTAAATACGCCCTAAGATACATTGTAGTTTTAATCACTTTTTGGATGCTTTCCGCGCCCCCCCCCCCCCCCCAAAAAAAAAAAAAAAAAACCCCACACACACCTATAAGATTTGCTACAAATAAGCTTTTAATGACAACAACAACAACCCAGTGAATTCCCACAAGTGGGATTTGGAGAGGGTAGTGTGTACACAGACCTTATCCCTATTCCGGAGGAGTAGAGAGGCTATTTCCGATAGACCCTTGGCTCAAGAAGATGGAAAAACTTTTAATTGGCATTTGAGAAAATTCCGAGTATGATTTACTACAGTTGTTGTTTACCTTTTTGGTAATTCAATCTTAATTCTCGTTAGCTGTAAACCTTCTAATAACCATAATAAATAACAAAGAATAGTATTATAGAAAGATTGGTTATAGTAGTAGACAATAATAGATTAAGTGAAAATGAGCAAGCACAACATAGCATTAGAAGAGATTTTTTTGGTCGGGTTAGGAAAGAATGATGATATAAGAAAAGTAATTGTATTATAGTAGTAATTGAGTAAAATAGCCAATTGTCTTGGAATAGTTGATTTTTAACCACCCTAACCAAAGGAGGATTAACAGTCTAAAAAATGAAAATCCGAGGAGGAATAGAACTTATAATTCCTTACTCTTTAAATATTAACAAACAAGCAAAAATTGATCTTTATATATGTAAGCCGACAAAGAAATTACTTAGTAACTATATCCTCCTAATCCAGCTTAAGAACATGATATTCAACTGCTGTTCTGGAGAGTTTATGTAGTAGTGTTTCTTATTTAGTTGTTTGTAGCTTTGTGTAACCATTGCCAGAAAGGAACTTTAATTTGTTTGTAATAAACCTGGCTGTCCGTCAAGTTTGTTAATAGTGTGTGCCTGTGTAGGCTACAACTTGTTCGTCCAAGAAAAGGGCAGTCCGGTGCACTAAGCTCCCGCTATGCACGGAGTCCGGAGAAGGGCCGGACCACAAGGTCGCAGCCTCCATTCCCATTGCATCTCAAGAAACAATGAGTATAATTTGAATTAGTATCAGGCGGATTGTCTCGAGGACACAAAATTAGGGCAAATCAAGGACCTTAAACTATATCAAATTAAGAATAAAGAAAGCCAAAATGAGGTAGGTAAGTAGCTTTTTGCAGAAGCAACAAGTTCTTCCTCATCAAGACGGTATGCAGCTGAGGAAAATATTGTTGCCGGAATGGAGGAAGACTTCAACACCATATTAGATTGCCTCACTTCCCAAACATATGAGCTAATTGTCATATCAATTGTTGGTATGGGCGGTATCGTTAAGTCAACTCTTGCTAGAAAAGTTTATGATGATTCATCAATTCGACATCGATTTGATACATGTGCATGGGTTACTGTCTCTGAAAACTACAATGAGAGACAAGTGCTTCTTGATGTTGTCTCTTCAATCATCTCGGATAGGACTGATGAAAGCAATATAAAAATGAGCAATGGTCAACTAGCGGAGATTGTGTATAGAGGTTTGAAGTGTAGGAGATTTCTAGTTGTCATAGATGATCTTTGGAGTACTGAGGCCTTGGACCACATGCGAAGAATGTATAATAAAAGCCGGATTATATTAACCACTAGGCTCAAATATGTTGCTGATTATGCCAGCTGCCCCGAGTTTCCTCCTCATAATATGTCTTTTCTAAGTTTCGATGATAGTTGGAATCTATTTAACGAAAGACTATTCCAAGAACAACCTTATCCTTCTAAACTAGAAGAAATAGGGAAGCGTATCGTACAACAATGTCGAGGATTGCCTCTATCAATCGTTGTCATTGCTGGACTTCTTGGAAAGATGGACCTGAGCCATGATAATTGGAGGAAAGTTGAGGAAAATTTGAACTCATTCTTTGGTACGATTTCTGAACAATTCCGAACAATTCTTTCTATGAGCTACAATCGCTTGTCCCAACACTTGAAGGCTTGCTTTCTCTATATAGGAGGTTTTCCTGAAGACATAGAGATTAGTGTTCCAAAGTTGATTAGGCTATGGATTGGTGAGCAATTCGTGAAGGCAAGAAGGGATAAAAGGTTAGAGTTGGTGGCTGAGGAGTATCTAGAAGAGTTAATAGAAGTCTAATTTTGGTTGATAAACGACGGGTTAATGGAAGGATCAAAACTTGTAAAATTCACGATTCTGCACCAGCTGTGCATAAGAGAAGCTCAAACTGAAAATGTTGTGCTTGTCATGGATGAGAATGTCCCCAATTTCTTAGAAGGCGTAGATTATCAACGACGAGTGATTATTTCGCTCCGTAAGCATGTTTATCTTCCAAGGCAGGGGAATGGTGGATATTTTCCTGCCTAATCTCAAGAAGTTGAGATTATATTTTACTTTTTTTTTCCATGGGAAGATACGGTTATGCTGGTTAATTTACCCAATTTTGAGGTGCTCAAAGCACATTGTGGATTCATGGGAACAAATTGGATACTAAATGAAGATGTTGTGTTTCAAAGATTACAATATCTACAGATTGTTTTCGGATATAAACTGGAAAGGTGGGAAGCAGCTAGTGATAATTTTCCAATGCTTGAGCAACTATTCCTGTATGGGTTGGACTTGGAGGAGATTCCTCAGAGTATTGGAGATATACCCACACTAAAGTTGATCCAAATAGAAAATTGCAGCTCTACCGCCGTCACTAGTGCTAAGAAGATTCAAGAAGAGCAAGAAAGCTGGGGAAAGTATGAGCTTCAGGTTCAAAATATCCAGCCACAAAAATAAGGTATGTTAGAATCATCTTTATTGGTATCCAATTCTTAATATGTTCATGTGGAACTGTTAATGGAATATTTAACTGATCAAGCATATTACTTCATGGGACAATGTCTCTTTAGTTCTTTAAGCTACATACTTACATGTATTTCTCTAACCTTGCACTTGCAACTTTCTTATGAAGTGTATGTGATAAGGTCTGTTCCTCTAGATATTTGGAATGAATTAATGGTTTCTGCATGAAAAATATGCAGTGCTACCAGTATTCTTTAATCTTTCATGTTTGTTTAAGGTATGGAAAAGACTGGTAAGAGTTGTCTGAATAGAGAAAATTTTGTTTGAACATTAAAATCTATTCTTCAAATGTGACAGATCTTGTTTCTAATACACAGCTAATACTTTACCATTTCATGGAAAAAAAGATACTTGATCCTGTTTATTATTTTCTACTCTTAGAAAATGAACAAACTGACAATATTGATCTTCATATGTGAACGAATAAAGAGATACTTAGTAACTATATTCAACATCTAAAAATATGCAGTGCATCTTTGATTTGATTTTATCCTAGGCAGCCTCATGACTCAGCTTTTTATATGGTTTCAGTGCAGGAACAGGGTGATTGAAGACCTTCTCGCTTTATCGCTTGTTACTACTACTTTTTTCCCTTGAGCCAAGGGTCTGTCTCTATCTTCACAAGGTAGGGGTAAGGTTCCGTGTACGCTCTACCCTCCCCACACTCACTTGTGGGATTACACTAGGTTTGTCGTCGTTGTTGTCGCTTCGAGAAGTTTGAAAACCTTCTGGTGTTGATGGTGTCATATTTTGTATAGGATCAATGATTTGCTGGAATGCATTACCTTTTATGTTTAGTTTGAACTACTATGACCTGAAATAGTGTGTAAGCTTACAACTGCTGGTGTGAGAGTCACTGCTTTGCAATTTCCTAATGGCTATCTTTGCTTAAAGAGGCAATTGTTGTAATTTTTCAGATCAAATTTATCCCCTTTTCTTGTCGTTTACATTGTTTTATTGTTAAGTTAAAAAATAGGCATTCTTGTTTTAGCATCGAGGCTTCAGTACAAGCCAATGTAAAATTAGGTAAACGTTCAAGTATACAATTTAAACAGTTAAATCCTGGAGAGCTTTCATGTAACTCAACTACCACAGAATTATACATAAACAAAACTCTTAAATCAAGCGTTTCCGTTGTGCCAAATTCATGAAATACCCAACTCAGGGTAATTAGGTTGGAAGAAAGACATCAAGATTTGAAGGATCTTTCATTTTGACATCTACTAGTATAGCTAATTGGTGCTGAGATTCCTTCAGATTTACAAGTGACATCTTTTTATAACAAGTCCAATTAGTTGCTAGTATTAACTACGTAGTACATATGACTCTACCTAATTCTTCTCCTACACATCATGCATGAGAGAGCTAATATCTCTTCTCCTTCAATTCTTTAGACAAATTGCCTAGAGATAACCACTGGAGTATTATCTTTTTAAGTCAGTTTTTCTCGACAACGACTAAAATGGAAATGAGCGAAGAAAGTAAGGAGTATAGATCAAGCTTAATCTGTACAGCAAGTCAAGTTGTTACAACAATTAGAAGAGATACAGGGACTTTGGCTTCCTTCATCAAAAGGAAATCAGTATCACATATATAAACATCTATATACTTATATCATATCACCAGGAATGGCTAGCACTTCTACGGAGCTTTCTGCGAAAAGGCCTGCATGCTTCGATGCTCAGATCAACTGCAGCTGCAAGAGCCATGAAAATGGCAACATCCTCCACACAGGTCACATGTCGCATGGCAAGTTGCACGAGGGGCTTGCTACATTTCCCTTCCCCTTGCACCCGACAGCTCATGACAAACCCGCCTGCTACAGGACTTAGTGCCGTGAAATCTCCACTGCCTCTTGGACTATGCAATGGACTTGATGCTGCTCGAACCTGTCTGTCCGTGTCTATGTAGAACTCCCCACCCTTTTCAGCACTGATCAAGATCTCGGACATGAGAAGATCCGCGTATTCCTGTTCCTCAGATAGCAGATGAAAGCGACAGCAGATGGAGTCTCTGATCCCACGTTCACGCCATGCTTCAAGCTTTCCCCATGGCTGCCAGCTTTCAGGCCTGCAAACATCAGAGCGAACAATCAACCAAGCTCCTGGGTTGGATCTGGCCACCCAATCACAACCTGTTGATGGCACAAAAGGAGTTGTTATGAAGGCTGCTGCAACAGCCGAGCCAGAGAGATCATGAATCTTCACCTTCCATCCTTTCCTTTCTCTTTTATCAATGTCAAGTTCAGAGCTATCACTAGAGCTTGACCAAAAATGACTCAACGGATCTCGTGGGGATACCCTGCAAGTTCAAGGTAGCAAAATACATTTATGTAGGACCAAAATTTACGGTCCCTTATGGAAGCTGAAAGCAGGGCAAGAAATGATAGTCCTACTATAAGAACCTCATTTAAATCAATTTTGGCAAGAGGAATAATAGAGGAAATGAGAGATCTGGGAGATATAAATGAAGCAACTTAAATTTTAGAACCAAAGAACGAAATGCCTGTGTCAATGTAAATAATCCTCATCCATGTCTGAAACATGAACGGAAAAGATTCATAATCTACAAGAGAGCAAAAATTGTACCGGTCTTGACTAAACTTGCAACTAAATATAGGTTGCTTGATAGTTCCTTGAAGCTGAACAATTTGAGGACTTAGTTTTGTCTTATCTTCAAACTGGAAAATGTATCTTGGATCAGGGTCCAGCTTCACTCTTAAATGAAGCTCTGCTCCAAGGTTTCTATTTAGCCGCTTGTTCTTGCCAATGCCTATCCATCCATTGAACAGAATGACTGGCTTTCCGTCACCCCACTCAGGACCCACTTCCAACTTAAATGTCCCAATCTGCTGCCTTTTAATACCAACACCACAGTGAGTTCCTTTGCGTCCTGTGAAAACAACAATCTCTAGACATGCGTGATGCTTTAATAAACAGCCAGGTTCTAGTAATGCTTTCAGATCAGATTCTTGAAGATAAAAACTGGAGGCTGTATTGTTAGTATCTGGAATAGCTTCAGGAGAAGATACCAGGGGAATAGATGTTGTCTGCACAGGAAAACCTCGAAGACGGATCTCACATACACAAGGAGAAGATAGCACACTTATCCCTGATTTTGCACCAGTAGCTGTCCCACGCACTCTCAACCCTAGTGACCCTATTGAGAGCCTGATGAAAGCCTGAGGATTCATTCTGGTCAAAAGACCGCCATTTGTTATAAGCTAAATTCCAAAGTTTATAAAATCCTGTCAAGTTAAGAACAGTGATCAGTGTAGTCGATATTTAAGTATCTAGTGAATCTCAAATCCTGTCAAGGAATTCATGTTAATATTGGTTAAATAAATTAAGAAAGAGGTATGCGAAGAGATCTTCCCGTAAGACCAGCCACGTGTAAGATTTACATACATTAGACAAAGAATTTCTATAAACATAATCTAAAGTTGCAAGATTGATACAATATAAAAGTTGAAAAATCAACATGCTTCATATTTGCACATATGTGTTCAAGTTTCAAGTTGGTCATCTTAAAGGATAGGAAATACAGTAGAATTGGCCATATCATAGATAAGACAAGAAAAAGGACTACCAGTTGCGGTTCTTTACGTTATCTATGCAGATAACACCATAAATTATTTCCGCAACCAGCCAAATCTGATGATAGATCGAAAGAGGAAGTTTCTAGATTGTTGCATATGCTGCAATGTTTTTACATGAATATTGTCAACAATCCTTCTATCAGCAATAACTGACATTCAGCATTATTAGGCAGATTCTGCAATGAGCAAAGGAATAGTTGAAGGCATAAATGAGCAATCCCGACCTTCTATTTATTAATTGGTGTGGGAAGATTAACTGTTATGGTTCCCGTATCAGGACTCTTTTTTGGTTAATTTGCAATTTTAACTAGCAGTACATAGTATAGGAATAATACGGTACATCTCCTGGCAGATAGTTCTCATAACTGATTAAATTTTTTTTTGATCAGGAATCATAACTGATAAAATTGAAGAAGAAATTGACAATGAAAAACTTTAGACAAACGACATATCAATATATATAGTAATGCCACTGTACTGATTATCCTGGAAAGAGATGTGGCAAAATAGTTAAGATTAAATTTCAATCAAAAGAGGATGTGTTTCCAAAAATTTGCATTGATTGTAACCAGATGGAGATTAGACTAGCAAAAGAAAACGCGCATGAATAGTCTAGTAAATACTGTAATCAAAAGGTGAATATACATCAACAGAAGAAAAATCATACTCGTGTAATCCAAAGAGACTAACACAAGTGAAATCCCTTCCTTTTGATGGACCTTTATGTTATATCACATTTCTTCAATAGAATGTGGTCACACCTCTATATAATGCACCACCACAATGTTTTGCACATTATAATGTTGCACGGAATACAGTTGTAGGCCAACATGCAAATCTCTCATTTGATCATCGATCAGATACATAGAAAAAAAACTCGTCTATCAGACCTTCCAAGTAGGTAAAAGGAAAACTGTATAAGCAAGAAAGACAACAACTGCCCATATGAACACTAACTAAAGTATCCCAAGCTATAAAGTATAATCCTAAGTTTCGTAATCCATGCATTACTCTGTGTTTTTTTTATGACCGAGAAATCCTCCTGGGGTCAACCCTTAGGATCAACCGCAACATTCGAAAATTGGGCTTTGGGGGGGGGGGGGGTAATGGGCCTGCCCCGCTACTCTCTTTTTTACTTCCCTCATTATTTCATCTTCTTCACCGACAATATGGTGGAAGTTAAAAGGGTTTAATAAAGGTCAGCTTGAGCTATAATTCCCAGTAAAAATAGCTCAAGAATGCTCCCAAAAACTCTAAATGCAATTCATCATCATAAACAATGGCACCAAAATTATCAATCCAAGTTTTTGTATCATTATCCACTTTTTCGTAAAATTTCCAAGCTACCCACTTTTGGCTAAAAGCTCCAAAACTTTGTATCCTTATCCACCATTACATACTGAACCGCATTTAGTATATCGTTTAGTCAATTGAGATACATACAATAATGTTCTGAATCTGAAAAACTTGTAAATTAGCAGACAACATTTTCCATAAGTGACGATAGCTTGCTTGAATTAGCATTCCACTAAACACTGTCCATATTGCAAAAAACCCTTTAATTGTCAATAGTTCTGTCCTATGCTTCACTTTTCAGTTGTATTTAAATGATTCAATTTTTAGCTATTAATTGTTCTTGACGTGTTCAAACAAGAACTACACATTAAAATAAGCCCAGCAACTTAAATTTTACTTCAAAATTAAAACAAGCAAAGTAGAAACCAATTACAGTAAAAAATATACATGGGTAAACAGAACCAATAAATAAAAAATAAAAAACCCACTTACTATGAAGCTTTCTCTTCCTTTTATAGAAAAGAAAAAGTCACTTTTGGAGCTGCAACAAGTCAAATTCTTCCAAATGCCTGGATAACTTTCTCAATAAAAATGCTCAATTTTCAGAGAAATTTCAATAAAAAGAGAAACTTTCTTCTCTCTCTTTCTTGTAGATCCAGTTATAATAATCCAATTATATCTGTTCATAGATCACGAGAAAACGCCATTTTTTTTATGTATATGTATGTTGTCACCTATATATGGATATTCGGTAAGTGTAGAAACATTCTCTCTGTATCAAAATGAGTTAAAAAGGGAAAGAATGGAAGAGGAAGAGGGAGAGAAAGGAGAAATGGGGCTTCAGTATTTAGGACGAAATAGGCGGAGAAAGTAAAGGTAAATTATTGATTTAATACCCTACTATAACAAACTAAGTACAAACTTTTTGTGCCTGCATATTTAATTTTGTTATAGTAAAAAAAAAGTCATATAAATTACAAAATATTCACAACGAGACATAGATCTATTTAAGAATTTCTATTTAATGAGGAGACGTTTATGTTAAACAATATTTAACTTTGAGGATTATAATTTATTGGTACGTTGATGAATAGAACACAATACCTAGGCAAGGCATTCCGTTTTTCGATTTGATTGCGTATTATTTGAATTCAATTTTTGGTCTTCAAGTAAAAAAAATAAAATTTAATTCGAACCAATACATGTTTAATTTGATTCGATATTCTGTGTTTTGATTTGATTTTTAGAATTCGCCATATTTTACTTTTAACTAGCTGGGAAATTGATTAAAATTAAAAATGAACATACACCATCGAAGTAATTAAGAATTTAATTAGATCATAAACTTATCATGATTTTGACATAATTCAACGATACATTGCTATGATTTTTTCTGCAAAAAATGGACTAATAATATCGTTCAACAATAAAATCTTTTCTAAAGTTGGTAGTAGTTGACAATACATTCCTTCCCGTGGTGGATGCATAATTTGATCTCACATTATAAAGATGGTCCTTCGACACATTTGATATTTCGTTCATCAAATTTTGATACTTTCATTAGGAAAATAAGGCTCTTTTCTAATATAAGGACAAAAGACTTTAGAAATTTTAATTCTACAAGAAGGAAAAAGTTTAAAGAATCCAAAACTTTCTCTGCAATTTTTTAGGTATGAAGTGGGAGTATATGAAAAAGAAATCCAAATATTTGGCAATATTTGGTGTTTTTGCGCACTTTCTGTGCATGTACAAACCCACTGAGGTACGCATACAAAAGTTAAAAATCAAAAGAGAAATACTAAAAGAATCTCTAAAAAATTAACCTTTGCAATAATCGTCAAATTGAAACAAACGAAGGTTCAAGACTGAATAGATCCTGTAATAATTGTTGATTACATGGCTAACCGTGCAGCTCGGACTTGGTCTTACCCGGACTCGGACTCAGGATGTCCTCTCAAGTATAGAGATCGGAGGCATTCGATCTCGACCGTATACAGATAGTCTCCGCATTTCTTAGAGTAAGACGATAAGAAATGATTTGAACTCCGATTTTCTCGAACCTCTTATGATGACATCATCCCCGTGATGCAAGCGTTCGAAGTGACCGAAACGTCCCGTCAGTCCACTTCCCCAAAATCATTGAATGCATGCCAGTATTGGTCGGCCACTAGTGCCGCCAGACCGTCGTTGCCCTTCTATAAAATATGAGGCGATTCCTCTAAGTAAAGAACTTTACTCTTTCTTCGCACCTTTCCCATCTTCATCTTTTTCTCTAATCACCCATTTTCTCCGCCTCTTTAAGCGCCGGAAAATGCCAAGCTCTTTCCAGAAACACCACATCCCTGTGCAACCCATATTCTTTAGCTTACAACCATGGCCAAAACTTCCAAAACGGTCCCCAAAAAGGATAAAGCATCGTCTTCTTCTACCTCCCGACCGACCAAACCGGTGGTGCCGCCAACACTTGAGGAAATCACCCCGGGTCCTTGCATTATTAAGAAGGACTTTAGTATTGAGAATCCTCCCGACATCCCAGGCCGATGCGAGCACGCATCTCGATATATTAGCTTGATAACAAAGAAGCTTATCAAGGATGTAAAGAGGGACTGTTGCTGGGGAGATGAGGTCGAGGTTCAGATCCCGAGCCCCGATGAAAGCATTACTACCCATGTGGAGGGGGTTTTGAGTGTTTAAACTTACCCTTTCATACTGGGTCTCCTCGATCCGGTGGTGGTCGACTTCTACAAAACGTACGATGTCACCTTCGGTCAAATTCACCCTTCTTTTTGGCGTATTGTGATCATGTTGCGGTATTTTTTTGAAAAGACCGAGGGTTTGGAATTCACCCTCAGCCACTTGGTTCGATTGTATCGGCCCCAGTTATTTCGAGGCCTCATCAAGTTGCAGCATCGAACACCGAAAGCCTTCTTTGCCAGTATTGATAAACCCAAAGATCGCGGTTGGATGAGCCGGTTTGTTAGAGCAAGAACTTCGGACGTCATTCCCGGGGATAAAATGCCGTTCCCAGAGAGGTAGAACTTTAACCGTAAGTGGAGTTTGTATTCCCAGTACCTATTCATATTCTGCTTCCATATTTCATAACGCTTTTATCCTTCTTTTGGCAACCAATGCTTGGGCGCCCCCAGCGGTGCCTGACCTCGAGGATTGGGTCTGAAAGTTAGCTGCCACTTCTTTCTACGATGAGCGCAAGTGGCATGAATTATCGAAGGGCCAGTGGGAGGCCAAGAACCACGGTAAGTGCTTTTCAATAGTCCAAACACTTTTCACACATCGGTGGCGTTAACTTATTCATGTTTACATGTGCAGGCCTTGGTGATGCATCCGAGATGAGGCCGGCTCCACCCAAGGAAAAGACCAAGCCTTTGATTCCGAAATCATAGAGGGATAACAAAAGGAAAAGGGTCTCGAAGCCTGACGAACCCCAGGATAAGAAAACTCCTGCTCGAAGGCTGCAGAAAAGATTTGTTCAAACGGGCGCAGATTCGGCCCATGATCCCCTGGATGGTGAAGAAGATGATGGTGAAGAGTCGGCGTTGGTGAATCGAACCAGAAAACCTATCTAGGTCGCCAAGCCTTCCGAGCTGGAAACCTTATCCCCGTGGTGAGGGAAACCCAAAGGAAGATGCGGGCAAGGCCCCCGTGTCCCTGGAGGTTGAGATTGTCCCTCCGTCTTCAACAACTATACCGGATGGTGTAAATGCCGGGACCCCCGAAGCTAATGATAACGCCCCGAGTGAAGAGCTCGGGGCCGCGACAATTGGTCACTCCCTTTCTTTGCCAACTTATTCCGAGGGGGCAATTGAAGAAGCCAACGCTTTTGCGTAAGCCCCATCCAATCAAGGTCATCGAAGACGATACCTTTCAGAGTTGCTACGCTGGGATTGACGATGCCGATGACCTTAATGATGCATCCACTACCTTCAAAGAGGCTCAACATCTCCTTTTCCGGGTAAGTCCTTACCTTCAGTATTGTAATTTTTTCTTTCTTTCTTTTCTTTCGACTGATATGTCTCCATTTAATGTATAGGCCGTCGCAAAGTTTAGATCTGAGTAAAGCCAATATGAGGCCGAGCTTAAGAAAGTTTCGGGTGAAGAGAAGGCCCTGAGGCTCCTCTATAGCCAAAAGGAAGAGGAGCTTAAGGATCTCCGGACCGCATTGGCCAAAGCTCAAAAAAGCGAGTCCGAACTAGATAAGCAGGTAAATGTGATTTTAACAGAGTACAACCTTCTTGGCCCTACTTCGAAGGCGAACACTTCGACAGCCGCAGCAAAAGCTTGATATAATTGGGCAGCTCCGGGGCGAGGTAGATCAAGTTCGAGCTGATTGTCATCAGTGGAAGAAGAACATGGATCGTCTTGTTGCCGATAAGAAAGCTGTTATGGCCAAAATGGCCTCGGCTAAATCTTAGCTTCGAGGCATTGAAGCGAAGTGTCTATCTCAGGCCAGGAAAATCGAGGAGTTAGAGGCTGAGCTAGCTAGAGCCCGGGCCAAAGCTGTACAGGCTAAGGCTGAAGCGGAGAAGACGAAGGTTGCGGCTGATAAATACATCGCCATATACTTGAGGGAAGTCGGACTGTTCAAGGTGAGTTGAGGGAGGCCTCTGACCGGGGAAAATAAAGCAATGAATTGGCCAAGTTCCAGGCCTAGAGGGAGACTCTCGAGGAAATCCATGCCCGAGGGTTCAACCTTGCCGATGAGATAGCCGAAGCAAAGGCGCGGGAAACCGGTGCTAGGTTTCTTGTCTCCTCCGATGATCAGGATGTAGCGAGTGTCTCCGGGGACGAGGAAGGTGATGAAGATGTTCTCGAGGGAGAGGAGACTCTCGAAGATAGAGCCGCTGAAGATGCAGTTTCTGAAGACGACAACACTCCTGGGGGTGTGACCCCGAAAATAGATTAGGTTTTCTTTTTTGTGCAAGGGCCCCTTGTGGGAGTTGTAAATATGTTTGTATATTTCCCTTATGAATATAAAGTATCTTTTTGCTCTATCCTCGATTTGTGTTGAATTTTATTTTGTCCCCGTTTGTGGAAAATTTCGATGATTTAAATATTCAGCTCGAGTATCGGTTCAGACTCGTAATAAACCCTTAGGTTTTTATTGCTCAAGATAATACCCCTTAAGGTTTTAGATGGTCCTTGAGCTAATCTTAAAATTAATTTGATGCGAGCTCGGAACAATGGGGCTTTTGGGTCCGAGTAGAGTGAGAATGAAGTCTCGGACTCTTATAAGCTTTTGGCCATTGAGCTCTTTTAAGTTGGCCCTACTCTTTTAAAATTGGCCCTTAGGCTCTTTTAAAATTGGCCCTTAGGCTCTTTAAATTGGGCCGTTTCGGCCTCTAAAATGGCTATATAATTTTTTCCTCATTTCGGTTAAAAGACTTAGTGAAATTTTAGTTATGCCTTAGCATGTGTTCTTGTACCCGTTGGGGTTTTCAAAGGTTCAACGTATCGAAACCTTATTAGTCATTTGTTTGTGTAGACATAATCAAATACCTCTTGAGGTTATTTTCGAAGGCTGTTGCTATCGATGCTTTTGGATTATTCGAGGGCTGAATTTATCGAAGCCCTTAGATTTTTCGGGGGGCTGAATATATCGAAGCCCTTTATATTTTGCTTTTGCTGGGGGTAGCCTGACTTAACCAGTTTTTCAATGTTTGAAGGCCTTTAATTTATAGGGAAGTCGGACACCTCCGAATCACATTATTTTGGCCGTAGCCTTTATATGACCATAGTATTTAGTACGGCCGTAGCCTTAGGATTTGTCACTTTGACTTGTTTCCCGATAACTTTCTGAACTTGTTCGAAAAAGTTAGTCCTCGAGTATATTGGCCTTGGCCTTTGTTCCGAGGGGATGCCTCTTTGAGGTCTTATAAGTCCGAGTTTTCGATGACTCGGATGTACTAACTGTCGATAATAGTCCCCGAGTATTCGGGGGTATTTTTACATTTTGGCTCTTAAGCTGTTTCCCGTAGGATTATAAGTGTAGAGCTCGTACAATAGTAGACTTCTTTGAGACACAAAGTATTTTTGATATTAACATAATGCTTCTTCTAATAATTGATACATGTGTACATGCTTTGCCGTCGGGTCTCGACTATTCTATATGGGCACGGTTCATCTGACCGTTTGGCTCATTACAAAGTTTTCCTATCAAGGCCCTCTTAGGCGTGAAGTATTTTCCTTGAAAATATAACCTCCGAGGTTGATGCCCTCGAGTATTTGAGGTTAATTGAAAAGAAGCCTCGTATACTGTTGAGTTCTCCTTAGGTAGCACATAATTATTGCCTTATTAAAAACCTTGCCGGTAAAATCCATTTAGGACAAAATCCGATCTAAGGGAAAAAAAGTGCAATGCATACTTTTTAAAACCTAAAGCCTTCGTGTAAAAAGGGGTGTTTTTGAGATCATGTGACTTCGGTAGCTTCGATTGAAAACCTGTAATAGGTTAGTTTTAAACCTAAACGCATAAAAAGGATAGGGTTATACCTTAGTAGTAGTATCGTTTAAGTAATGATATGTTCTAATTGTTTGGCAATTGTTCACCTTCCATTGTGCTGAGTTTGAAAGATCCTTTATCGACAACTCCGAGGACTCGGTATGGTCCTTCCCAATTCTGGCCTAGTTTCCCTTCATTAGGATCTCGGGTATTGCGGGTGACCTTTCGTAGAACTAAGTCCCCGATTCCAAAGTGTCGAAGGTTGGCCCTTCTATTGTAGTATCTTTCGATCCCTTGCTTTTGCACGGCCATCCGAACAAGTGCGGCTTCTTGTTTTTCATCTAGTAGCTCGAGGCTAGCATTCAAGGCCTCGTGATTTGACTCTTTTGATACATGTCAAAACCTGATGCTGGGTTTTCCAACTTCGACAGGGATGAGGGCCTCGGAGCCATAAACTAAAGAGAACGGAGTAGCCCCCGTGCTGATCTTCGATGTTGTTCGATATGCCCAAAGGACCTCGGGTAAAAATTCTCTCCATTTTCCCTTCACATCTTCTAACCTTTTCTTCAAGTTCTAAATGATAGTTTTATTCGTTGACTCGGCTTGTCCGTTTCCGATTTGGTGGTACGGTGTTGATAAAATCCTCTTTATTTTATGTGCTTCGAGGAACTCCGTTAACTTGCTACCGATGAATTGCTTTCCGTTGTCACACACAATCTCAGCGGGTATCCCAAATCGACACACGATGTGGTCCCAGATAAAGTCGATGACTTCTTTTTCTCGGACCTTCTCGAAGGCTTGTGCTTCCACCCACTTAGAAAAATAATCAGTCATATACAAAATAAATTTAGTTTTACCTGGGGCCGTTGGTAGAGGGCCGACTATATCCATTCCCCATTTCATGAAAGGCCACGGGGATAAGACTGAATGGAGTTGTTCTCCGGATTGATGAATCATTGGTGCAAATTCACTGACACTTATCACATTTTTTGACAAATTCCTTAGTATATTTTTCCATGTTATCCCAGTAGTATCCTGCTCTGATAATTTTGCAGATTAAAGATTCGGCACTAGAATGGTTCCCACAAATGCCTTCGTGGATTTCTCGTAGAACATAATCGGTGTCCCCTGGCCCCAAACACACTGCCAATGGTCCATCGAATGTTCTTCGGTACAATGTGCCATCTTTATCTAATGCGAACCTCGCAGCCTTGGCTCGTACGACCCTCGATTCTTTGTGATCCAATGGAAGTTTTCTATTCTTCAAATAGTCGATATACTTATTTCTCTAGTCCCATGTTAAGCTCGTTGAATTTATCACGGCATGACCCTCTTCAACCACAGACTTTGATAGTTGAACGACAGTCCCCGGAATGATGTCGTTTTCTTCGATCGAAAATCCTAGATTAGCGAGTGCATCATCCTCGCTATTTTGTTCCCGGGGTATGTGATCCAGAGTCCACTCCTTGAAGCGGTGTAAAGTTACTTGTAGCTTATGCAGGTACCGCTGCATTCTATCTTCCCGAACCTCGAAACTCTTATTTACCTAATTTACCACTAATAGAGAATCACACTTGGCTTCGATGACTTCTGCTCCCAAGCTTTTGGCTAGCTCGAGACTTGAAATCATGGCTTCATACTCGGCCTCGTTGTTAGTTAATCTAGGAGTTTTGACAGATTGCCTAATGGTATCACCCGTTGGCGGCTTTAAAATAATGTCAAGCCCGGACCCCTTTACATTCGAGACACCGTCTGTGAAAAGGGTCCATACCTCCGCCGCTGTACCTGAGCTTAGCAGGAGTTCTTTCTCCACTTCAGGCACGAGGATAGGCGTAAAATCGGCCATAAAGTCAGCTAGGATTTGAGACTTGATAACCGTCGGGGTTGATATTAGATATTTTACCCGCTAAGTTCGATGGCCCATTTGGCCAATCGACCCGATAGCTTGGGCTTATGCAAAACATTTCGAAGGGGGTAGGTGGTTAGTACACATATAGGGTGGCATTGAAAATATGGTTTTAACTTTCGAGATGCGCTTATCAATGTAAGTGCTAATTTTTCTAAGTGAAGGTACCTAGTTTCAACATCTCCTAGAGTTCAACTTATATAATAAACAAGAAATTGTGTACCTTGCTCTTCTCGAACTAGTACCCTGCTTACCGCTATCTCGGACACTGCCAAGTATAGATAAAGATTTTTATCTACATTCGGGATGTGAAGCAAAAGTGGTCTTGATAGATATCACTTTAATTCTTCTAAGGCTTGTTGACATTCCGGGGTCCATGTGAAATCCTTTTTCTTTTTGGGCAAGAAAAAGAACCGGTGACTCCGATCTGATGACCTCGAGATAAATCGACCCAGAGCGGCTATTCGACCTGTTAACCTTTGCATGACCTTCACACTATCCACGACTGTGATGTCCTCGATGGACTTGATCTTACGGGGTTATTTCAATGCCCCTATTCGACACCATGAATCCGAGGAACTTACTCGAGCCGACTCCGAAGGCATATTTTTCCAGGTTGAGCTACATGTTGTATTTTCTCATAATTTTGAATGTTTCCTGGAAATGATTCCAATGGTCCTTTGCGCGCAGGGACTTAACCAACATATCATCAATGTAAACTTCCATTGTTTTACCTATTTGTCATTCAAAAATTTTGTTAACTAGGCGTTGGTATATAGCTCCTGCATTTTTTAGCCCGAAAGACATTACATTATAACAATAAGTCCCAAATTTTGTAATAAATGAAGTTTTTTCCTGGTCCCCCGGGTTCATCTGAATCTGATTATACCCGGAGTAGGCGTCGAGAAAAGTTAGGATCTCGTAGCCAACCGTGGCATCGATCATACGATCGATGTTGGGCAATGGGAAAGAATCTTTGGGACATGCCTTATTCAAGTCCTTATAATCTACGCACATTCTAAGTTTGTTTCCTTTTTTAAGGACTACAACTACGTTGGCTAGCCACTCGGGGTACTTTACCTCCCGAATAGATCCTATTTTAAGGAGTTTGGTTACCTCGTCCTTCATGAAAGCGTGCTTTACCTCGGATTGAGGCCTCCTTTTTTGCTTCACCAGTTTGAACCTGGGATCGATGCTTAGCCGATGCATGGTGATCTCCGGTAGAATCCCTGTTATATCTAAGTGGGACAAAGAAAAGCAATCCATATTGTCAATAAGAAATTGAATGAGTTTTTTCGTGAGTTCGGGAGTCAATTCAGTCCCCAGGTATACCTTTTTCTCGGGCATGTATTCGATCAAGATGACCTGCTCCAGCTTTTTGATAGTTGATTTGGTAGCATCGGTACTCTTCGGGAATGACGAAGGTTCGGGGAGTAAGGAAATCCTCATCTTCGTCTTCGGTTACCTATTGTTCCGATTTTATCGGGGCTGGAGGCAATAATTCCTATTTGGCCACCTGTGTACTCTCGATGCTCAATTTATCCGAGGTCGAAGGCTCTGGTATTGGCAGCACCTCCTCGATCGCAAACATCTCCTTTGTGGCATGTTGCTCTCTGTAGACTGTTTTCACTTCTTCCTCTATCGGGAACTTCTTCATCTGGTGAAGAGTTGAAGGCACTCCCATCATGTTGTGTATCCATGGTCTCCCGAGGAGCGCGTTATACCTTATATCACCTTCGATGACATGGAACTTCGTATCTTGTATGGTCCCGGCTACGTTCACTGGCAAGATAATTTCTTCCTTTATTGTTTCGCTTGCCATGTTGAAGCCATTCAAGACCCGGGATGCGGGTACAATTTGATCTAGTAGGCCGAGTTGTTCCATGACCCTCGATCTAATTATGTTTGCCGAGCTACCTGGATCTACTAAAACAATTTTAACTTTAATTTTATTCAAAAGGATAGAGATTACCAGGGCGTCGCTGTGAGGCTGAGATATGCCTTCTGCTTCCTCGTCGCAGAATGATAAGATGTCCTCGGGCACATATCTCCGAGTCCGTTTTTCTCTAGTGATTGATAATTTGGTACGCTTGAACACAGGTCGTTGAGGTATATCGACTCCGCCAATGATCATGTGGATTACATGTTGTGGTTCTTATTGTTTGTTTTTTCTTGCGTCTCTTTCCCTGAAGTGATTCTTAGCTCGATCACTCAGGAATTCTCGAAGGTGGCCCTCATCGAACAACCGAACCACTTCTTCTTTTAGATGCCTACAATCCTCTGTTCTATGACCACGTGTGGCATGATACTTGCACACCAAGTTCGGGTTCCTTTGAGAAGGATCGGTCTATATTGGCTTGGGTCACTTGGTATCTTTGATCTTCCCAATAGCTGAGACGATCCCTGATGCATCTATGTTGAAGTTGTACTCTAATAATCGAGGGGCCTCGGCAAGGTGGTATGCTTATCGAACCCACTTTTACTTATGAGGCCTTGAGAATTTTGAACTCGATCATTCCTCCGATCGCCCCGAGGAGTGTTGCGGCTCGGGCCGTTGTTCCTTCGATCAGCATATGGTTGATACCGTTCTTTGTTGAATCTTGATTCCTAGTCTGTATCCCTTGAGGGCTTGACTGCGAATCTATTAGGATGAACTAAACTCGAGGGAGCTCCCAACTAGTCGTCCTCGACCCTGATCTTTGACTGATAATGATTGTGCACATCCGATCATGTCACAACTAGGTATTCAATCAAGTTCTGCTTCAATTATCGAAGCGGTGATTGAGCTCCTTTCATTCAGACCCTGCATAAAGGTCTGTACTGCCCAGTCATCAGAGACCGGTGGTAACTCTATTCTTTCCATCTGAAACCGGGGTATGAACTCCCTTAACATCTCGTCGTTCCTCTGCTTTATCTTGAAGACGTCCGATTTTCTCGTGGCCACCTTTATGGCCCCGACATATGCTTCCACAAAGGTATTTGCTAGCATAGCAAATGAATCAATAGAGTTAGGAGCCAAGTTATTATACCAGATCATGGCTCCCTTTGATAGTGTTTCTCCAAACTTTTTCAGCAAAACTGACTCGATTTCATTGTCATTCAAATCATTTCCTTTAATCCTACAAGTGTATGAAGTTATGTGCTCGTTAGGGTCAGTTGTTCCATTATATTTCGGTATATCGGGCATGCGAAATTTCTTAGGAATGGGCATCGGAGCTGCACTCGAGGAGAATAGTTTTTGTATAAACTTCTTAGCATCAAAACCTTTCAAAACTGGAGGTGCCCCCGGTATCTGATCTATCCGGGAGTTATAAGTTTCCACTTTTTTATCATTGTCTTCAATTTTATTTTCTCCGGACTCGATCCTCTTAGTTAGTTCCTCGAGCATTCTCATAATCATGGGGTCAGTCCCCGAGCCACTTTCAGCGGGCCTTTCAAGCGCTGGTTCAGCACGTCGAGTGTTCACTGGTTCGGTTGTGTTTGTAATTCTATTCTGACTCTGAAGTTGAGCGATGACAACTTGTTGGGCTTGCAACATTTCGATTATCACCCGGAGACTGAGTCCTCCTTCTTCTATTCCTCATGTTTTTTGGCCATCGGCCCGGGCTTCCCTGAATACATCTCCTTCGGGGTCCGCGCCTAGATCTGTATTCAAAGCAATATGTGAACTAACATCAACATGTTCCGCATTTGGCACTTCCCCTGGGTTTATCGATGGTACACCAACTCTTGCGTTGCTGTTTTCTCCAAGACCTTCGTTGTCATGAATGGGTGAGTTTTGTGAGCTAGACATGTTTCAGCCTGAAAATCAACAAATCTTGACAAGAAAAAAGTGTAAAAACAACGCGTGTAATGAAAGTCGGTAAAGAATAATCACTATTATCTTTAGTCCCATGGTGGGTGCCAAACTGTTTACCTCGAAAATACGAGTAACAATTAAACTTAATTAGTGATTTTAAAGATATGTGATTTAGTTTAATACCAATTAATAATCAAGAAATATGAAGTAGAAATGTAAGATAGAAGTGAATCAAACCAATGTTACTTAGCAGCAATGACCCCGAGCTTAGTGACCTCGAGGTGGCTTAGTGTAGTAAGGATAGTTAAGTAATAAAAATAAAGTAAGAACAATGAAGCTAAAGGACAATGCTGATGAACAATAGGTAAAAAGAGAGTTCTTTTGCTTAGTGATGATGGTGTCGTTACAAATGATTGGGGTCCCCTTTATATAATAGGGGAACCTTAAATAAGGAATATTTCTATTTACAGTAAGGAATATTATTGGTACAACTGTCTAACCACCTAATACAGAATAGTACAATCAAATTTCGGGATTTGCGCCATGATATTGGAAACATGGCATGAATCTAACTCGTTCCAGTACAAATCCACAACGGTACTATTTCGGGGTTGATCACACTCGACCTCGGTGTGCATCGTGCTTCGCTTTCGAACTCAAGTTTGGTCCCTCGAGCTCGTACTTAGTCTTATCCGGACTCGGACTCAGGACGTCCTCTCAAGTATAGAGATCAGAGGCATTCGATTTCGACCGTATACAACGTAGACGTCTAATTTAATTTGGAAAAAAGGTATAAACGTGAGAAAAGTTCAGCATGATCAATAGCTAATCAAAATCATGAAATTAATTACGTAGTTATCTAAATGCAGAAGGGTTGTGAGACGAATAAGAAATTTAAACTTAGCGAGTTTAAACTTCTGAGTTATTAACAATATTAAAAAACTTAGTATTTATATTTTTTAAGATTTTTTAATATATACTTATAATAAATTTAAAATAGTGGATTCAATTAAACTCACTTATGATAGTGTAGGTTCGCCTAAATTTGGATATTCTTAAAGTAAAAAAGCAAACAACGTAATAAGGGGTCGTTTAGTTATCAGAATAATGATACCAATATCAATACTTCTTGTGTCCTAATTTACGTGGTTACTCGTGTACTTGCTCGCGCTTTGTACGATCATAAAAAAATTAAAATAAACTTAAACATATAACTTTTTAAAATAAAAATGCACTCTATAATAATCAGTTAAGCTTGCTATTACATAAAAACATCATTTATTTATCCCTTGATATAACTCGATCAATAATCAACTAAGCAGCTTAAAAGAATGAATTAAAATTGAGATCAACAACATTGAACTTAAATGTCTTCTAATATCCAATATCTGAAATACATATAAAATATATAAATAAATAAAGATCAAATAAATAGTACCTTTTGTTTGGATGAAATCTTGATGCAGCTTTCAGTCAATTTATATTCCAAATATATTGAAGCAAAATTAAGAAAAATAGTACCTTGATTGAACGAATTCTCGAAAATCCTTTTAATCAACAACTAAAAATTGAAATTGCATTATGTAAGTCATCCATTGTTTCGACAAATTCTACTTGCTAATCTTCTTCCACTGAAGCAAACAAAACAAAAAGAAAGTACTTGGAAATTAGGTAGGGAACATGAATGCCTCAGGTTTCATGGATAATTTATATAGGCAGATGTAACTCCCGTATTTACATTAATAATATTGGATGTTATTGTATAGATAAGAGTTACATAATTTACATTATAAATTCAGAATGAATATATCACATTTATGATTCATTGAATTCAATCAATTGAATACTACATTCATCCACAATGAAATAGTTACTTGATTTAAATTGATAGGCTTCCTCAATAAACCGTTAAAATGAAACGGTTACTTGATTGAAATTGAATAAGAGGAAGAAACCGTTAGGTTTCCTCAATAAGTGGGTTTGGTGCCTTTTCAATAAATGAGGTAAACAATTATAATAGAAGAAAAATCCAAAAAACGGAGAAAAAAGATAAATACAATTCCTAGCTAATGAGAGATGTCACATCACTTTTCTCATTCCACATTTATTTTTTATGTTTTCAAGGTGCAATTAGAGGAAGAGTTAGCCGTTTCTATACTCTAACTAGCTTTTGGCAAACTTTTTTTTGGCCAAAAATTAAGGTGTTTGGCTAAGCTTTTGGAAGGAAAAAAATGCTTTTGAGGAGAAGCAAAAACAGTTTTGGAGAAGCAGAAAAAAGTAGCTTTTCTCCGAAAACACTTTTTTAAAAAGCACTTTTGAGAAAAATACACTTAGAAGCAGTTTTTTAAAGCTTGGCCAAACACTAATTGCTGCTCAGAAGTGCTTTTCAAACTAATTAACCAAACACAAACTGCTTCTCACCAAAAATACTTTTGAGAAAAACACTTTTAAAAAAAAACACTTCTCAAAATAAGCTGATTTTTACAGCTTGGCCAAATGGGTTATAAATCTTCTTAATTACACCTCCCACTATTTCTCAAGACTAAGTCGTTTCTATACTCTAATTAAATATTATTAATTACACCTCCCACTATTTCTCTTCTTACTCCAGGGGTTAAATTTTGCATGGAAAGAGCATTGGAATATTTAAAGATCCTACTTTGCCATCGTTACATTTTAAAGTGTACCAGATATTTTTATCGCTCTTTTTCTTTGTTTATCTTCTTCCTTTTCATTTTCATTCTTTGTTTTGATATATTCCATTTCTCCATTACCACGTACCTCATCTTATACTTTCTGCAAAAAGATAATTAAATATTTGTTAATTACTTTCTGTTTTTGCTTTATTTTGTCTTTTTGCAGATACTATAGCTTATGAATTAGGCTAACAGGTAACTATGCACTGTAATTATTTAGTTTTGATCTTACAATTTGTAGTAATATGAAAATAGTAACCCTTCCTATCATCCCGTGATCTTCTCCTTCTTTTCATCACTATGTATTTCCTCTATCTCTTATTTATGTAGACGTTGTCTAATCTCAATTGTCATATGACTTTTACAAAGATCAAATCAATTTTAAGATATTCCTTCGTTCTAACTGATTTTTCTGAGAATATGATTTTTATGAAAATTATTAAATGTGCAGGCGCTGATGTAACGACCCAACCGGTCGTTTTGAGCTTTTGCACTTTGCTCGTCAGTTCTCGGGCATGAATTGCCCCGTGTGATGGATTATGACTTATGTAAGTCATTGGTTTTGGTTTTCAGGGTAATCAGAATGAATTTGGAAGAACAGTTCTCAGTTTGAAGCTTGAAATTTGAAAAGTTTGACCAAGATTTGACTTGTTGGTATATGATCTCGGATCAGAATTTTTATGATTTGGTTAGCTCCGTTAGGTAATTTGGGACTTAGGAGCGTGATCAAAATGTATTTTGGAAGTCCGTGGAAGGTTTAGGCTTGAATTGGCAAAATTGAGATTTTGGCGTTTTCTGGTTGATATGTGAGATTTTAATATAGAGGTCGGAATGGAATTCTAGAAGTTGCAGTAGCTCCGTTATATCATTTGTGATGTGTGTGCAAAATTTCAGGTCATTCGGACATGGTTTGGTTTGGTTTTTGATCAAAAGCGTAATTTGGAAGTTCTTGGAATTCTTAAGCTTGAATCCAATGCAAATTTGGTGTTTAAGGTTGTTTTGAGCGTTCCGAAGGTTGGAACAAGTTTGAATGATATTATGGGATATTTTGGCATGTTTGGTTGAGGTCCCGAGGGCCTCGGGTGAGTTTTGGGTGGTCAATCGGACCATTTTATGTTTGTGAAAAATTGCAGAATTGCTGTTGTTGGTGTTGCAGGTTTTTGACCTTCGCGATGCATATCCCGTGTTCGCGAAGGGTTAAGGTGCGAGGCTGTGGAGTTGGCCTTTCATTCGCGAAGATGGTTCCGCAATCTCGAAGGTGTGAGGTCTTTGGTCATCGCGTTCGCGAGGTTCAGGTCGCGTTCACATAGAGGAAGAAAGATAGCTGGGTCCTCAGTGCATTTGTTCTACGCGTTCGCGTAGTTGGGGTCGCGATCACGAGGTGTTGAGTGTGTTGTGCATCGCTTTCGCAAGAGCTTTCTCGCGTTTGCGTAGAAGAGATTTCGGTCAGTAAAGCTATGTGCTTCGCGAACGCGAGGAATATGACGCGTTCGCGATGAAGAAATGTCTGGGCAAACAATTTATATTTTTAAATCGAGGGTTTAAGTCCAATTTCATAAAAAACATTGGAGAGCTCGGGAGAAGGTGGAATTTGAGGAGATTTTCAGTGGAGCTATTGGGTAAGTATTTTTCACTCATATTTGGTTTAATTCCATGATTTGGTCTTGAATTTCATCATTTAATTTGAGAAATTAGAGTGAAAATTGGGGGAAAATGGAAGAAAAGTTTGAGGTTTCTTTTGGGGATTTGAATGGGTAATTGAGATCGGATTTTGACGAATTTGATATGGGCAGACTCGTGAGTAAACGAGGATTTTATTGATGTAATTTTTATTGGATTTCGAGACGTGGGCCCCGGGGCCGGGTTTGAGCAATTTCGTGAATTTTGATGCAAATTGGATATTTTCGAGTGGGCTTTGTTCCCTTAGCATATTTTAATAGTTATGTACTGATTGTTTCTAGATTTGGAGCATCCGGAGGTCGATTTGTGAGGGCAAAGGCATCACGGGCTAGAGTTTGGACCAGATCGAGGTAAGTAATGATTGTAAATGCTGTCCTGAGGGTTTGAAACCCCGAATTTCACAACGTTGTGCTACTTTGAGGTGACACACACGCTAGATGTCGAGCGTGGAGTCGTACACCAATGGAGATTAAGACTTGGTCCGTCCCGTACGATGTTAAGTCGCGTATTTGATTTGAAATCTTATGATATTCCATATTTTAGAGATTGATATATGGGGCCTTGTGCCGACCTGTTGAGACCCTTAGGGGCATTTTTACTATTTTTCCTCACTCTATTTGTTTTGAAAGCATATCCTCAATCATGTTTTACCTGTTTATTGTTTAAATCTGGTTTTATCACTTTACTTCATAAAATGTGAAAACTGTTTGGGCTGAGTTTCCTATTTTACTGATGGTCCGAGTGATTGTGAGGTTGATGACTGAGATAGACCGAGGGTCTGATTGTGAGGTTAATGACTGAGAGAGACCGAGGGCCTGGTTGTGAGGATTATATATCTATGGATCGGCCTGCACGCTGCAACAATATATATATTTATATGGATCGGGTTGCACACCGCAGCGATATGTATATGGATCGGGCTGCACGCTGCAGTGATATGTTAGATCGGGCTGCACACCGCAGCGATATAGCGCTTGGGCTGTAGGAGCCCCTCCAGAGTCTGCACACCCCCAGTGAGCGCAGTCGATTATATATATGGATCGAGCTGCATGCCGACGATATATGGATCGGGCTGCACACCGCAGCGATATATGGATCGGGCTGCACGCCGCAGCGGTTACTATATGGTACTTATTGAGTGTGAGTGCTGAGTGTGAGCGATGATTGATGAGAATTGAGTCTCGAGTGACTGAGAGGCTTGCCCGAGGGGCTTGTTTTTATGAAATTACTGTTTCCACTCCTCTTTATATTGAGCCTTTGTTGAAAATGTTGAACAAATGCTTTTAAACAACTTTCATTTAAGCTGGAGTTTTTATGAGATATTCGGTATTTAATCACTGATTTGGCTTTGTTATTTCCACTGAAAATTCTATGATATGAGGTGTTTATGATTCCTGTTTTGCCCGAGTAGCTGTATACGAACTATGTTTTGCCCGATGGGCCGATTATGATTTTCATTTCTTTTATTATATATGGTATTAAACCCCTACTGAAACTGTTGGAAAGCATTTTTAAATGATTTTTACCAAAAGCTGGTTTTTAAATGAGACGATTGACTCGTATTCTGATTTGAAAGCCTGTTGTGCTTATTGAGTTTATCACAAATGTGGATTCATCATTTCCTGCTGCTCAGTCTTTATTTACTCTTGTTACTTACTGGGTTGGAGTTCTCACATTACTTCCTGCACCTCGTGTGCAGATTCAGGTATTTCAGAACCTGGTAGCGGGTGTTAATTACTCAGAGGTGGAGTCATCGGAGTTAGCAAGATGGTTGCACGACATTCGCAGCATTACTTTCCTTCCCCTCATTTTCATTACTGTATTTAGTACATTTTTAGACTCTTGTTGTATTCAGATCTTGGTAGATGCTCATGACTAGTGACACCCTGATGTCGGGCTTGTGTAATTATTCCGCACTTTTCTTTTAAATTTTCATTATGAGATTATTGGTTTATAAATGGTATAAAAACAACTTTTATTGGAAAATGGTTGATTCGGGAGTTGTGTCGTCTGGCCTAGTTTCACGATAGGCGTCATCACGACCGAGTCGATTTTGGGTCGTGACAGCTGAAACATAGGATATGCATGGAAGCGACGAAAGAAATTAATTTGGTGATGCTCACTATTTTTAGCTTTGTATTTTAATGTTACAAATTATCTAGGTACCTACTTGCCATATTTAGGGTATTATTTAGGGGAAGAGTTGAGAAAAGAACTTTTAACTTTGTTATTGAAAATCTGAGGAAAAAACTTATATTTGTTTTTTTACTATTATACGAGTTGTTTGAGTATATAATTGAAGAGGAATTCTATGTTTCATTTTGAGGGGAATAAATTTGATCTTAATATACTTATTTACCTACTAATAATTGATTACTGATTTGCTTTCCAGGGTATTACTACAACCTGACTCATGTTTTATCAAAAACTATTTTACCGTGGGTAAACGATTTCAAATATGAATTTTTTTTATTACCTCATATATAATTTGAGTCTTATTTTTGTTGTATAGGGGAATTGTTCTTTCTTTGTATTTTATTTTTGTTTAATATAATTGGTTTCCTCAATAAGTGGGTTTGGAGCCTTTTCAATTAATGAGGTAAACAATTATAATAGAAGAAAAATTCAAAAAAGTAGAAAAAAAGATAAATACAATTCCTAGCTAATGAGAGATGTCACATCACTTTTCTCATTCCCACTTTTATATATATATATATATATATATATATATATATATATATATATATATATAGACACACACACACACACACACACAAACGAGTTTTTCTTTGTTCCTAATTTTTCTATATGCCTTTTAATTATCTTAAATTATTAATTAATGTATCTTATAATACTTTTATGTAGTTTCAAATATGTAAATTTTATTTCTGAATACTTAAAGATTCTATATTAGAATTCACATTCAAAATTAATTTATTTGACTCTCGAAATCTGCAAACTATCACATAAATTAAAACGGAAGGAATATAAAATTTCAAATTATATTTATTCCATATTAGTAGTGGTTATTAGCTTATACCAAAATCTTGGTATTAGCTATTCCATATTAGATGTAACATTACAATTTCGGATTGAAGCCAAACGGCCCCTAACTATCCCATTACCATGCCAAAACCATTCGGACCAATGGAGTGGCTTAAAATTAGAATTATCTAAGGGCCCCAACAAGATATATATTGGGTTCAAATGTGTAGTCATTTTCAATCACTATTTTCACTAGTTTTAAGAAACCAATTTCTAGCGGATTATCCAATTAGAACGAAATAGAGGGACCAAATGAGATAAAAATAAGGAAAACAAAAACGTCCTGATATTGACTTTATTATTGAAATTAGTTAATTTGTCTGCGCTTCGCGCGGTCTTTAAGATTAATTACATATAATTTTGTCGATATCCTCATATCTTTGTCAAATAATATCATATATGTATCTCAAGAGCATTCAATTAATTATCAGGGAAATATTACTCTTTGAGCAATTTTATTTTTTGTATATTTTGCAATCGCAACATTATCATTGTACCTTACTAATCTAATTAACTGGAATTTGTATTGAATAAGCCCTTAATAAAATCCTCCCTATCAACTACCAAGAAGTTTTCACTGCAAATAAAAATTAAACGTAACTTTTTGTTATATATATATTATTTATGATATTACACTAATTTTAAGAATACTATATATAAAAAGAATTCTACTAACATGTGTTTTGGTACTGATTGCATGAAAAGTTGGAGATGTTTACGTTAAGAAATGAATTGACCAATGATTTACCTCAAAGACAAAATGAAACGTATAATTCCTCTCAAATTATAAACTCAAACAACTCGTATAACAGTAAAAGAAAAATATAAATTTTTTCCTCAAATTTTCAATAACAAAGTTAAAGTACCTTTCTCAACTCTTCCCCCAAAATGATACCCCAAACATGGCAAGCAAGTACCTACATAATTTATAACATTAAAATACAAAACTGAGAATAGTGTGTATTACCAAGTTAATTTCTTTCGCCATTTCCATGCATATCCTATATTTCAGCGCCTACACATTTAATAATTTTCATAGAAATCATATTCTCAAAAAATTCAGTCAGAATGAAGGAATATCTTGAAATTGATTTAATCTTTGTAAAAGTTATATGACAATTTGAAATTAAACGACATTTACATAAATGAGAGATCGAAGAAATACACAGTGATGAAAGACGGAGTAGATCATGGGATGAAAAGAAGGGTTACGATCGTCGATATACCAACTTTCACGTTACTATATATTATAAGAATAAAACTAAATAATTGCAGTGCATAGTTACCTGTTAGCCAAATCCATAAGCTATAATATTTGCAAGAAGACAAAATTAAGAAAAAGTAGAAAGTAATTAACAAATATTTAATTATTTTTTTGCTGAAACTTTGACCAAAACTCACAAGAATTCTTCATTGCTGGATATGTTCTTTGTGTGATATATGATGAGGTAAGTGATATTAGAAAAATGAGATATAAATTACTTTACTTACTATTATAATTTTTAAAATAATTACAATCGTTGCACGAGCTCTCATTTTTATGGTTGAACTATCACATTCTTTCTCAATATTTCATTTTTTTAAAGGCCATAACTTCTAAATAAAGAGGCATGAGCTATATGGGATGTGAACTTTTTAAAATAAGAGAAATGAAAAAAAAATGTAAGAAAATAGTAAACAGATAAAGATAAATGATATATAATATTTTTTTACTATGGAATGTGACATATCAACAATTCTATTCCTGGTTTATGCAACACTATAAAATATGTAAGGACGTAGAAAATACTTCCTCAACATTTCTTTTTCCGAGAAAGAAAAAAGGACTATGTCCATGGGTCAGACATGAGAGAAATACATTCAACATCAATAAATCAGATATGTATAATGTATTATTTCTTTGATCATCATCTCGAATGCACCGCAATTCACTCTAAAAATTATCTAAATAAACAAATCGCCTATGAAATTTAACAAATCCACTAGACTAATTATAATTAATTAAAAAGCTTTGGTGAAAAAGCAAAGCAGCCTCACAATAAAAAAAATATCTGAGAGAATTAGAGAAAAGATAAAAGAGGGTGAGAAGATTGGAAGGGTATTTTCATTTTTCACCGGTGGAGGAGGAATTAAATAGTAAAGGATAATTTTTTTATCTTTAAATGTGATAGTTGAAAAGTCAAAAAATTTTGGTATAAAATTTTAAAACGGTGCATTTCTCTTTCTTAATTATTAGTAATATAAATCTGCAATTAATTTTTTTTAAAACATGATCTTTCTTTCACCAAGTAACTGTAATTTATACTTAATTTTTTTAATTATTAGTGAAGGAGCCTACCTTTTTCATATCTTAACTGTACAACGGCGTAAGTAATTAAGATGTTCAATGAAGGGGTATGACTTTGAGTTTTTAACTATTAAAATAGGAGAAAATCTCAAAAAAGCAGGAAAAAGATAAATATGATTCCTAGCATTTGAGACATGCCACATCAACTTTCTATATATATATATATATATATATATATATATATATATATATATATATATATATAGAGAGAGAGAGAGAGAGAGAGAGAGAGAGAGAGAGAGAGAGAGAGAGAGAGAGAGAGAGAGAGACTGCTATATTAGGAAATAACTACTCCCTAATTTGAATAGAAAGTTTTTTTATTCAAGTTAATTTCTAAGGTACAAAAAAATAAGCATGAGGTACAACTCACATAACTCATATCAACATGAAATTCTCCTGCAGATTAATAGACAGAAAATTGCTAAATGCAGGAGCATTTGTTGATTTTTGTCGCCGACATAGTTTTGTACTTTTTTTTTTAATTAAGCAAAAGAAAAGCCATTAAAAAGACGATTTTTCCATTCTTTTCTTGAGGTTTCCATAATTCCTTCCTTATCCTTAAGACAACCAAAGAAAAGAATTTAAGACAAAATCATATGGTCTTGTTTTTGTTTTCCTTCGGATGAATCCGTGTAGCACAAAGGTAGTAAATTTTTTTTGTAGTCGTCTATGTGTATTTATATTAAATATATATATTTATAATTGTTACCAGTAAATTTTAGAATCCTTTTTAAAAAAATATTCAGATATATTATCTTTAATTTCACTGTAATATTTTTAGCTTAAACGTTTAAGAAACAGAATAATTATTTCAGTCACTTTGAAAACTAGAGCAATTAAATTTGTAATGGCTAAAACAACCCCTCAAATTATAGCATGTTTGGCCAAACTTCTAAAATCAGCTTATTTTGATAAGTGTTTTTTCCAAAGTACATTTAAAAAAGTGCTTTTGGTGAGAAACATTTTGTATTTGACTAATTAATTTGAAAAACACTTTTGAGCAGTAATTAGTGTTTGACAAACTTTTGAAAACTGATTCTAAGTGTTTTTTTCTCAAAAGTGCTTTTGGAGAGAAGCTACTTTTTTCTGCTTCTGCTTCTCCTTAAAAATACTTTTTTTTTCCTTCCAAAAACTTGACCAACCACCTCAATTTTTGGTCAAAAATGCTTTTGGCAAAAAAAAGTACTTTTGACCAAAAAAAAAAAAATTTGGCCAAACAGACTATTGGTCAATGATAATAGGCTAGATTCATATAATTTGGAGACTGTTTATGCCCCAGCTTGATTATGTTTCACTATTATAGGATAGTTAAATGATGATAAATTGGCTATAGTTGTGAATTTCATGTTTTGCAGGAGCGAGTTGCGCGTATGAGTACTTAGAACTGTATTTGGAGCTAAATTGAAGCAATGGAAGCCCCTCGGAACTGAGTACGTTAAAAGAAGAGAGAAAGAAGGGTTGAAATGATGACCCAGACTAGCGCGCCCACTAGCGCGACCGCGCTAGCCCAGGGATTCGAGGCAGAATACTATGCCATATGCGCGGTCAGTAGGTCCAGTTCGGAAAAATATAATTCAGGGGTAAACTTGAAAGTTCGAGGGTAATTCCACTTAACCTATAAGAGGTCCAGCTCACCCAAAGGGAGATTATCAAGGTGTTTAGACTGAATTGGAGGCAAGAACAAGTGTGAGAAGAGCAATCAACCATTAGAGTTTTTCAATATTCTCTTCGTTATCTTTATTTGTACATTATGAATACTTTTTTGGTTTTATCTTGCTTTGCTATGAGTAGCTAAATATTTAGTCTAGGATTTTGATGGAACTTATTGAAGGATGAACTTCATGTTATTTTAATATAGTTTGCCCGATTTAATCTCTATTTGTTCAACTACATTCTTGTTGTAGTCAATTGATAAGATCCTCAATTAGCTGTGCCTATTTAGTATGTATTGCTCGGAAGATAGTGCATATTTAGGTAATTGTTGAACAACACCACTCCCAAAGTATATGAGAGATCAATAACCGAGGGTTTAAAGGTGGGATTAGGGATAACGAAGCCTTGGGTGCGATCTAAAGTGAGCTGTATTAAAAGCCAGCTAGCGTAACTCGGGAGAGTGCGTCTAGTAAATTGTCGTTATGAGCACGTGATTTTTGCCCTATATGTATTACTCCAACAAATTCAAAACAAAATAATTTCTGTCAGTGTTTGCAATTTTGGGAATTTTCGTGGCATTTTCTGATAATTGTTTGCATTTGTCTGTGTATTTTTATTTTATTTAATTAATGAAAATTGCAAAAAATATGTTGCATTTGCATTTAGAATTTAATTTTACATTTTAGGATTAATTAACAAGTTAGTTATTTTATAAAAATGGGAAAAATCATAAAAATAGTTTATTTTGCACTTTTAATTTTTATTTTTGAATTTTGGTAGTTTTTAATTATTTTGCTGTAACAATTATTGGGGTTAATTAATTTAATTTGGTAGGATAATTTGGTTTAGGATTTAATTTAGGTTTTAATTTTTATTTTGGAAAAAAGAATTTTTAAGAGAAAAATGAATTGAAAATAAAAAAGAAAAAAGAAGAAGGAAATAATGAAAAGGAAAATCTGGGCTAAAACCCGATTAATTGTCCCCAGCCCAAAACAAATCGTTCCAATACCCGGCCCAAACCACCTTAACCCGGTCCGGCTTCCCCCCTAAAACGAAACGACGTCGTTTCAGGGGCAGTAGATCAGGACCGTCGAGGTCTCTTGATCGAACGGACGAGAAGCCTGGGTTATTTAATATATTAATGTCCAAACGTTACCCTCCCCCCCAGCTTTCGTCTCTCTCAAATCCCCTCCGAGAAACCCTAGAAGCCGCCGGGATTCCCCACCACCATTGATGGCGGTGCCGGCGTCCAATCGCCACCAAACTTACACCAAACACTCCCCTCCTTCTCCTTTTTCCGAATCTACAAATCCCCACTCTCGAATCCTAACCCAACCTCTCGAATCTTGAGTCGAAAGGAATGACCGAAAACCTAACTCATCCGATTGGCCCCAAAATTACACCCCATGAGCCCCAGGATCCCCTCATACCAAATCCATAACTACTCTCTTTCGAATCTGCCCGGAGCTCCGCGAATCTTGAATCTGAGGTCAACCCCAAAAGTTCAAAATCACTTTTTTGTCAATCCTGGTACATGCATGGTCAGAAGGCACCGTTCTTCGAGTTTTGAAGTTCAAACGATCGACCTTAGCTTTGTTAGGGCTTTTGTCTCCGATGGATTTCGAATATAATCGAGGAGTTTTCTTAGTCTTTTGTTCGTTCTTGTTATTTCACCTTTTATTCTTCTTCTTCTTTTTCTTCTCCGTGTATTTGGGCCTTCTTCTAACTGAAATTAGTTTCGAACCTAGTTTCTCCCCTTTAGGTTAATCTGTTTGTTTGTATTTATTTCCCTTCATTTTTAGTTTTCTTTCTTCTCAATTTCTAATAATTGTGCCCTGATTTTGTTTGTCCATTTTTGTTTAGTTTTAGGTCTAAGTTTCTGATTTCCCCCCTCCTTTTTCTCACTAATTTTATACGTTGTAGTATTTCCTGCTTTCATGTGCTTAGTTTTTATTTGTTTCTTTTCTGATGATCTTTAGTAGTCAAGTGCAATTCTAAGTGTGATTTGTTAAATTTAATGCATACCTAAAATCAGAAGCGTTTGCGTTTGCCCTCCAGTTTTGGATTTGTTCTTTTTCTATGGTTTCGTTTAATCGTTTCCACGTATTCAAGCCTCTCATAGTAACTATGGTCACCACTGACCCAGTTAAGAGGCTGGTTTATTTGGACTGTGGTTTAGCTTAACCCTAGTTAATAATTGAGGGGTAAATAACAGGGGGTTTTAAGGGTGATCTGGGAATTGTAAGTAGAGAATCTCTCTATAACTGATTGAGGAAGCTTCTAGGAAGCTGGGGAGGGGACTGTTTCGCAAAAACAGAATTTAAACTAGGGGTGTTTAAGCTAAAATAAAAATTAAAAAGGGACCAAAGGGCAAAAATGAACTCTTAAGGCCTGCCCTAATGCCTTGCCTATAAAGGCATCTCTATCTTGCCTTTCAAGGCAAGGATTGGAAGAGTTTAAAAATACAGACCAAAAGAGATAGAAAACTACAGAAAATAAAAAAAAACCGCTGGAAAAACAAAAAATTACTGTTCCATTGAAAGTTTCTGTAATTCTTGAGGCTCTCACTTCTGAAACAATCTCTGAACAATCAGGGACTAAAATGGTTTGAGCTTGGTTGGTTTTCAAAAGTTTGGTTCAAATTTTGGCTGTTTTTCTTATTGCTGGGCATTAGTTGATATTTCTGTTGATTCAAAGTTTGGTTAAAAGCTGGTTTCATTGGTTATTTCTGGGCTAACTCTACTGCTGCTGTTGATTAAATTCTTATTCTCCTTATTTCTTTCTTCAATTCCAGGTACACATCTTGATTCTAGACATGTAAAGAGGTTTCAAGTGTTATGAAGAAATGAAGATTCTTGTTACTTGCTAGATGTCTTTCTCTGTTGTTCGTTTTCATTTGATTTGTTAGTCCATGTCTTCTGTTCTAGTAGGTGTAAAATAATGTTATGCCATGAACCTTTGAGATTTATTTTGGGACTTGTAATTGGACTTTGTTTGGTGTTCATTCATTCAATCTATGCTAGAGCTATCTGTTAGGGATTGTATGGAGTAGTCTTAGGGTCTGTTAAGTAAATATGTTCGCCTAATAGTGTTAGATCAAAGCTTGTTTTCCACAAATAATATTGAGCTCTCTGTATTCATTTGTTAATAGTATGAATCCGTGTGAGTGAGAGTTTGGGTATCTTGTTGAGACCCAAGTGATCTGTATGTTAGGTTCAGGGACTTTGATAGTATTGGGAACATGCCTATTTCAATTTGAGTTCATTAATTAATTGGAGATATAAATGGCAAGTGCGTTTTTTAATCAGTTATGCATGGGTAGTTTTGATTAGAAATGGTGTTGGAATTTCTGAATGGCTAATTAGTTATCTTGTTCTTGAATAACTTGAATCCATAAGTAAAGAGTTAATTCTATCTCATGCTTCATGTAATGTCTTGATGGATTTATAATTAATTCATTGTGCATAAAGACGGGTTCAGAAAACTTAGGCCCAGCGTTGGCCCAATTAATGAAATCAAGGCCATTTGAGATTGCTAGTGACCTTCCCCGCATTAAAGAAATTGTGCACAAATACTCGGATGCCTTCGCATGCTGGGAGACTCAATCTCGAGTCCGGCCTTAGTCCATATCCGATTCTCCAAAGCCTTGCAACTCATTTGGGCCAGCTGCCAGCCCAATACCATTTCAGCTGAACGCATAGCTTCAATTTAACACAAGCCCAATAGTTATTAAGTTAGCTTGAACATTAGCCTAAAATAATTAGAATTCCTTTAAGCTCTCCTTAATTAATTAGACTCTTACAATTGGTTTGAGATGTGCCATATTAGCCAAGCCAACAATTATGGCCCTCACTTGATTAACTTTAATCCTTTAGAAATCGATGTGTGCCATTTAGTGAATTTTCCATAGCCCTCGTAAACTTGAAAATGCGTAGTTGCTTTAGGCGCGCTATATAAAAATTACTTTCCTAAATTCGGGTGCGAATTTCATGTGACCCAAATCAAATATTAAAACGTTGAATAAAATATGTTTAGGATTGCGGGTGCATTTCATGTGGCGCGATCCAAAGACATGTTTTAAACGACGTTCAATCTGCTTCAAATGGGATAAAAGCGGTTAACAGCTAAAATTTGCACATAGGTCCATAATTGTTTATAATCAGATAATTAAGCCGATTATAACAGTTGAGCGACCGTGCTAGAACCACGGAACTCGGGAATGCCTAACACCTTCTCCCGGGTTAACAGAATTCCTTACCCGGATTTCTGGTTCGCGGGCTGTATTACAGAGTCAACCTTTTCCTCTACTCGGGATTTGAACCGGTGACTTGGGACACCCTAAATCTCCCAAGTGGCGACTCTGAATCTTTAAATGAAATAATCCCGTTTCGATTGTCCTTTAATTGGAAAAACTCCCTTGTATTTATACCCCTCTCGAGGGTGTAATGAAAAAAGGAGGTGTGACAGCTCTGGCGACTCTGCTGGGGAACGAACCCAGAATCTCTGGTTCAGGGTTCAAGAATTCGAGCTTAGAATAATTGTTATAGTTGGCTTTATCCACTGTTTGATTTTGTTACATGATTTGGGCCTAATGTGCTAATTGATTGCTTTTACCGCTTTGATATTCCGTGAACTGTATATAAACTATTGCGAAATCCCTCTTCTCTCTGAGTCTTCTGAATAATGAAGAAGTGTGCACTTCGTGTGACTTATTTTCTGTTAGAGTCATATTCCAAATTTAGAACGAGGTTCAGACAAGTTGCAAAGCCGGCGAAGCTTCTGTATTCTCGGTACGCTGCCCCCCCGCTCGAGCTGTCCGCTCGGGTAAGCCAAGTCTAGAACAAATAAACCTAGGTTTTTAAACCTAGAAAAACACAGCCTCATGCCTGATCCCTAGTAGGAACGTTTGTCTGCATCACGTGCATTTGACTTAGGGGACTCAACACAGGGGTTGAGTCCGGCTAGGACAGGTGTACCCAAAATAACAGACCATCCTGATGCATCTTATGTGCTACATGTTGCATTTCTTCAAGGGTAAAAGGGTCATTTGGCGGACCAATGTAATTGAGGGCGAATGAAAAAGAAAAGAGAGAAAAGAGAAAAAAAAGAGAGGCTGAAGTGTGAGGATGAAGCGAGTAAGGCCCAATTATATTTTTGTTACATTTATTTAAGAAAAAAAGAGCTTGGAAACTTCAAAAAGATTTTGCACTCTTTATCATTTTTCAAAAATAAAAAAAAAAAAAAAATCAAAAAAAATCAAAAAATCAAAAAAAAAAAAGAAAAAGAAAAAAAAGATTTTGCAAGTTTCATCTTTTTTCGAAAAAAAAAGGAAATAAATCTTATTCTCGCCTGTATCCAATCTGCCCGAACTACGCGAACCTGATTCTCGTCTCTCGGGGCGGGATACGTAGGCAACCCACATAGGGTCCGGTCTTCCTAGTAAATCTTAAGTTCTTGGCTTTGCGGGGTCTTAGCCAAATTTTGCACTTCTAGCCACCTTTTGGGCAAATAAGTCATTTTGCAAAATAGTCCCAATTATGTCTTGCATGTGTCTAATAGGGAGTGTTATTATCTCACATAGTATTGGTTAAAGTTTTCTCATACATGTGTGGATTTATTTACCGAAGTTTGAGCATGACAGACACCTCGTGACCATCCGGGCAGGATCGCTCAGCCAGGAGTTGCTTAAGGAGATTTGTTTTATTTTTATGTTTTGAGTTTGTTCCTCATTTTATGTCGTCTTTTACTTTCTACTTTTGTACAGTAATTTCAAGTCTTTTTTATTATTGTTATTTTCTGTTTTATATTTGAAAAAATGTGTTGTAACTCAAAAATCCAAAAAAGAGATGTTGCATTTTTATATTTCCGTTATAAGTTTTCTTTAGAATACTAATTCTAGAAATGAAAAAAATTTAGGTTGTTTCACCTTTAGGCAATTAATATCTAGGACTTAAAATGAATTATTTTATGTTTCCTTTGGTATATTAGGACCAAAATTCAAAATAAAAAAGAGAGAATTTTATTTTAGTACTTCTTTAAAAGCTTACTTTAAGGTGTTAATTCCAAAATCCAAAAAGATTTTCTTTTGAGGTGTTTCTTTGGGAAAATTAATGAAGGATGAAAAAAATTCTTTTTATCTTCATTAGAACTTTAGGATATTGTATATAGAAAAAAAGCATACTTTATCTTTTGTTTATCATTAGAATAGGTTATAGAACATTAAGCCCAGAAAATTCAAAAACAAAAAAAAGAGATTTGTTTCTTTTATTTCCCTTTTCCTCGTCAGAGTCATTAAGGTAGAAACAAAGAACGTCAGTTTGTTTCCTTTATTCTTGATCTTCCAGAACTACGCAAAGATCTGATTCATGCGGCGTCATGATACGTAGGCAACCTACATAGGGTTCGATCGAATTATTTTTTTATTGTTAAAAGAAAAGAAAACAAAGGAAAAAGAAAAAAAAAAGAAGGAAAAAAAAGAGAGGTGAAATTGTGGGATGTGAGATATGAGAGAAAAAAAAGAGTGATGATAAAAAAAAAGAAAAATGAAGGAAAATGGGCAAGCCAAGAGGTGCTAGAAAAGCAAAGAAAAGAGAGGTTGAAATGAACAAATTGGGATGATGCCAACTGATCTTTGTACCCTCGAAGTCATTTTAGAACCGATAACTGTGGCTAGGTGCATTGCACATAAAGTGAGATTATCTTATGTTAAATACCCTAATGCTAACGTGATGGTTTCATTTTGTTATATTCATATCAGAAGGGTGGTTGGTTTATGGCTTTAAAGTGGTAGCTCTTCTCTACAACATAAGGTCAAAAGGCAATGGCAGACGGTAACGGAACTGAGTTGGTTGATGCCGGCGCTCGAAAACAGTTGGTTAAACAGAATAATGGGTTGGTTGAAGAGGTAAAGATGTTAAAATAACACATGACTGACATGTATCAGGCTTGGATGACTGGGAAGGTACCACCCCCGCCACCACCTAGCCTCCTAGATGCCGTCCTTACCCAAGCTCCGAACACAATGCCAGATGATCCTCCATACTCTCCAGATCTACCCGCTTATCACAACTTTCCCAACCGTCTTAGTAGCTCCATCACTCATCCTCCAATTACCTCTCCCCAAAATCGACCTCCTGTCACATCTACTATCCCTGACAATGAATACTCATTCAAAGCTCATGATGCCCAATATTGCCCCTCAGAGGTTGCCCACAAGGTTCCCAACTCATACAAGCAGGGTCCGTGGGATGGGTCTCATGTTGTAAATGAAGAGTTCACAGGAAGAAAAGGGCAAGATGGGATACCCAGGAGGCTGAAAGGCATAGAACAGTCTTCAATGAACAAGCAAGGAATGGGAGACCAGGGTAGCATGTCTTACAAAGAATTGTCTATGTCCCCCGACGTTCATCTGCCTGCGAGGTTTAAAGTGCCAAAGTTTGACTTGTATGATGGGTGTGGGGATCCAGTAGCCCATTTGAGGGATTATTGCAATAAAATGAGAAGTGTTGGTGAGAAAGATGATTTGTTGATGGCGCACTTCAGTGAGAGCCTGACTGGGGCAGCATTGGAATGGCATAATCATCAAGATGTTGGCAAGTGGCCTACATGACTCAAGATTTTGTTCGATACTTTCAATACAGATCAGATGTTACCCCAGACCGCTCCTCCCTATATAAAATGGAAAAGAAGTCAGAGGAAAGCTTTAGAGAATTTGGACTAAGATGGAGGGAGCAGGCTGCTCGAGTCAATACCCCGATTGGGGAAGAAGAAATGGTTGAGCTCTTCCTAAAAGCCCAGGGGCCCACCTACTTCAGTCATTTGACCCTGGCCTTGGGAAAGCCTTTCAATGATATGTTAAAAATGGGGGAGATGGTAGAAGAGGGAATCAAATCAGGTAAAATCATGAGCTGTTCGAAAGACATTCAGAACATCCCAGTAAGCTTGGGTGGAAGAAAGAGAAACAGAAAAGATGATCCGATGGGCTTTCTCGATCAACACTTCCAGCCTCGACATTGTCCCCATGGATATCCTAATGCACCAGATGATCCTCCCCAATGCCACTTCTCTCCACAGAACTCCCAAAATCGTATATCACTCTCTCAGTACCCAACTCCACAAAATGCCTATTCACCCCCACGAGCCTATCGAAAACCCCCTGGATCAAGTTTCCGGCCCAATTAAGCATTTAAGAATGAGAGGTTGCTGAAAAAAGAAAAGGCTTTCACCCCATTGGGAGTGTCATATGCCAGTTTGTTTCAAAAGTTGAAGCAATTGGACATGTTGAAGTCGATTCATATAAAAATGCCAAACCCTCTGTCAAAGAAGTTTGATTTTTCTCAAAGGTGCGCATATTGCTCAGATGCCCCGGGGCATGACATAGAGAAGTGTTGGAATCTGAAGAAAGCAATTCAGAACCTTATTGATGCAGGTGACATTGTCGTGCAAAATCCAGATGCAGCAGACACTAGCCAAAGTCCATCGCCTGCTCGCAATGAGACGCATATGGTGAGTATGATTTGTTTTGAAAAGGAATATGAAAATTCTTCTGAGATCATCGAAGGTCCACGCGCTGCAAAGTTTTCAGTGCTATCAGAGGCTGATCTTAAGAACGAGCCAGCAAAGGGAACCCAAAAACAATTTGTTAAGAACAATGTGATGGAAGTTTGTGAAGGTCCTAGTAATGTTGATGCAGAATTCAGTGGCTAAGATGCCGAGCTTGGCAATTGGAGAGACGCTCCTGTCTTGGTTAGCCAGGGAGGAGTTTTGGTGGTTTATTTTGTTGTCATTTCTGTTGTCCGGGTTATTTCAGGGTTGTAATCCAGATATTGTCTTGTGACTCAAACCCTTCTATCCTCTTATTTTGCCTAGTTTGTTTAGTCTAGTAGCCTGCTTAGTGTTTTCTAGGTTTGTTCTAGGTTTGTAACCCCAGTCTAGTTTGTCTGTTTTGTTGTCCAAACCCTTTCACCATCTGTCTAATGCAAGTTTCTGTTTTCTGTTATTTCTAGTCATTTTTGTTTAGTTCTCTTTTCCTTTTATAGTCCTTTTCCTGTTGACTCTAGTGACGTGACATGCACGCGTAATTCTCAGCCTGGTTTTAAAAGTCAGTTTAATCACGAAGCAATGAAACAATGTTGAAGATGTAAGGACATTTTAGGGAAATAAGTAAAGGCATTTTGAGATCACTTCAAGCCCGAATTGTGTGAAACTGGGGCAGATAGAACATAAAGAACCCCTATTGAAATGCATCCTGCCGCATCAATTTGAAGATAAAAGCAAGTTTGCGCCAAATTTGTAAGGGGCCGTTCGCGGTGAAGAGAGTGAGAGTGTTTCCCAATGGTGCTTTGTATATAACAAATGTAGAAGGCGAATGTGTGGGTACAACCATCAAGTCTGGCGCAACCAAAAGATATTACGAATGTTTTCCTTGATTTGTTTAATTGTGTTGTTTGTACTTGACAGGTTTTGAAGGTTGGAATGACGAAGACATTTTGTTCCGCTATCTAAACACTTTATCCCTCGTCACCCCTTTTGAGCCTTATTTATTTTCTTTCATACCCCTCTTTCGAAATCAGTAGCGAATATTAGAAACACAAGCATGAAATATAAGAAAAGGAAGAAAGAAAGAGAGAAAGAAAAGGAAAGAGAAAGAAAGAAAGAAAAAGAAAAAAAAAGAAAAACGAAGGAAAGAGAAAAGAAGAAGAAAAACAATAAAAAGAAAAAGAGAAAAGCAAAAGAGAAAAGAAGAAAAAGAAAAAAAGAGGAAAAGAAGAAAGAAAAAACAACAAAACAACAAAAAGAGAAAAAGGAAGAAAGAAAAGAAGAAAAAGAAAAGAAAAATCACAACAACAGAGCAATTCCTATGTCATGAACTACGTTCGACCTGATTCCTTTCAAGGATACGTAGGCAACCTCAAGGTTCAGTCTCATCAAAATAAAAATCCAAAAGTCCCCAAGCAAGAAACTGGGGCAGAAGTTGTGGTTGTTGTAAGAAATCTGATTCCGTAAGTTGTAATTTTGAACCCATGTGAATCGTTTTGAGCCTTTAATATCCTTTCTTTTTAACCCTATCCAAAAGCCCACGTTACGGTCCAAAGAAAGACCTTCCGATCAGTCTTCGAGAGATGCCAAGTCAAGCAAGAAGAGGTAATTCATATCAGGGGCAATACTTTGGCCCAAGCAGAAAAATAATGATAATGAGAGAGTCTTATTGGTGAAAACCCTCATGGGTACCATAAGGCAACAGGAGCTGAGAGAAATCCAAAAATGAGAGAGTCTTATTGGTGAAAACCCTCGCGGGCACCGTAAGGCGACGGTAAGTTGATAGAAAGAACAAAATGAGAGAGGCTTGATTGTGAAAACCCTTCGGGCACTGCAAGTCGAATAAGGATTGTGAATCAGATTGGATAATCGGAGCATTGAAGCCCAGTTTCACGGTTCAGAGGTATAACATGGGTTGAAAATCAGACTTGCTCAACAGAATAGGCTACAGGTGCATGTCATGGTCATTAGAGTTGCTATCCACATCTGATAGGTTTCTACTTTGTAGTTTTCTTGTTAGGAATCATCTCTTTCCTTTGCCCTTTACTCTGTTCCTTTTGTCTTGTTTACTTCATCTTCCTGAGTCTGTTTGGTCAAAATAAGTGAGAAGTGACTTCAAAATTTGCCACCAGCTTTTCAATTGCACAAAATGGGATCTGGCCAGTACATCAAAGTGTCATAAGTCAGGAAAGAACAACAAGCGCATTGAGCTGGTAATAATCAACATGCTTTGGGATCCTTAAGAAATACAAAAGGTTTGGTACATATCAATTCATAAACAATGCAACAAGATGGAGGGTTTGGTGAACGGATCAAAGGTATTTTCTGTGGTAAGATCGACAAAAGGTGTTTAATCAGTGACAAACGAGGTCCTCCGAGAAGAAATCAAAGTTACCGTGGCAAGTGAAGGAGCAACAGACCTCAAGGCCAGGGCCAGTGGTTTAAGTCAAGAAAAACAACATGCGCGATGAGTAGGTGGCAATTGTCGTGCTTTAGAATTCATGAGAAACACAAAGGTGCAGTACACGTCAACACAAGAGCACGATGCAACAGATGGAGGGTGTTAGGTGGATGAATCAAAGGTATTTTCGGTGAAACACAAAGGTTGGTAAATGTCAGTTCATGAGCAATGCAACAGATAAAGGGAATTGGGTCTGAACGGAGAAAGGGTATTTTCTGTGATAAAGATGACACAGAAAGTGGGTAGTACATAAGCAAGCAAGGTCCTCGAGTGGAAATCAGTTATCATAGGAAGTGAAGGAGCAATCACCCTCAAAGTCAAGGCCACAAACCAACCACCACATTTTAAACTAACAAGATTTTTCTTTGATTGAAATAGGGGCAAAAAAGTTTGTTTGTTTCGGAGAAACCCTCCGTAGAGAAAGGCAGTCACTAAACAGGTTTGATTTTTGATTTTCAGGACCCTCCTGGAAAATGGGACCTAGTTTAAATATCAGAAATAACACAATCTAGCATAAATACATCCCAAAAGAATATAAGTTAACTTAGAAGTTTGCTTGTTCGATATAGGATTCAATTAGGAGTTGCCAGGACCCTCCTGAATAATGGGACTTAGCTTTAAGATTTCGATTAGATAACAACGATTTAGCGTAAACACTGCTGTAGGGTAGTATAATTCAGCCATGAAAGTTGTCATTCTTAAGATAAAATTGGACTTTTGATTTTAAGGACCCTCCTGGATAATGGGGAGTAGTTTAAAGATTCTCTTAGATAGCAAGATTTAGCAGAAGTCACGCCTGTAAAAGATATAACTTAGATTTAAAATTGTCGTTTAGTTAAGAGTTGTCAGGACCCCCCTGCATAATGGGACTTAGCTTTCAAATTCTTAGTAATATTTTATGATTCAGTTTAACACTCACATATGTGCCCAGTTACCAAACTGGGGTAGAAAATTTTTCTTTGTTTTTATCTATTTTGTTGAAATCAGGTACCCGTCCGGAGAGCAGGGAATACTTTCAAGCGCAGCAGTCAGGAGCCCGCCTGGATAACAAGGGAGTACAATTTAAGTTTTAGCTTTCAAATTCTTGTTTTGTCTATTTTTGAAGTCAAGAGCCCGCCTGGAGGGCAGGGAATACATTTCAAGTCAGAAGTCAGGAGCCTGCCTGGAGAGCAGGGAATACTTTCAAATGCAGCAGTCAGGAGCCTACCCGGAGAACAAGGGAGTACAATTTAAATTTTAGCTTTCAAATTCTTTGTTTTGTCTATGTTGAAGTCAGGAGCCCGCCTGGAGAGCAGGGAATACAGTTCAAGTCAGCAGTCAGGAGCCCGCCTGGAGAGCAGGGAGTACATTTCAAGTCAGCAGTCAGGAGCCCGCCTGGATAGCATGGGAATACATTCACGTTTTGAAATCAGGAGCCCGCCTGGATAGCATGGGAATACATTCACGTTTTGAAGTCAGGAGCCCGCCTGGATAGCATGTGAATACATTCACGTTTTGAAGTCAGAGCTGTTACACCTCCTTTTTCTACCTACACCCCCGAAAAGGAGTATAGAGGAGTTTTTCCACTTTAAGTGACAATCAAAACGGGATTTATTTATTTAAATATTCAGAGTCGCCACTTGGGAGATTTATGGTGTCCCAAGTCACCGGTTTAATCCTGAATCAAGGAAAAGTATGACTCTGTTTAACAGTCCGCAAACCAAAAATCCGAGTAAGGAATTCTGTTAACCCGGGAGAAGGTGTTAGGCATTCCCGAGTTCCGTGGTTCTAGCACGGTCGCTCAACTGTTATATCCGGCTTAATTATTTGATTCTAAATAATTATGAACCTATGTGCAAACTTAACTTTTTAACCACTTTTATTTAATTAATTAAAGAAGATTGCAACGTTATTAAAACACGCCTCGAACCACGTCACATAAATGCACCCGTGGTTTTCGACATATTTTAATATTGTTGAGATTTGGATTTGGGTCACATAAATACACACCCGAATTTAGGAAGGTAATATTATTAAAACAACGCGCCCAAAGCAACTACGCGTTTGCAACTTTGCGAGGGCCATGGAAATTTGCTAAATGGCGCACCTCGAATTCTAAGGATCAAAACGAAGTTGGTTAAAGTGAGGGCCATGCAATTGAGAGCTTCAAAACCTTTGGGCCAAATTACTGAAGCCCAAGACTTATGGAACTGCAGCTCATTCAAGTTCGAGACATGACAAGGTCCAAATCCCTTATTTTTAAATTAAGGAACCAACAATTCCCATGGTCCAAACTAACTGCTATGCCACGACTGAATTCTAACTAGCAATGCAAATAAACTTCGTACATGTGCCTTACTTTTCACAGATGTTTTCAACCTTACTCAAAAAAATCTATTTCCCAGAATGATGCTTCTTGCGATCACTGCACATTTCAATGACCATCCAGATCAAACATCAGCCCAAACAAGAGAATGAAATCTCAGATCATACATGGAAGGAAGAATGTGAAGCAACAAGTAAACACTTTGGTAAATAGAGTCCCAATAAATCTATGCCTATTTCAAAAGAGTAAGCAATTGACGTAATCCTAAGCTTAGTTCACCTGGGAATGTGCTGAATGCATAGTGCCTTTATTTTAGCATGGGAATGAAACAAACACCCTTTGAAACTAATGGAGCCATAACAGATGCATCAGGGATGCTGATTCTGGCACATGAATAGAACTTATTCTAGATGAAGCTAAATGCTAGCCAATATGCATACTAGTTTGAGATGTTCAGATAACCTTACGCAACAGACTAATGCAACCAGATGCTAAGATACGCAGCCACGAACTGGGTGATTCACATTTTAAACAGCATTCCCAATTTCCTAGCTGCCAATGCAAGCCTTTCGTTTCAGTAGGTTATGCACACAGTGGACAGAAGAATGAAGTGCAACAGTCCCATTCGTAATCTGAAATCTGGAAGGAACAAGTGATGCACAGCTACTATACGGCTGCTACACAGAAACTAGTATGCTAAATCCAGCTGTGACTGGAGTTTTGCACGTCAGGAATCATAAGAATACCAACAGAGATCTTCTGAACTCTCCGACAAAAGGCAGCTCAGGATTTGTGATAAGAAACTCTCAATTCAAGGGAACCAATTTAGTTCATACATTTTCAGAATAACAACTTGAATTTGAGTTGATGCTGCCACCATCGACTAAAATGCATTCAATAACAGTCCCCAAAACATTTGATCACAAGTAAAATCATATCCCCAACAAGCAGTTTATGTTCGAACTCACATTTCAGCTACAATGCATCAGAAAAATCGACACAACCTGAATAGACTTTACCCTAAAATCTCAGCTAGTCGCAAATCAATAAGAAGCTAAATTGAACTTACTAATTTAAGAATGAACTAAGCACACAAGTTACTTGGTGCTTAAACTATGGCCAGACCAACAAAATGATCGAACAAGCAGGTTCCAACCCTTAAAACCTCATGACTCTGTTTCGGTGCTCAAATTTTATAAAAAAACGAGTGAGACGATTTTACACAACCACATCCATTACATCATTGTGTGAAATCACTCGTCCGATGTAGAATAACCAAGAATACGAAAAACCTGAACCAAAGGCCAAAGGAACTCAGCATTCAAAATCAAACAACGAGCACTGACTTTCAAGTAGTCTTAAACAAAATCATAACAAACATGAACACATGAAACAGAACCATGAGTAATGGAAAGATGGAGAAGAGATGAACCTGAAATTTCAAATCTCCTTTATAATAATTACAGACTCGACAATACACCTCTTGACTCCAAATCTTAGCGAGGTTCAACAGCAAATCAGCAAGACGACAGTAGAAAACCAAACTCGAACTTCAATTTTATATCCTTGGAACTCAAATTTGGATTCAGAAAAAAGAAAAATTTGTATGCGTCTTTCTCTCCAACCTTGAAAGGACTCTTCAAAGAAGAATATAAACCCCAAAAACCATCAGTTCAATAAGCTTTTTAACCCTTTTTTTTCAGAAAATTCTTTTTGAGTCCCCTTTCACAAAATCGGATAACGCTTCTTTTGAAGACAAATCCTTGATGAATGTGGGGCTCGGATTGAGTGAAATCAATCCAATGCCTCACACTCATCCAGCATCTCGTCTCTAGAGCCTTCCAATCGTGCGATAAAACTCGAATTCAAGCGAGTAAGAGGAGAGGGGAATCTTTGGTGTCAGAAACCCTTAGAAATGGTGATGAGGAGAGAGGGGGAACGCGTGAGGTGTGATTTGGGATTCACTCGCCCGAATTTGGACTGAATTTGGGGCTTGGTTCGAGTGATTTTGGAGAAGAAGAACAGTAGGCATCAGTTTGGGACTTAGGGATCGTCCGCTTGTTTCATTTGGGTTTAATCCATTATTTGGGGAGCGGGTCGGGTTGCAGACGGGTTGGCCGGGCGGGTTTGGCGTAATTGGGCTGGGGTGAAGGATTTCAATTTGGGCTTGGACAAGAAAATTGGAGATGGGTCCAATTAGTATAGCTCTTCCTTTTATTTTCACCTATTTTCAATTTTTCCAAAAGTTCTCTTTGTTTTTTTTCAAGATTAAATAAAAATCTAAATTAATTCCTAGAACTTAATTCACCTAACAAACACTAATTAAACCTAAATGATAATTGTCACAATTAAAAAAAAATAAATTAAAGGGAAAGCTACTTAAAATCAAAGTTAAAATTAAAAATGTAAATTAAACTATTTTTGTGTAATTTTCCTTTTATAAACAACCTAATTGCTTAATTAGCCCTAAAATGTTAAATTAAATCCTAAATTCAAATGCACATATATTTTTGTATTTTTCATTAATTAAAATGCACAGACAAAAAAAATGCAAACAATTAACAGAAATGCTACAAAAATCTATGAAATTTGCAAATAATGAAAGAAATTATTTTGTTTTGAATTTGTGGGAGTAATTCATATAGGGCAAAAATTACGTGCTCACAGTCGTGATTACTCAGGAGAGATTTACGGTAATAAGAGTGCTCATGATCGATATAGACAAGTAGGCAAATCTATGTGAAACATAACAGGAAGGGATTCCATCAATAGGGAAAATAATAACCTTAGATCCTTCTCTTATTTGTTTACAACTTAATCATAGTTAGCTGTTAGTTTACTTGCTTATATTCAGTTATAGTTAGTTAAATCATCACCAATTGTTATTTAAATATCTAGGAAGTTGATTACAAAAAATTTAGTGAGTCTAACAAAAGTAATTGGTAGGTTAATTCTCTGAGGATTTGACTTTGGGCTAAATACTCGGATTATATTTGCAACGACCGCTTTGTCCTTTTTATAAAGCATAGTTGGGCATGATCAGTCAAGAAAGAGGATAAGTCGTAAATGCTTACAAAAGTACAAAAATTATAAATTCAAATTTCGACAAGGATTAAAAATATGAAATACCACAACCACAACAACAAACAAATAAAAAGTTGAATAGTTCCAATGTTTGAAATGAAATACTTCAATATTTAATCAAAAGGAGAAAAAAAACACAAGTAGACAGCTCATGTGCATGTGATAGTAGCAGTGTAATGGCCTAGTGGGACCCCTTTAGCCTTCAATTGGGAAAAAATTTGCTGCCTTAAAAAAGCTTTTTGCAACAAAAAGTTGGCCTCTTTTTTTTTGGGTTTGTTTGCTTGTTTGTGTGTGTTTCAATTGCTTTTTGGTTGAAACTTGTTATTTTTCTATTTTCTGATTGTTTCTAGGAGAAGATTTTCTTATTTTCTTTTATTCTTTTTCAATGTTTTTTGTCTTCTTCTAGAGGTCCAAAACAGATGCAAAAGATATCTTCCAAATTATAGCCGGGATTCGATCATCTACTATTCTTTGACTAAAAAGTGCACTTGGAAGAGAGGGGAACACAATGTCACACCATTGGGTTCATCAAAATTCAGTATTTCAATATAGAATATAAATTTATTTATAAAAATTACTAAAATAATAGATATAAACTCTTCTTTAAATATATAGCGAATTTAATTTAAAAAACCTTTAAGATTTAAATCCATGAAATTAAATTTCTAATCTGCCTTGGAATATTGCTTAAGGAAGATGATAATGTATTGATGGCAGAGATATTGGTGTTCCTTGTATTCTTTCTTTATGTCCTTTCAATCTTCATGATAATTATGTACCAATTCAGATGTTAGGAAGTTTCAAAAGAAGGTGCTTTTTCAATTAATTGGTAGTTACATTATAATTTTGTTATGATTTGAAAGTACAAGAAGGGTGAATTATAGGCAATTAAAATCTTGGTTGACTAAATGTGAATTTAACTGACTAGGTTTTGCACAGTGAACAATTTCAGTAGGAATGAAGTAAGCTAATAGAAAGGTAAAGAAGGCACAATAGTTTTTATACTAGTTCAGTACCGGTGTGGTACCTACGTCTAGTTCCCTTGGGTCACAAGGGTTCTCTTAGATCTTTGATAAAGGATTACAAAAGTGATGGTTTTAGTTCGTTCACCATCAACGTTATTCAACAACAGTGATTTTTGTATTGTTGACACAACTCTCTTTTATGTTCTAATTCTTCCTATATTTTGTGACACTTGTAGCCTCAAAATACAGTGTTTGTACTAAGAATTAGAAAGGCTTAGAAAAACATTTGTGTAGTTGCGTAGCTTTCTAAGTTCTTCTGTGTTACAACCCATATCCACATGTGTTAGTTCATGCCATATATTAGTTAACATAAATACAATAAGAAATTATCTTTGAGATGATAAGAAGTCAATCCTATTGGTCTTAAGTGATACAAGAGTGTATAAGGGTGATAAACAAGTATTAGAAGTTAAATGAATCAAGGATGTTGTAACTCGTATTTTTAGGTAAATCTAGCGGTGCTTAATACACTCAAGAGGTCATGTATTAAGGTATTTTAATTATATAATATCCGTATCATAAGTCTTGAAGTCAAACGAGTTATGAAACAAAAGTCGACAAAAGTTGTCGCAACTTAGGTTCATAATTTTACTTAAACATTAGGTCAAATATTTCTAATATTTTCTCCTAATTAAAAAGGAATTACGGGGTGATCTACCAACCAAATTAAAGATCAATGAGTCTAGTTTCCAACGCATTAAACCGTTTATCGATACGATCTCGGAGTAGAGAGATATTCGCATTTTCGCGAGCCTGCGCCAAGCACCTCTCTATGGGGCCCACTAAGGCGGTTTAAGATATTTGGACCTATATAGGATGCCTCCAACCCGTTTTAAGTCATTTATTCTCACTATTTTCAGACCTTTGAACCCTAGGGACATCCTCTCAAGGTTCTATCAAGATTCAAGACCCATAAAAGGGCAAACAACACAAATCAAGTGTCGGGAATTCCGTGGCGCTAGTAAGTCTCTTGTTCTTCTTGTTGTTGCTCATTTTTGTGTCGTTCCAGCTCGTGTGGGAGGTTGTTTTAAAGGGTTTATGTTCTGTAAATACTCCCTCATGTTCTTAATATCAATCCTAGGTGATTTCAAGCCTTCTAAAGTGATTCTAGTGCCGAAAAACACTAATTGATCGCTAGTTTCGCTTTTTTGTTGTTGTGGTAGCATTGGAGGGATATTTCATGGAAATTTAAGGTCAAATTGGAGTTGTTCTTTCTGTATAAAGGTAAGGAACCTCTTACTCTATATGTATTTAAGATTATCCAAGTTGCGGCTAAGCCATTGAAGCTAGAACTTGTGAAATATATATCGAAAGGCTTGGTAGTAATGTTATTGTTTTGTGGACTATTTTGCGTTGCTGTTGGGCTGTGTATTTTACTACTGTTTTGTGGAGTTTTGGAGGAGGAAGGGTGTGGAGAAACACCATATATATGTAGGGTTGTGGGATGATAGTTATTCGTAACATTTCCGGGTCGTTTGACACGACTACGGTGGTCGTCATATGTATGGAGTGATTAGGCTGTGCGTGGACTATTTTGGGAGGCTCAATATGTTTATTATTGATGTTGTTTGGTCTGTTTGGTGATTGTTTTGAATGGTGTGAAGTCATATATATAGGGGAGGTGTTGTCCATTTCAACGTAAAATAGGTTGTGGTTGATACATAATAGTTATGACGATTAAATGATAACGATAGTATCGTTTCTCTTATTGTAGACTAAGGAGTTGTGACAATTGCATAGCTTGTGATTGGGGTAGTATATACAAGGTATGTGAGGCTATCCCTTTTCTTCTTTTGCACGACTCCGATTGTACATAATGTAATGAACGAGCTTCCAAAGATACTCTACTCTTAGAAGCTAGCAGTACTTCCATTGCTTTCCCTCTTATGGAACGATTGATGTTAATGTTGCTTCTCTTATTCTTATGTTATCAATGTTGTTGGTACTTCCTGATTCTTGTAAGGATTATAGTAAAGAGTTAGTCCTAATAACTTGTACAGAGGATACCGACCTTACGTCATTCCGAAAGGTTTAGAATGTGATTCCATGAGTCGAGCATGCATTATATATATGTATCTATTTTACTCTACCGAGCCACGCTATAGTTGGCCGGGTACGGCACCTATTGTGCAACCACTGATCGGTTGGGTTTTACCGAGCTCCACGTGGCCAGGTACGATTCTACCGAGCCTTATGATGGTCGGGTACATTTTTTACCGAGCCTATTATGTCCGGGTACGATATGATGATGATGATGCCCACAGAGGAGAATGTTTTAAAGGTTTATGTATTTATACATATGTATCATGCATTTCATGTCAGTAGCCCTCAGAGGTACTAAGATGTTACAGGTTGTAAATTCTCTATCCTTGCTTACATTACTGATCGTATTTATGGTTCCCTGCCTTACATACTCAGTACTTTATTCGTACTGACGTCCTTTTATTTGTGGACGCTGCATGTCGTGCTGTAGGTCCTGATAGACAGGCAGGTGCAACTCCCCCACCATAGTAGGCTGTCCAGTTCAGCGGTGATTGGCGAGATCCCTTCTCCAGACTTGCCTTTGTCTTGGTATGCATTTTTGTTATAGACATTATGGGTATGTCGGGGCCCTGTTCCGGCTATGTTGCATCACTTATGTTCATTTAGAGGCTCATAGACAAGTTTCGACTCATGTATAGTTTGGTATGCCTTGTTGGCTGGTTTTTGTTATATAGTCTTTCATGGTAGCGTGGTAGCTCATACCTTATATGTAGTTTCTTGATTGTATGGTCATCCCCTGCTATGTATGTTCATGCCGTCATATTTTATTGCCGGTTGTCCATGATCCAGGTCTACCATTTATATTGATCTCGTCAGCTCTAAAAGATAATAATGAAGGTTAGATGAAATGTACGTTGGTGCTCGGCAAGTATGGTCGGGTGCTAGTCATGGCCCTCCAGTTTGGGTCGTGACAAACTTGGTATCAGAGCAAGTTTGTCCTAGGGATTGTCTATGAGCCATGTCTAGTAGAGTCTTGATTATGGATGTGTAGCACGCCACATTTATAATCAGGAGGCTACATGACATCTAGGGTTGTTATCTTCTTCCTGAATCTAGATCGTGCGTAGAGTTGAGTCGTAAGTGTTTGTCTCTAATATTCACCTTGTTTTCTTTTAGCGATGCCTTCGACTAGGAAGCAAACAATTAGTAGACGGCTTGATACAGCTGCGGGAGAGGGTACCAGTCAGGTGCCCCAAGCCAGAGCAGACCAAAGTGAGGCTCAGAGTGAGATGCCATCTCATACCTCATCTACCCCGTCTCCTCTAGAGGATATTAGGAGGCACCTAGCACCTCCAGTTCCTCCGTCTGGCACTCCAGACCAGGATATGCGGAGTGCTTTGCAGTTATTGACTAGCTTGGTAGCTGCTCAGGCTCAGAGGCAGAATACAGGTGCTGCTGAGAAACCAGTTAGTACGAGAGTTCGTGATTTTATTAATTTAGACCCTCCAGTGTTTACCGGATCAGACCCCAAGGAGGACCCGCAGACTTTTATTGACCAGGTTCATCGTACACTTCGGGTTATGCATGTTAGTGATACAGAGGCAGTAGAGTTGGCTTCTTATCGGCTACGGGATTTAGCGGTTCTCTGGTATGATAGTTGGGAGAGATCCAGGGGTCCGAACGCTCCCTCCAGCTGTGTGGAAGGAATTTTCTGAGGCCTTTCTTCATCACTACTTGCCAGTTGAGATACGACGAGCTAGAGCTGATAAGTTCTTGAACCTTAGACAAGGTAATATGAGTGTGCGAGAGTACAGTATGCAGTTTGATTCTTTGGCAAGGTATGCTCCCCATATGGTGGCCGAGATGAGTGATAGGGTGCATATGTTCGTGAATGGGTTGGGACCACATCTGATAAATGAGTGTACGACAGCCTCCTTGGTGGAGGGCATGGATATTTCCCGTATTCAAGCTTATGCCCAGACCCTAGAGGATCGTAAGCGCCAGCAGAGGACAGTTAGGGAGCAGGATAGGGGCAAGCATAAGAGGGCGAGATTTGCAGGGTATTCTGATGACTTCAGAGGCAGCGTCAAGCCACAGTTTTCGAGGAGTTCGGCGCCACCTGTAGCTAGTGCTCCTCCACAGTTTCAGAGGCCTCAATATGATCGATCCTATTCTGGTCCAGGTCAGAGTTCGCGGGCATCTGGCTCGTAACATCACAGGGATACTAGTTAGATGAGACCTCCAACACCACATTGTGATCAATGCGGCAAGGCCTACTTTGGATTATGCCGTCGAGGTTCTGATGCATGCTATTCGTGCGGACAACCTGGCCATATGATGCGGGATTGTCCTAACAGAGGAGGTGATGGTATGGCTTAGCCGACTGGATTTGTGTCTGGTTCTTCCTCATTAGTTCGACCTCCAGCACGGGGTTTTCAGTAGTCGACAGGTTGTGGTAGGGGTAGAGGTGTAGTGTCGAGTTCGAGTGGTGCTCAAAATTGAACCTATGCTCTAGTAGGTTGACAGGATCTCGAGTCATCTCCAGATGTTGTTACAGGTATTATATCTGTGTTTTCTTATAATGTATATACGCTGATTGATCCGGGATCTACATTATCATATGTTACACCCTTTGTGGCTAATAAGTTTGGCATTGAACCTAAATTGATAAGTAAACCCCTTGTGGTATCTACTCCAATAGGAGATTCTGTGATTGCTAGAAGGGTATATAGAGGTTGCACTGTGATGATTTGTAGTCGTCAAACCTCGACAAATTTATTTGAGTTAGAAATGGTTGATTTTGATGTGATAATGGGAATGGACTGGTTGGCCTCATGCTATGCAAATGTTGACTGCCGTACGAAGATGGTTAGGTTTCAATTTCCTGGTGAACCCATCATTGAATGGAAAGGGAATATTGCTACACCAAAAGGTAGGTTTATTTCCTATCTTAAGGCAAGGAAAATGATCTCAAAAGGTTACATTTATCATTTCATTCGCGTTAGGGATGCGAAGGCGAAACCGCCTACATTATAATCAATCCCCGTGGTCAATGAATTCCCAGAGGTTTTCCCAGATGAGCTCCCAGGCCTTCCTCCTGAAAGGGAGATTGAGTTTAGCATTGATATGTTGCCTGACACTCAACCGATCTCTATTCCTCCATACAGAATGGCCCCGACAGAGTTGCAGAGTTGAAGGTGCAGTTGAAGGATTTGCTGGATAAGGGCTTCATTAGGCCTAGCACTTCACCTTGGGGTGCGCCAGTCCTATTCGTGCGGAAGAAAGACGGGTCGTTACGGATGTGTATCGACTATCGACAGTTGAATAAGTCTAGAATAAAGAACCAGTATCCACTTCCAAGAATTGATGACCTGTTTGACCAACTCCAGGGTGCCAAGTATTTCTCCAAGATTGATTTACGTTCAGGGTATCATCAGGTGAGGGTTAAGGAGAAGGATATTCCAAAGACGGCCTTCCGGACAAGATACGGGCACTTTGAGTTCTTGGTGATGTCGTTCGGGCTAACAAATGCCCCAACAGCTTTTATGGATCTCATGAATACTATATTTAGGCCCTATCTTGATGTGTTCATGATTGTATTCATTGATGACATTCTAGTATATTCTCGTTCGGAGGGAGAACATGCGGGCCACTTGCGGATAGTATTACAGACGCTTCAGGATCGTAAGTTATATGCTAAGCACTCCAAATGTGAATTTTGGCTGAACTCAGTAGCATTCCTTGGCCATGTGATATCTGACCAGGGTATTAGTGTCGACACTTAGAAGATCGATGTAGTAAAGAATTGGCCGAGACCTACAACACCATCAGAAGTCCGCAGCTTCCTAGGGCTAGCAGGATATTATAGGTGGTTTGTGGAAGGGTTTTCCTCTATATCATCACCATTGAATAATTTAACACAGAAAGCTACCAAGTTCTAGTGGTCTGACACTTGTGAACGTAGTTTTCAGGAGCTGAAGAATCGATTGACATACGCACCAGTGCTCACTCTTCCTGAAGGAATAGAAGGTTATGTGGTATATTGTGATGCCTCAGGTATAGGTTTGGGGTGCGTATTGATGCAGCATGGGAAGGTGATTGCTTATGCATCAAGACAATTGAAGAAGCATGAAAAGAATTATCCAACCCATGATTTGGAATTGGCTGCAGTAATATATGCTTTGAAGATATGGCGGCACTACTTATACGGCATCCATGTTGACATCTACACAGATCACAAGAGTTTACAATACATCTTCAAGCAAAAAGAGTTGAATTTGAGGCAGCGTAGGTGGCTTGAATTATTGAAAGACTACGACATCGAGATATTGTATCATCCCGGTAAATCCAATGTTGTGGCAGAAGCTCTCAGCCGTAAATCAATGGGAAGCTTAGTACATATTGAGGCAGGCAGATAGGGGTTGACTAAAGAGCTTCATCAGCTAGCCAATATGAGAATCAGATTGTTAGACTCTGATGACGGAGGTGTTACTGTACAGAATACATCAGAATCATCTTTGGTAGCCGAGGTAAAAGCACGACAATATGAAGATCCTATCTTAGTACGATTAAGAGAGAGCATTCAGCAGTGTAAAAGTATGGCTTTTGAGATCGGAAGAGATGGGGCACTGAGATACCAGGACCGATTATGTGTGCCTAATGTGGCAGGGTTGCGAGAGAAGATTTTGAATGAGATTCATCAATCTCGATATTCCATCCATCCCGGCTCGACAAAGATGTATTATGATGTCAAGGAGCAGTATTGGTGGGATAACATGAAGAAGTCTATTACAGAATTTGTAGCCCAGTGTCCCAATTGTCAACAAGTAAAGATAGAACATCAGAAACCCGGTGGATTCCTTCAGAATATAGAGCTTCCGACCTGGAAATGGGAGGTGATTAATATGGACTTCATTAATGGATTACCTCGCTCTTATCATAAGTTTGACTCCATCTGGGTGATAATTGATCGGCTTACAAAATGTGCCCATTTTTTGCCAGTTAAGACAACTTACACGGCTGAAGATTATGCAAAGTTGTATATCAAGGAGATTGTTAGGCTTCATGGTGTGCCGGTATCTATTATATCAAACCGAGGAGCTCAATTTACAGCTAACTTTTGGAGGTCTTTTCAGAAGGGTTTAGGCACACAAGTGAATCTCAGCACTGCATTTCATCCGCAAACTGACGGACAGGCTGGACGTACCATTCAGACACTGGAAGATATGCTACGAGCATGTATTCTAGATTTTAAGGGAAATTGGGATGACCATCTTCCACTCATAGAATTCGCCTACAATAATAGCTACCATTCTAGTATTAAAATGGCCCCATACGAGGCACTATACGGAAGAAGATGTAGATCACCAATTGGATGGTTCGAAGTTGGTGAAATAGAATTATATGGGCCAGATTTGATTCACCAAGCTATTGAAAAGGTGAAAATGATACAGGAGCGATTGAGGACGGCACAAAGCAGGCAAAAATCTTATTTTGATGTCCGACGTCATGATCTAGAGTTTGAGGTTGGTGATTGGGTTTTCCTGAGGATCTCACCAATGAAGGGTATTATGCGTTTTGGGAAGAAAGGTAAGCTGAGTCCAAGGTATATCGGGCCATATAAAATTCTTCGACGGATTGGACAGGTTGCTTATGAGTTAGAATTGCCATCCGAATTGGAATTTGTCCACCCGGTATTCCATGTATCTATGTTGAGGAAATGTATTGGATACCCTTCTCGCGTCGTCCCTATAAAATATGTACAAGTTACAGAGGACCTATCATATGAAGAAGTGCCAGTGGCGATATTAGATCGACAAGTCCGCAAGCTGAGAACAAAAGATGTAGCTTCCGTCAAAGTATTGTGGAGGAACAAAAATATGGAAGAAATGACATGGGAAGCAGAAGAGGAGATGAAGTCTAAATACCCTTACCTATTCCAGAATGAAGATAACAAGGATGCTGGTGGAAGACAGGATACATTGGAAGGTGAAACGACTCTATGAGGTAAGCAATAATTTGAGAATACTCCTCCTTAATACAAAATGGTGATATGTAGATAATGTAAATATGCATAATGCTTTGTGAAGCCTTGTGAAGCCATATGTTGGGCTTAATTGCTTGAAAGTTTTGCTAGTGACCATTTTATAGGGGAAAATTGGTCGGAAATTTCCATTGGAATCCACGATGATTTAAACTCCCCATGAACCCTTACATTCGAGGACGAATGTTCCTAGGGGGGGGGGAGGGTGTTACAACCCATATCCACATGTGTTAGTTCATTCCATATATTAGTTAACATAAATCCAAGAAGGAATTATCTTTGAGATGATAAGAAGTCAATCCTATTGGTCTTAAGTGATACAAGAGTGTATAAGGGTGATTAACAAGTATTAGAAGTTAAATGAATCAAGGATGTTGTAACTCGTATTTTCAGGTAAATCTAGCGGTTCTTAATACACTCAAGAGGTCATGTATTAAGGTATTTTAATCATATAATATCCGTATCATAAGTCTTGAAGTCAAACGAGTTATGAAACAAAAGTCGACAAAAGTTGTCGCAACTTAGGTTCATAATTTTACTTAAACATTAGGTCAAATGTTTCTAATATTTTCTCCTAATTGACAAGAAATTACGGGGTAATATACCAACCAAATTAAATATATATGAGTCTAGTTTCCAACGCATTAAACCGTTTATCGATACGATCTTGGAGTAGAGAGATATTCACATTTTCGCGAGACTGCGCCAAGCACCTCTCTATGGGGCCCCCAAGGCGGTTTAAGATATTTGGACTTATATAGGATGCCTCCAACCCGTTTTAAGTCATTTCTTCTTTCTATTTTCAGACCTTAGAACCCTAGGAACATCCTCTCAAGGTTCTCTCAATATTCAAGATCCAAAAAAGGGCAAACAACACAAATCAAGTGTCGGGAATTCCGTGGCGCTAGTAAGTCTCTTGTTCTTCTTGTTGTTGCTCATTTTTGTGTCGTTCCAGCTCGTGTGGGAGGTTGTTTTAAAGGGTTTATGTTCTGTAAATACTCCCTCATGTTCTTAATATCAATCCTAGGTGATTTCAAGCCTTCTAAAGTGATTCTAGTGTCAAAAAACACTAATTGATCGCTAGTTTCGCTTTTTTGTTGTTGTGGCAGCATTGGAGGGATATTTCATGGAAATTTAAGGTCAAATTGGAGTTGTTCTTTCTGTATAAAGGTAAGGAACATCTTACTCTATATGTATTTAAGATTATCCAAGTTGCGGCTAAGCCATTGAAGCTAGAACTTGTGAAATATATATCGAAAGGCTTGGTAGTAATGTTATTGTTTTGTGGACTATTTTGCATTGCTGTTGGGCTGCGTATTTTACTACTATTTTATGGAGTTTTGGAGGAGGAAGGGGAGAAACACCATATATATGTAGGGTTGTGGTATGATAGTTATTCGTAACATTTCCGGATCGTTTGACACGACTACGGTGGTCGTCATATGTATGGAGTGATTAGGCTGTGCGTGGACTATTTTGGGAGGCTCAATATGTTTATTATTGATGTTGTTTGGGATGTTTGGTGATTGTTTGGAATGGTGTGAAGTCATATATATAGGGGAGGTGTTGTCCGTTTCAACGTAAAATAGGTTGTGGTTGATACATAATAGTTATGACGCTTAAATGATAACGATAGTATCGTTTCTCTTATTGTAGACTAAGGAATTGTGACAATTGCATAGCTTGTGATTGGGGTTGTATATACAAGGTATGTGAGGCTATCCCTTTTCTTCTTTTGCACGACTCCGATTGTACATAATATAATGAACAAGCTTCCAAAGATACTCTACTCTTAGAAGCTAGCAATACTTCCATTGCTTTCTCTCTTATGGAACGATTGATGTTAATGTTGCTTCTCTTATTCTTATGTTATCAATGTTGTTGATACTTCCTGATTCTTATAAGGTTCATAGTGAAGAGTTAGTCCTAATAACGTGTACAGAGGATACCGACCTTACGTCACTCCGAAAGGTTTAGAATGTGATTCCATGAGTCGAGCATGCATTATATATATGTATCTATTTTACTCTACCGAGCCACGCTATAGTTGGCTGGGTACGGCACCTATTGTGCAACCACTGATCAGTTGGGTTTTACCGAGCTCCACGTGGCCGGGTACAATTCTACCGAGCCTTATGATGGTCGGGTACGTTTTTTACCGAGCCTATTATGGCTGGGTACGATATGATGATGATGATGCCCACAGAGGCGAATGTTTCAAAGGTTTATGTATTTATACATATATATCATGCCTTTCATGTCAGTAGCCCTCAGAGGTACTAAGATGTTACAGGTTGTATATTCTCTATCCTTGCTTACATTACTGATCGTATTTATGGTTCCCTGCCTTAGATACTCAGTACTTTATTCGTACTGACGTCCTATTATTTGTGGACGCTGCATGTCGTGCTGCAGGCCCTGATAGACAGGCAGGTGCAGCTCCCCCACCACAGTAGGTTGTCCAGTTCAGCAGTGATTGGCGAGATCCCTTCTCCGGACTTGCCGTGGTCTTGGTATGCATTTTTGTTATAGACATTATGGGTATGTCGGGGCCCTGTTCCGGCTATGTTGTAGCACTTATGTTCATTTAGAGGCTCATAGACAAGTGTCGACTCATGTATAGTTTGGTATGCCTTGTCGGCTGGTTTTTGTTATATAGTCTTTCATGGTAGCGTGGTAGCTCATACCTTATATGTAGTTTCTTGATTGTCTGGTCATCCCCTACTATGTATGTTCATGCCGTCATATTTTATTGCTGGTTGTCCATGATCCAGGTCTACCATTTATATTGATCTCGTCAGCCCTAAAAGATAATAATGAAGGTTATATGAAATGTACGTTGGTGCTCGGCAAGTATGGTCGGGTGCTAGTCATGGCCCTCCAGTTTGGGTCGTGACATTCTGCTTCTTCCTTTATAGTCTATTTGAGTGTTCTGCTTCCTTGTCTTCCGGAATTGTATTGCAGCAATTCTAGGAGTCTGTTCCTTGTGAGGCATATACATCTAAGAGAATTACCCAAGGGTTGCCTCATGAATCCAACTTAGAATGGTAGCTAGATTCATCTTTATTCCTTACGAATTGCTTTCCTTCAATCTTCCTTGATTTGAGACAATTTTGGCTGATTGCTTTCTTCATTCCAATCTTAGCGGATTGCTTCCTTCTTGAGCTTCTGCAGAATCTTCTAGATTTGATTGCTATTCATGATTTACTCTATTCTTGCGCGCTTGAGGATCTTGGTCAATACTGATTGATTCCCTTCTTCTTAGGCTTGATTGATGTACTTTCCATGCAAAGAGAGGTTCACGATATTTAGTTGTTGAATAGATCATCTTTCCTATTAGCAATGCTGTTGCTTACCAGAATCTGCGTACACGAGTATATCATTAGTCAAAGCTTTTTTTAGGATTATTGATCATTATTAAAATTCTAAACTTAACAATATCCCTCTTTTTTATGATGACAATAATCTTAAAAAGAGTTTGACTAATTTATGGATTCTTCCCCTTTTCTAATGTGCTCTCCATGTCTGGTGTGCTCCCCCTATCTTCAAGCTGGTTCTTGTGTGTTGTTTTTCTTTCTTCTCCCCCTCTGACATCAATCAAAAAGAACAAGAGAAGCAATGTGCAATAGTAGTTCTAACTAGGCAGGCAAAAGTTATTTACAACTAAGAAGTTATAGGGAGCATAGTCGACTAACATGCTCATCCAAGACACAACCAAAATAGATAGTCTTAAACCACCACATAAAATAGAAAGAGTAAAAAGGTTGTCTTAAGCATCCAATCATTCAATTCCTTCCAATGAAGTACTTCATGGTGTTGATCACTTTAGTGCATAAGCTATCATAAGAGGCATCAATATCTTTGCTGACTTTGGTCATCTTCTCAATGACATCCTGCATGGCCCTGATTCCTTTCCTCCTTGTAGCTTGGAGAGTGATCCTTAGCTTACCACGTCTGCTCCAGTTTTCTTGGTTACTTCCCTGATCTTATCTACATGCTCCTGCATAGAGGTTGGTAATTCCTTGATACCTGCAATGTTTTGCTGCATCAGCATCAGCTGGTCTGAGGAGAAGGATATGTTGGTTTCAGATTTGATCCTCCCACTATTCTGAGTAGGGATGAGCTCTGGTGCTTTGTCTTTCTTAAGCCAAGTTCCCTTAATCAAGGTATACCCCATCATGGCAATGACAATCTTGTCATAGGTGCTGGAGATAGTTTTAGGAGCATAGAGAGACAGATCTACTTTAATGACTTTCAAAATGTGAGAGATTCGTAAACCTTAAGGCAGTGTTCTCGCAGAAGATGAAACATCCATGATACTTCTAAGTATGTACTATCGTATCCAATCAAACCAATTGATAATTTTACCATTCACCAAACAATATAGAACGAATACATCTCTGAGAGACAGAGTACTCAGTGAGCCACTACGAGGTAGCAGAGTTGTTGCAATATATGGGCTAAAACACGATGTTCAAACTTCAAGTTCTTTGGTCTTATATCAGGGACGCGGTAGAGGGGGGTGGGTTCAGACAGTACACTCTTGGCCTCTTCTAAAGATACTTCAAAATTATCTGGCCAGGAATGTTGCACAAAGAAATTGTATCCAACAAACTTTGTAGCAAAGATTTTCTCAAACTGATAAGAATCAAGGATAATGCAAGTTCCTAAGACCATGGATTCTAGATCGGCTTTATCATTCACAAACAATTTTGCATAAAACATACGCACATGTTCTTCATAGATAGAATCACCAATAATAGCAGATTGAGAGACAAGTTTCTGAGTTTCAAAAATAGACAAAACATCATAGTGAGAATTTTGCATAGACTTTAAAGTTACAGTATGACCAAAATCAATCGATTTCCCTTTGCAGGCAGCAAACCTAGCCGTCTCTTCAGGGCCATAGAAATTCATCTTGTCTTCAGGACCAAACTCTACACTTCCAATTTTTCTCTTTTTCTGAGAGGATTGTTTGGGGATGGACTCCATTGATCGTTTTCCTGCCCTCTTTTGGGAGATGAGGATGTCTTCTTGAGAGCTACTCGAATCTTCATCTGTCAGTAAGTGATCTGTGCTTTCATAGGATTCGATATCAACAGGGTCATCTTTGGTTTTCTTGAACCGGTGGCTTCTTCTGGGTATGGAAGAGGAAAGAGAGGGTTTGGTTTTAGCCATGAGTAGAAGAGGACAGAGGCATAAGAGTTTGGTTTCTTTGACAGAATGAGAGATATACTCGAGGGAAGAGGGGTTAAAAAGAATTAAGAGAGGTCGCCTCAATTCCTAGAGAGACGTATGAAAGTCAATTGAAAAGTTGCCTTATGCAAAACCTGCCGTACGTTCATAATAAATGCATGTGTAGACTAATCAAGTACTTAAAAAAAATTTTGGGGCGAAAATAACGAGATATATGGAAATAAACTAAAGCAATGATGGAAAACATTAAACAAAGTTATGAGGGAATTGTACAAATACCATTTTTTTTCAGAAGGAAACAAAATGTTTCTTCAAGTAAAAGCTTTGTAAAAATATATGCTAACCGATTTTCAGTGTTTAAAATTCTAGCATAATATCTCCTTTAGCAACATGATAATACATAAAATGATGCTTAATCTCAATATGTTTAGCCCTAGAATGATGCACAGAGTTTTTTGATAAACAAATAGCACTAGTATTATCACACATAATAGGAACAAAATTAAGGCATAAATCATAATCTAATAGTTGATGCATGATCCATAGTACTTGTGTGCAATAGTTGCCTACTACCAAATATTCCGCCTCTGTGGTGGATAGGGCCACACAACTTTGTTTCTTGCCGTGCCAGGATATAAAGGATTTTCAAGTAATTGGCATGTTTCACTTGTGCTTTTTCTATCAAGTTTATCTCCTGCAAAATCTGTATCTGAGGTCAAAACTTTCTAAATTTTCATACCATAAACCATAGTCGACTGTCCCTATCAAATATCTGATAATACGTTTAACAACAATCAAGTGAGATTCTTTAGGAGCCGACTGCTATCTAGCACATTTGCAAATGCTAAACATAATATCTGGTCGACTAGATGTAACATAGAATAATGATCCAATCATACCTCGATACATTATTTCATCAACACTCTTACCGTTTATGTCTTCATCCAAAGTGGTTGATGGACTCATAGGGGTTCCTACGACCTTTGCATTAGTCATACCAAATTTTTTGATGAGTTTTTTCATATACTTTGTTTGACAAATGTAGGTCCCTTTCGGTACTTGCTTGATTTGAAGTCCAAGGAAGAAAGTTAGTTCTCCCATCATACTCATTTCAAATTCTCTTGTTAGGATGTTTGAAAAATCCTTGCTCAAAATAGGGTTAGTACTGCCAAAAATAATATCATCGACATAAATTTGTACAATTAAATTACCTAGAGAAGATCGTTTGATAAAAAGAGTGGTATGATTATTACCTCTGTCGATCCCATGTTCAACCAAAAATGAACTAAGCCTTTCATACCAAGCTCTGGGAGCTTGCTTTAGGCAGTACAATACTTTGCACAATTTGTAGACATGATATGGAAAGGATTTATTTATAAATCCTGGAGGTTGCTTAAAAAGGACTTTCTCAGAAATGAATCCGTTTAAGAAGACACTTTTCACATCCATCTGAATAAGTCTGAAACATTTATGAGCAACATAGGCTAATAGAATGCGAATTGATTCTAACCTGGCATCAAGTCCAAGGTCTCTTCATAATCAATTTCTTCTTGTTGTAAATAACCTTTTTGCAACTAGTCTGGCTTTATTTCACACTACTTGTCCATATTTATTCAACTTATTTCTGAATACCCATTTTGTTCCAACAATGGATGCATTTGGCGGCTTAGGAGTGAGTTCCCATACTTTGTTTTTCTCAAATTGAACAAGCTCTTTCTTTATTGTAGTTATCCAGCTTTTGTCCCTAAGTGCCTCGTCTACCTTTTTTTTTGGTTCAAACTGATATGAGAGCAATATTCGATGTCTACTTTAGTGATCTTCTAGTTTTCATTCCTTCCTATGGATCTCCAATGATATACTTATGTGAATATCCATACTCACTCTTCCATTCATATGTGACAACTAATGTTGGCTATTTTCCGACAGAATTTGTTGGATCGATTGTAGTAGACTCCTGATTTTCTGAAAGATTCATAGTCGACTGATCCTGTTGATCAGTCTTTTGTTCAGGAGTGATTTTACCTGTATTGATAGACTTTGGCACTATGGAAATTTCCTCATATTCAGGAAGTTTTTCATTCCTTGGGCGAGGGTTAGTGTCTACAAAGACAACATGAATTGATTCTTCAATGAATAATGTTCTTTTATTGTAAACTCTATATGCTCTACTTAAGGGAGAATATCCAAGAGAAATACCTTCGTCGCTCTTTGGATCGAGCTTACCCAGATTGTCCTTTCCATTATTATGAATGAAGCATTTGCATCTAAATGGGTGAAAATATCTGATGTTGGGTTTCTTACTGTTCCATATGTTAATAATATGACATGCCGTGCTCACAGCTTTTGCCTAGAAGTGGTGGGGTAGAGAGTTTTCCATAATCATAATTCTTGCCATGTCCTGCAACGTTCTATTTTTATGTTCTACCACTCCGTTCTGTGGTAGAAAATATGTTTTTGTTATTTTAGATGATTCCTTGATCATTGCATAAGTTTTCAAAAGCCCTGCTTTCAAATTCTCCTCCATAGTCACTTTTGATAGTGGAAATGTAGTAACCTTTCTCACATTGAACCTTCTTACAAAAAACTTCAAAATTCCTTAGAGCTTCATCTTTATGACTTAGAAAAATAACCCAAGCGAAATGAGAGAAATCATCTAAAATAACAAAAACATATTTTCTACCACCAATGCTAGCAGTTCTAGTTGGACCAAATAGGTCCATATGCATGAGTTGAAGAGGTTTAGTAGTAGAGACAATATTTTTGATGTTGAAAGAAGAACAAGTTTGTTTACCTAATTGACATGCATCACAAAATTGATCATTTGAAAAATCTAGTTTTGGAAGACCAATGAGAAGATCATTTTTGGGGAGTTTTTGAATAGTATGCATGCTAGCATGGCCAAGCTTTCTATGCCATACCCAGGGATCATCAATCATAGATGCTAGACAAATTTGATTATCAAGATTATCTACATTACTGATAGTATAGATATTTCTGTCTCTATTACCAGAGAGAATAACTTTACCCGATTCGTCTTCTATAAACCAACCATGTTTCTTAAAACGAACCTCATAGTCATCGTTATATAGTTGACTAATACCGAGAAGATTGTAACTAAGTTCATCAACCATGTATACTTTATCTACATCACATGTTGAGATGAGGGGAACCTTTCCAACTCTAGTTATGTTTCCTTTTGATTTATCTCCAAAGGTGCTGTTCCTCCATCTAGATTGGTGACCATTTTGAATAACTATTTATCACCAATCATATGTTTGGAACACGTGCTGTCAAGATGCCATTTTCCTTTGAGATTCTTCTTGCGGTGTTCCTACAAAAAAAGATTACCTATTTTTAGGTACCCAAGCCTGCTTAGATTTCTGAGTATTAGCTTGACTGAAAGATTTAGGTCGCCAAACCCATCTCCTTTTGTCCTTGAACCTGAAACGGTTAGACGTGTGCCCAAGCTTTCCGCAATAGAAACAAGAAGGATTATTGGGATTTTAGAGCCTCTTTCTTCTCTAATTCTATTCCTGCATTGGTTAGTGTTATGACCATTTTTGCCACAGTAGGAATATGTAGTAGGATTTCTAGTCCTAATCAAAGATATGTGAGGAACAATCTGATTTGATTTGACAGAACTATGACTGGTGGATTTTTGCAATCTATTCAGTTGAAGTTGAAGTCCATTAACTTCATCTTGAAGCATATCACGCTCAATTTCATAAACTTCCAACTTCAAAGCCCAGTCTTTATTTTCTCTTTTGATTTTTCTGAGTTCATTTAGAACTCTCTCAATATCTGCAAGAGCAATATCAACAAACTCTTGAAGTTCATAACAATTAGGACATGTAGGAAGACGTACCTCACTAGTTCTTTCGTCTGCCATAAGACCAAGTTCACATGAGTCTTCTTCATCATCCATTCTTTTGTCTGCCATGAGCCCAAGTTCACCTGAGTCCTCATTGCTGTTTTCTTTTATGGCCATGAAACACATATTTGCAATTTTTTCATGGTCAGATTCCTCTTCATCACTCCAGGCTCCAAAAGACTTTTTCTTTTGAAAGTTCCTGTTGAGTTTCTTCTTCAATTCGGGGCATTCAGCTTGAATGTGTCCATGTTTCCCACATTCATAGCACCTTCCATCATTTTTGTCATTATCATTATTCAACCTTCCATTTCTAAAGTTTGTTTTACCTCTCCTACTGTTTCTATTTTGCCTCATCATGCTTGTTACAATTTGAGTGAGCATGGATATGTTTTCATCTTGTTCTCCTCCTTCTTCTTCCTCGTCATTTCATGGTTCAGCCACAGTCGCTTTGAATGCAACTATTTTCTTCTTTTCTTGTTGAATCTACATGTCCATATGAGTTTTCTCGAAGGCAATTAGATCACTTCTAAGTTCATCATAGTACATTTTGTCAAGATCCTGACACTCTAAAGCAATAACTTTGGGTTACCAAATCGTGAGAAAACTTCTTAGGATTTTTCTGACATGTTCTCCATTTTTTATTGGTTTACCAAATGACTTTAAGTCTCCAAGGATTTAGCTGAATCTTGTAAACATTTCCTCTACTGATTCTCCATCCTTCATTTGAAGTAATTCATAGTCCCGAACAAGGAGATTGATCCTTGTTTCTTTCAGTTTGTTGGTTCCTTTATATGTGACCTCTAATTTATTCCACATTTCCTTAGCAGTTTCATAGCTTGATATCTTTTCATATTCTTCTCCATTGATAACATTGTATAACAGATGTTTTGCTTTGGTATTCATTGTTACAACGACTAATTGCTCATTAGTGTAGTCATCTAAGTCAAGTGGATCAGTTGATATTATGACTTGACCATTTTCATCTTTCTTTCAGAATTGGAAGATTTCTCTTTTTGATCACACACCAAACTTTAATGTCATATGACATAGTGTATGTTTTCATACACACTTTCCAGTGAGAAAAGTGTTACCTGTTGAAATATGGAGGTCGTACATGAGAGGTTCCTTCTTGAAATAGTACTCCAATAACTGTGTTAGATCCCATGATCTTTTCCTCACTAGCTGTTAAGTAAAGTTTGTGAGCCTTGCTTTGATACCAATTGAAAGTACATGAGGGAAGGGTGAATTATAGGCAATTAAAATCTTGGTTGACTAAGTGTGAATTTAGTCGACTAGGTTTTGCACAGTGAACAATTTCAATAGGAATGAAGTAAGCTAATAGAAAGGTAAAGAAGACACAACAATTTTTATACTGGTTCAGTATCTGTGTGGTACCTACGTCTAGTTCCCTTGGGTCATAAGAGTTCACTTAGATCTTTGATAAAGGATTACAAAGGTGATGGTTTTAGTTCATTCACCATCAGCGATATTCAACAACAATGATTTTTGTAATATTGACACAACTTTCTTATATTCTAATTCTTCCTATCTTTTGTGATACTTGAAGACTCAAGAATACAACGTTTGTACTAAGAACTAGAAAGGCTTAGAAAACAGTTTTTGTAGTTGCATAGCTTTCTAAGTTCTTCTGCTTCTTCCTTTATAGCCTTTTTAAGTCTTCTGCTTCCTTGTCTTCCAGAATTGCATTGCAGCAATTCTAGGAGTCCTTTCCTTGTGAGGCATATACATCTAAGAGAATGAATCAAGGGTTGCCTCACGAATCCAGCTTAGAATGGTAGCTAGATTCATCTTCATTCCTTACAAACTGCTTTCCTTCAATCTTCCTTGATTTGAGACAATTTTGGCTGATTTCTTTCTTCATTCGAATCTTGGCGGCTTGCTTCCTTCTTGAGTTTCTGTAGAATCTTATGGATTTGATTGCTGTCCGTGATTTACTCTATTCTTGCACGCTTGAGGATCTTGGTCAATACTGATTGATTCCCTTCTTCTTAGGCTTGATTGATGTACTTTCCATGCAAAGAGAGGTTCAAGATATTTAGTCATCGAGTAGATCATCTTTCCTTGCTTACCAGAATCTGCGTACAAGACTATATCATTAGTCAAAGCTTCTTTAGGGTTATTGATCATTATTAAAATTCTAAACTTAACATGATTAGCATTGAGAATTGAGATACTACAGAAATTACTTAATGAAAAAACTAACTTTAAGGAAAGTTTGTATTATCTCTGTGGTTAAAACTAAACTAGTTCGTACCGATAATCTATTTATTGTACTAATAGAGTTCTACTTAAATGCCTCTTGGATACAATATTAAAACACAATATCTTGATTATATTGTGTGCAATATAATCCTAACCCTACACACATAGAAAAGAACGAAGTATCTTGCCTATCAAAAAAATTCTAAAGTAATTTAGAGTTGGTTGAAAAAAATAAATTTAAAAAAAGGCTAAGGAAAATGGTTGTACCTACCATGAATTCTCTTTCTCTCTTTTTCCTTCTTTACTTTAAACATGACAACTTATAAGCTACAGACTCGTTTAACATAAGGATTCTTTAATTAAAATACAACTATAAAAAGGAAGGTGACTCCTTTTAAAAGAATCTCAGGTTTCTATGTGTCACGATCCAATTTTCCACTATATGCCATGATGACAACCAACGTCACCGCTAGGTAAGCCAACAATGAACTACCCATTAAATTTTATTTTAATATTTTTAAAGTCTTTGATTTTTATTTACTGCAGAAACAAATAGTAAGTGAGCATAGTAATGTAAAGTATAAACTAAACAGGGAAGTAAGATAGTAAATTAAGTAATCAAATCCCATGAGTGTATACTAGAATCTCCAAAATTCGGTGTCACAAGTGCACGAGCATCTCGTAGAGTATACAAAACTATTTGAGAACTACTGTTTGAAACAAAAATAGACAGAATTGATAAATCATAACAAGAGGAGGATCCAAGTGCTGCAGAATGGAACATGGGAAATTAAAGTAGCTCACCACTAAGCCTCCAGGTAATGCGGATATGCACCCGGACAAACTCCAGATGCACCAACTTCAGAACCTGCACAATATATGCAGCAGTGTAGCGTGAGTACATAAATAATATGTACCCAATAAGTATCTAGTTTAACTTCGAAGAAGTAATAATGAGGGATCGACTTCGACGCTTACTAGTGGGAAATTTACAAGACTATTTAATAGGCATAAAATACATCATCAATGATGGAATAAAAGGCAATATTTAAAGACCATTTGTGAAAATAGCAATTAAAAGTCCCCAAGTATCACATACTAATCTCAACAATTAAGGGTTCAACATATACTTATAAATCTTCAAGTCACGAAAGACATATCAAGTGTAATCGGACTCCGAGTGACAACATACACGAGTTATGTCGAGGTCGTACAGTCCGATCCATAAATGCCTTCCATAATACGCCGAGGAGTTCGGCCCGATCCAGAAGACTAGGGAAACTCTTCGGATTTCGAATTGCATATTTACAACTCCAAGGTAAGCCCATGAAAGAATATAATTTTCATCAAAAATTAAATACTCCACCAACTCTCTAAGCAATGAAGCTCAATTAAACATATTCTTTAGCCAAGTTTTGCTTACTAATACAAGAAATTAAACTAGCAAGTTGAGTCCAAATAGTACAAGTAGTGGCATAATAAAGGCCTATGTCTACCCAAACATAACATGAATTTTAGCTACGTACGGACTCTAGTTACTTCATGTATACGTAGCACCCACAATTTGTAGCAAATAACAATTAACAATTTAAACACCTATGGGGTTAATTCCCTCTTACAAGGTTAGGCAAGAGAATTACCTTATTTCCAAGTCCACTTTCTAGTCCACAAATCGCTCTAAAACCATCAAGTTGGTGCCAAACAATCTGAAACTAGCCAAAGGTTGTACAAACTAATCAATAATTGCTCAAAAATTCATAATTTAACTATTAGAGTGATTATCCAACCCAATTTTGAAGATTCCTAAACTTCACTCCCGGACCCACGTGCCCCGGACTCTAGATATTTTTGAAGAATGCTACCTACGACCTCCCGAACTCAAATATATAATTCATTCCAATTTCCATAACCAAATCCATGACCAAATCTCAATTTTACTCAAACCCTAGGTTCTTCACAAAATCCCACAAGTTTCACCAATTTTCCACATTTAATCTAACTATAATTCGCTATTTAACTTAAAAATGGATAGAGTTTACTTACTTTGTGATGTTGATGAGAATCCCCCACATAAATGCTCTTAAAATCATCCAAGATCAAGTGAAAGTGTGTGAAAAATATGCTAAGTCTCGAATTAAATGCCCTCCACTGCCCAACGATACCCGTTTCTGTGGCCTAACAATTGCACCTGCGGCCTGTACCTACAGAAAAATCCATCGCAGGTGAGGTCCTAACTTAGGCCAGCTCTCTTCGCTTATGCAGACAATGCTCGCTTCTGCGAGCCCGCTTTTATGGAAAATTGATCGCGCCTGCGGTCCTACATAATCCCCTCACAGTTCCGCTTCTGCAGAAGAAAACTCGTGCCTGCGGAAGCGCATCTACGCCCAAGTGTTCGCACCTGCGAACCCAGGCCTGGGCTGGCCACCTCCACTTCTGTGATGAACAACGCGTGCTTGCGTGTCCGCACCTGCGACCAAACCCTCCACAGGTGCAAAGCAAAACAGTAGCAACTTCAGCCAAAACAACTAAGTCCAAAAAAATGCTCTGATTCACCCCGGGCCCCCCCTCCAAATATACCAACAAGTTCCAAAATATATAACGGGCCTACTCGAGGCTAAAATCACATCAAACAATATCGATTCTACGAATCACAAGCCAATTTAAGCCTATCAAAACTATGAACATCCGACTTCCAAAACTAAGGCAGAATCATACCAAAACAACTCTTACTGACCTCAAATTTTGCACAAAAGTCATAAATGACACGACGGACCTACACCCAGGCTCGGAATCTCAAACGGACCTCAATAACACCAAAGTCTACCCTAAACCAGATTTAAAGAAATAGAAAACCTTCAATAAACCAATTTTCAACATCAAGGGCCGAAATACTCTCGGATCGCTCGAAACCCGATCCGAACACACGCCTAAGTCCAAAATTATCACACGAACTTGTTGGAACCATCAAATACCGATTCCAAGTTCGTTAACTCCAAACGTTGACTCAAATCAAACTTGACCATCATAGGCCACTATTAAGGAACTAAGTGTTCCGATTTCAACCCGAACCCTTCCAAACCTAAACCAACCATCCCCGTAATTCATAAAATAGTAAAAGTACATATAGAGAGTTTTAATTAGGGGAATGAGGATCTAGTAAGCAAAACGACTGATCCGGTCATTACATTCTCCACCTCTTAAACAAATGTTTGTCCTCGAACGGGTCTAGAATCATACTTGGACTACTGAATAAATGTGGATATCTGTTCCATATGTCCTCATCGATATCCCAAGTCGCCTCCTCGGTTAGTTGACCCCTCCACTAGACTTTTACCGCATAAATCTTCTTGGACCATAACTGGCGAGCCTGCCTGTCAACAATAGCAACTGGCTCTTCCTCATAACCCAAGCTCTCATCTAGCTGAACCGTGTTGTAATCTAACACATGCGACCTATCGGCATGGTACTTCCAAAGCATAGACACATGAAAGATCAGATGAACTCCCCATAGATTGGGAGGTAAAGCAAGCTTATAAGCAATCTCCCCAACTCGCCTCAACATCTCAAATGGGCCAATAAACCTTAGGCTCAACTGGCCATTCTTTCCGAGCGTCATGATACCCTTCATCGACAAGACTTTCAAGAGAACCTTATTGCCCACCATAAATGAAGAATCACGCACCTTCTGATCTGGGTACCTCTTCTGCCTGGACTATTCCATGCAAAGCCGCTACTAAATCAACTTTACCTTCTCTAAGGAATCCTTCACTAAATCAGTGCCATATAACTTAGACTTGCCAGGCTCAAACCATCCGATGGGCGAATGACATCACCAACTATATAGAGTCTCAAATGGATCCGTCTCTATGCTAGACTAATAACTGTTGTTATGAGAAAACTTGGCCAAAGGCAAGAATCGGTCCCACAGCCCTCCAAAGTCAATCACACACGCTCTGGGCATATCCTCCAGAATCTGAACCGTCTACTATGACTTCCCGCCAGTCTGCGGATGGAAGGCTGTGCTGAGCTCTACCCGGGTGCCCAACTCACTCTGTACTGCTCTCCAAGAATGCAAAGTGAACTGAGGGCCTTTATCTGAAATGATGGAAACAGGCACACCATGCAACCAAACAATCTCCTGAATGTAAATTTGGGCCAATCTCTCTGAAGAGTACGTAGTCACAACCGGAATAAAGTGTGCCAACTTGGTCAGCCTATCCACAATGACCGAAATGGCATCAAACTTCCTCAACATCCGCGGCAACCCAACATAAAGTCTATAGTGATCCGCTCCTGTTTCCACTTCGGATGTAAGTGGTGCAGCACCGGTTAGCCTACTCAACTCATAGGCCTCCCACCATCTCAAGGCTGCCCTTAATAGCTAAAACATAGTGAGCGAGACTCCACTAGTCACCAGAATACTCGCCCTGTGAAGTATCCACTGGCACTTGTTTAGGAAATTCTAAACGGCCTCTGACTCAACCCCACTGAACCTTGGAGGCCTTGGCCTCCCAAACTGCTCTAGTCTCTTTTGTTCCTCATTGCTCATAGGTTGACCAATGGGCCTGAGCAGCTGTAACCGGCTCGGCTGGTAGTACCACTAGTGTTTGAAGTCCTTAAACCACCTGCTCTAAAGTGCGGGCGGTGGGAGTCTGAGCACCTCCCCTGACCTAAGTAGTGTTTGTGCAGCCTGAAATGAAACTACCTGAGCAAGGATAGTGCATACAATCAATATCTGGGCTAAACCCTCCTGAAGGCCTGGAATCACAATAGGCATAGCTGGTGCTTGAGCCAATCCCATCAGATCAACCACATATGGTATCTGCTCCTGAGCTGGAGCAACTGGTGGCTTTACATGTGATAGGTAGATCAATGCGTCTGACATCCCAGGCCTCCTTTTCCTTCATCGTGAATGCAGTACCTCTCACGCAAACGCATAGCACTAAATCCCCAAGGTTCGCAATCCCATACTAAATCATGCAAACGCATAGACCAACTTCGCCAATCACCCAAACAACCTTTCGCGATCACAGACCTTCCCTCGTGATCGCATATAAGGAAACCAAAACCAAACATAACAATAGTCCTACCAATCCAACAATGAGCTGAACATGATCCGAATCATACCCAAGGCCCCCGGGACCTTATCCAATTATACCAACACATCCTAAAACATCATACGAACTTAGTCGAAGCCTCAAATCATATCAAACAACATCAGAAAACACATCACACCTCAATTCAAGCCTAATGAACTATTAAGCTTCTAACTTCTAAAACCAATGCCAAAACACACCAAATCAACTCTGTAGATTTTGCATACAAGTCATAAATGACAGAATAGACCTATTCCAACTCTTGAAACCAAAATCCAAACCCAATAACAACAAAGTCAACTCTCGGTCAAACTTCTCAACTTTCCAACTTTCGTCAATTCAAGCCAAAATGACCTACAGACGTCCAAATCAAAATTCGAACATACTTCTAAGTCCAAAATCACCATACAAAGCTATCAGAACTCTCAAAACTCCATTCCGGAGTTGTTTACCCATATGTCAACATCCAATCAACTCTTTTAACTTAAACTTCCAACCTTGGGATTAAGTATCCCAATTCATTCTGAACATCCTAATCACGCCCAACTATGCATTATAAAAAGGACTAAGCAGTTGTCGCGCCCCATTTTTCCTTTGCGGAGTTCGGGTTTCAACATTCATAGGGAACAACTCGTTTCCTTTTGGGAATTGGGTATTTGAAGAGTCGCCACCTAATGGATTAAAGTTCTTTAGGGCACCAAGAGAAATTAACTCAATAACCAGTTTGTATTACCAGAGATTAGGGTAAGGGCTCGAAATAACCTTGAGGGTAAGGTGTTAGGCACCCCTCGCGGTCCACAATGGTGGGTCCCGGTTAAATATAAACTATGTGAATAGTTATTTAACAAGTAAGCGGTCATAGTACAGACTTGCAAATAAAGGTAGTTTACACAGTCTAAATACATATACAATCAAGAAATATAAGCGTAAATTAAGGAGGTTTAAACAGTTCGAGCATACATAAAACAAGGAAGTTTAGGAGGTCTGATTACACATATGTAAAAGGGATAAGGGAGGTCCTAAGTTGTTTATCCTATAGGATCAATCTGTGTAATGCTCGGTATTCCTCCTCAACTAGAGGGGCTACACGTGACATTAGCGCATAGGTCATCATATTCTTTTACTACCCATTACCCTTCCCTTAGTGGTTATATAAGCAAATTTGATTAACGAACTCTAAGCATGCTGTTACCGTCCCTTCCTTGCGGTCCTGAAGGAGTTTAGGACCTCTAGACTTAGGCAGTTCTAGACAATCCTAAGGTGTTCAAAAGGGCAAAAATCTAGGTGACAACAAATAACACATAGGACTGTCAAATAGGAAGCAGATAGAAGGCTCATGTTTACTCCACATATACATAGACAAATAAGCAGCACGTCTCAAACACAGATTTTTAGGTAATTTCAGAGAAATCCTAGAACAATGTATCTAGGTGAGAGTCAAAACTAAGAATGTGCAACGTTGTTCTTAAACGAAGTGGTAGAAACTTAATTAGTTTGCCTACTGATATTAAAAAACCTATTAAACCTGAGCAGTTTATCAATAATCAGGGCGTAGTTTCTCAATTTTTACAAGGACATTAATCACCTAAGGTTTGCCTAGGCATGGGTCTATATGCAATCATAGTTATAGAGGACGTTTAAACAATTCAAAGTTGTTTCAACCTATAGGTATGCTGATCTAAGTGAACATGTGATTTTATACAGATTGCTGCTGGAACATGATACCTATGTGTGAGACTATTTTAACCCATTTTATTTGAGCGAGATGAAGCAAATGCACGTATAGTCCTAAAAACAGGATCTCTAATACATATGGAGAAGGTTGTTTATTAAGCAATTTTAATAATCTAGCGACATGATTTCTAAATGATCACGAATTATACAGAATCAAAAATAGAGTTATGATCTACCTCATGTTTCTAGTATGCAAAGTAGTAAACGTGAGTGCTCTAAAACAGGATATCTAATGCACAGATTTAGCATGATTTAATGCAAACAACCATATCAATCCTAAGCATGGTATCTAGTGCATCACACAGATCTAAACATGATTTCTACAGCAGGTAAACATGTAGCACAACTTAGAAACATGATTTCTACAGCAAGTCATCGTATGACAAAGCCTAGAAAACATGATTTCTACCTAGTTTTATCCCATAGAATCATATAGCTACCCTCCCTTTTCACTATTTGCCCCAATATTTGTTACAAAGAATTATTACAGACCAGGATTGCATAAATTACAAAAATGAAATATAAATTAGACTATCGGGAGCCTGATGCAGGCCCAAAATAATCCTGGGAGTACCATGCCTTCAATGGTAGTCTCAAATGCCAAGAACCTCATATCCAATGAATGTCTAAGTGTGTCAGAGTTCCCTAAGGACCTCAAAGATCCCAGGCAGTGCTCATACCAAGACCTTCTCACAATAGGGACTAGTTATGTGCAGTGTGGAAAGGCCAGCCCCAGTGTGCTAGAGTTCAAAGGAATCTCAGGGGATTCCAAGGCAGTACACACACTGGAGGGGCAGAATCTAATGATCTAAGAGAGAGTGAGAGTGCTTGACATAATTTTGAAAGACTTAGTAAAAAATAGTGTGGAGATGACTTTTAGGAGTGAAAAAGAAGATTTTCTGAAATATACTAGTTTTAAGGAGATGCTAAGAGTGAAAACTAGTTTTAGAAGAATACTAAGAATAGTTTTTGAAATCAGTTCTGAAGAGAGCAGATTGAGTAAACAACCAATCAGTCATAGAATACTCAGATTCATATGCACTTAGCTAGAAGGTTTGCACACAGGGGTGAAAGGGATTGGGAACATATAGGAATCACATTAAGGGTATATGAACAGGGTACAGGGGAAAAACAAATGCATAGAACACTTAGGAGCTTCATAGCCTTAACAAGTGTTTACCGTGAAAATGGTAACAACAATTGAATTTGTAAATGGGACTCTAAAAATATGTGATCTATTTTATGCTAGTTGTTAGAGTAGTAGATGCCAAGGGTATGAGGTTTAACGAAAAAATACAAGCTAAAGTGGGGCAGTAATGAAACCGAGATGCTTGCAGCCCGAGCCTCGGAATGGTCGATGAAGGACCTCGAGGTCGATATATGACTCAAGCTCGAGCTACCGGGGGAAGTCAGGAATGGGATAACAACTAAGGTATAATCAAATAAGGCACTTTATGGCTAATACAAAGCAATAAATAAAGAACAAGTATGAAAGCAATAAATGCTAAGAGTAACCTCGAGCTAGTATGGACGAGTAAGTTAGAGAGAAGAAAGAGATAGAGATATTATTGATCTTGTGGAGAAATAGATGGAGAAATATCCGCCCCTTACAAAGTAATGTGGGTTCCCTTTATGTAGGAGGGGAACCCAGTTATAGTACAATATGCATTAATTGTAAAGTATGGAGATGGGACAGCTAGATGTGACGCTTCAGCATAGGCTCTGGATAGGCCGGCTTTGTCAGAATTAGATGTGTGCCTTGGGAACTTCCTCCTCTGCTCTAGCCTCGACCTTCATCTTCTTTGAGTCGGGCCTCGACGAGCCCCGAGGGAAGGGACTCGGTCGCAACTCCACGTCCTCGGGGTCTCGAGGTATTCTTCTGAAGTGGCTTGATAGCAAGAAATTAAGTCCTCTGATTTCGCCGCATACACATAGTCTCCTCATTTCTTAGAGGGAAGCGATAATAAATGATTTTGACACCCACTTCGCGGGCTCCCGTAGTGACGTCGTGCTAATGGCACAACCCCTTTATACAAGTGCCGACGCATTTCACCCTTTCACTTCTTTAGTATCATCCGATGTATCGTGACTCCTTATTCTCGGGGTCATATTATTGCCGTCAATTTAGCTTCCATGAACATATTGATTGTGCCTGCTATTACGCTTTTCGAGGGCGGTAATGGCACCGTCGATTACTTTGCTCTCCCCCTATAAATAGGGATTCTTATTATCAGTTTTTCATCCAAATTTCCTTTGATACCCATTCTTTCCTCCTTTCTTGCCATTTTTAGTCCTTGTCGTCTCGTCATGTTTGAGGCCTATGGCCTTAAGATCTTACGTCATGTGTGCCATGGCCCAACTCTCGATCCTTCTTCGGTTGGACGAAGTTATGCTACTGTGATGATATTGTTGTTGTTGTTGTTGTTGTTGTTGTTGTTGTTGCTGTCATTGCTATCTCCGTTGGCTTAGGGCGATGAAGCTGGGGACTGATTTCCTCCGACCCGGGGAGATACTTGGATTATGCACCACTGCTCAAGAGAGGGCTCGGATTATACATCGCTGCTCACCCTCCTTCCTCGGCTTGGAATGTTACACCCCCTTTGGATTCCAGGGGGTATAGCGATAGTCTCTACTGGCTGTTGCTCCCCGGGCCGAGGCAACGTCTCAAGAAGTGGCTTTATAATGGTAGTACTGGCGGAGTTCGTACTAGCCAAATTTTTCACCCAGTCACTTCTTGTCTTCTTCTGGCCTCTCCTTAGTCATTTTGCTCTTCTCCCTCGTCTTTCTCTTCTATATCCTTCCTTTTGAAGATGCCATTTCGGGAGGATCGGGATGAGGTCTCCGAGGGGGTTGGACTTGGAAGATATTGTCTTTGAGGTTATACGCCTGGGGAGATGATGCCGGAGATGCCGCATTTTGGGAATAGGCTAGATTCTTAGGCTCTTGTTGTATGCATATCCTTGAACTTCTTTATTTCTGTGTAAGGATCCCCTTGCAGGCTTTTGTAATCATATGTAAGGACCCCTCGAGGGCCATTGTAAGCGAATGTTTTTATGAATACAAAGATATTTCCTTGACTCCTGCCTTTGATACTTGCTGTATTTCTTTATGTTTGTGGAAGGTCTGAATGCATGATCCTGTCTTGTTGTTGCTAACACTTAACCCGGACGTGAGTATTTCTTCCGGCCTTCGTTTGATGGAAACGGCCTCATGTGGGGATTTTCACGGTTCCTAGGACCGAACCCTAATAAGGCTAATAACCTCGGGCTGCCGGGACCCTGACTTTGCGTGAAAGCGAAGATAGTGTTTTTAGGCCTCATAATGACCTTTGAGAAGAAATTTTCTCGGGGACCCATGGATGGGGGATGCTGGTGATTTTCTGAAAGCAACCCCTGAACGGAGGCTCGCTCGTGCTCGGACCATCCTGAACAGCACCCGGATCCTAGTTTGTATGGGTGTCGTTTAAAAACACTTATTTCTTCACAGACTGGTTTCCCTTGGTGGAGATCTTCGAAGTTGCGTGCCAGTCTTGTTTTGGTGAAGGCGTTGTTGGCTCTCTAGAGCTCCGTCTTACTATGACGAAGGCCTTCGAAGTTGAGTATCGCCTTGAGGCTGGAGATGGTGCTATTGGTTGGCGTCTTCAGTCGGCTTCGAATCGTTGTAGTTCTTCCAATGTATGACATAAGGCTGTTTCTGCCCTCCCAGGGGTTACCCTGTCACATGCAGTTGCCATTTTCTACGCCATGTTTTTGGTATCAACATGCCTGTACGTATCTCCGCCTTTTAGCCTTCCAATTTTGCGATTGCTATGGCGGCAATGATGAGACTAATTTGACATGGGGGGAAGCTTCCCCCCGATTTTCGGGGCCATCGGGGTTTGTTAACTCCATGGTGCTGGTTGATCACGCCCTTAATCACTGTTGTCGGGGATGACAGATATCGGACATGGACAAGTCGCTCTACTCGGGTGCTGACCGCAGGTATTATACCTTAGGAACCCGTATTATTTGCTCGAAAAATGGAGCAATACTCTTTAGGTGGCGTGCCCCGTGTTTTGCCAGTTCTACCTTCTTCTGTCATGTTTAGACGGGCGTCTGTAGGTATCGGATGGTCCCCCAGGGGCGAGATCGTGCTCCTCCAGAGAGGGTTAGGAGTTGTAGGCTTCCGAGCCAGGAGATGATGAAGATAAATGGGATATGCACTCGTAGTGCGATGGATCTTTTAGCGAGGCTCAATGGGTCCGTGCCTCCGACGAGAGAACATCGTCCGAGCCTGCTATTTTTGAAGTTTTTGATTCCGGAGCGGTGGTTCTTCTTAGTGATCATGCTTCAACCGAGGTCGGTTCTTCCCAAGGCCGAGGGGTCTAGGCCAACAGGAATGTGCTTTGTCCTTCGTGGAAGTCCGACGACTTCACTTCGCAGTAAGCCTCGGCACAATTTTTCTACATCTCGTGTCTTCCCTTCTTTATCATGTTTTCCCTCTGCAGTACTTTGATAGGCTTAAGTTTAAGTTGTTCTGCCATGGGGCTAGACCTCAGAGGGCTCTGGATGAGGGTGAGTCCCTTAGGCTCCTTAGCTTGGAGAAGGAGGTTGAGTTGATACACTAGCAATGTGGGGCATACTGGAGCTCGAGTTATGAGAGCTATTTGATGGGGCAGGCAACCTCTCGTAGTAAGCATTTCGCTTTTTTAACCTTTGAGGTCAAGCTTTTTCTTATTCTTTGGTTGCAGAAAAAAAGACGAAGGCTCAGGAGTACCTTAGGGGCGAAGCCGACCGAGTTAGGAATGCTTGTGGTGAACTGAGGGCTCAGGTGCAGGTTCAAGCTTCGGTTCGAGTGGATATGATCATAAAGCTGGAGTCTGATCCCTTAAAGGTCCGAGTCGAAATAATCGATGCTTGGACTAAAGCAGCATTGGGTTGGACCAAGGCTGATGATGAAATGGTGATCCAATTGAAGGACGTCACTGATGTCCGAGCTGAGTTGGAGCGGGACCTCGATCGTTAGAAAAGGATCGAGGGATACGTTCATTATGGATCCCGAGGAGAGATGCCTTAAAAGATCAGCGCCAGGGGTTTTGTCCTCTTGGAAGAGTTTGAGTGAAGCTGGGGCTGGTAGGCCGTAACCTTCCGGAGCAGAGCGTAGATTTTGCTACTTTGTATTTGCTATTCACAGAGCATGTTTGTAGATGGAGAGCGCACCTTTTGCGCATGTAAATAAGAGAAACCTTTGAAGTTTTATCTCTTTTGTATCTCTTTCTGTATTGCTTTCGACCAGGCGGGCTGATTTCGGTGTCTGGCGGGGGCCCTGTGGATACAGAGCTTACTAGATAGGCCCGGAGGCTCTTAAGTGCGATTTTTGATATGAGTAGGCATTAGGGCCTTTGTGCTTTGCCCAGCTATTTAAGCCTAGTCTTCGAGTCAGGTTTTGACTTGAGCTTACCTGACCTTCAATCTCCCGTGCCCGCATGGGCGGATGATATTGTTGTTATTCCTTGCCCTTGGGCATTTGTGTTTCAACTATTTTGGGTTCAGTCTCCGAGTTGCATTGCGACTCGAGCTTTAATTGAGCCTCAAGTTTTTTCGTGCCTGCGTGGATGATGATGGCTCTTGCACTTCGGGTCCAAGTGACTTTTTAAGTGTGTGGCCCGGAGGCTTGTTTGGCTGGCAACAATGGCACTTACGCTGTGCCCTTAGGCATGTGTAGTTGACTATTTTGGATCCGGTCTCCGAATCGGGTTATGACTCGAGCTCACTTTAATCCTCAAGTTTTCAATTTTCAAGATAGCGACAGTGGCTCTTACACTGTTTGGTCGTTAAGACCTTTTAGTGTGCAGCCCAGAGGCTCGTTTGGCTGGCGACAATGGCTCTTACGCTTTTGCCCGTAGGCATTTTGTAGGCATTGTTTTCCTCTCATTAAGGTCTTTTTGAAATGATTTTGCCTGACCCGTCGTTGGTTCGGGAAGAACCTCAATTTCAAGTCGTTAGCGGCGATGTTCGAGCACCTCGAAAGGTTTTTAGCTCATAGGCTGAGCAACTCGAAGCCTTGATTTAGAGCTGACATGGTCGAAGCTCGTTTGCCTGTTGAGGAAGCCTATTTTAACTGGTTCTTTTCGAAGTATATTCAAAGTAATGTCCTGTGATTTTGTTAGTGACGGTTGGGTGTCCCTGAGTCGCGTTAATTTGGCTAGAGCAATCGTTTTGACCGTAGTCATATGTGTTTGGCCAGAGCCATTTTTAGATCCCGAGTGATAGTTTAGGCGTCTACACCGGGGGTATTCCCTTTTGGGATTCTTACAAATGCGATGTATAGCCTAAACTTCGGGATTGAGTTTTACGCCTGTAGTAAGGTCTTACAAAATTTTCATGTCTATTGAGGTCTTATAGTTTGTCATGCCTGTTGAGGTCTTACAGTTTGTCATGCTTGTTGAGGTCTTATAGTTTTGTTTTTGTGTAAAATAGATCTAGCTAGACCGAGTCTGCCCACTTGGGGTCTTACGGCCTCGGGTTTTCCAGTGTATGGTGAGTGACATTAGTCTCTGAGTCATCGAATTTGCTTAGGCTCGAAGGCTGTTATTCGCGAGCTCGGAGTTGCCTTGTTGGGCCTTATGATCCTGTAGTTCCAACCCTGGGGTTGTGTGGGTGCCGAATTGTTGGCGCTAAGTCTCCGAGTATTTCGAGACGCATTTGGTGGAGGGATCCCTACTGTGATCATGCTGAACTTTCTCTTTGGAGTACGAGGTGCCTTTGGCGATAGATACCCTTTGATCCATTGATGTGAATATGTGTCGTTGTGTTGAATAGATCCATGCTAAACCGAGTTTGCTCGCTCGGGGTCTTACGGCCTCGTGTTTTTAGACACGTGGCAACCGATGGTAATCTTCGAGTACTCAAGGTACCCCTGGTGTTGGTGACACTTGGTGATTTTCGCGTTTCCTTACCTGAAGCTTTTGTGATTTTGGAGTTTTGACTCTGAGGTCATCTGAGCGATGAATTGCCGGCGTCAGTCCCCGAGTGTTCAGGACGTTTTTGGGAAAAGAATTGTTACCTTACTTCACAAAAGTGTATTTGACAAAAGGTATTCTTTGATTGCCTGGTACAATAGTACACGCATTTGTCGATGGGAGCCTGACTATATGGACACGTTCTTTTGGCCGTTTGGCCTAGTATATTGCTTTCCTACAAGAACCCTGTTCGGCGTTTCAAAACCTTTTCGAGCGGGTAGCATTTTTTGGGGAATTCTCCTCATCGTTCAAAAGTTGTATGCAAGAGAAGTTTTGAACATTTGCGGAGTTTTCCTTAGGCAGCTCGCAAACGTTGCCTCGTTAAAAACCTTGCCGGTAAAACCCTTCTTTTGGGACAAAAACTCGGTCGAGGGAAAGAGTGCAACAGGTGCATTTTTAGAGACTTGAGGTCTTCAGGCAGTGCTAGCATTATGACAGCTTCGGTCGGGGCCTGCTTAAGTGTTAGTTCTAAATTCGAAACAAAAAGGAGACGGTCATACCTTGAAGTGAGATATGGTGGTGATGCCTCGGGATTGATTCGTTATAATTGCCTGAGGTGAAAAAGCAGTATGGATTTCTACTTTGTTCTGTCAAGTTCGATCGAGGGTGAGGCTCGATTTTCCCTTTTTACTAGGGGCAGAGTTACGAGCATTGGTACCACATCGTGTATCATGAACATTTCCCTTGTTGCGTGCTTTTCCCCGTAGACAGTTTTAATTCCGTCCTTTGTTGGAAATTTTATCATCTGGTGAAGGGTGGATGGCACTGCTCTCATGCAGTGTATCCATGGCCACCCAAATAAGGCATTATACCTCATGTCTCCCTCAATGAAATGGAATTTGGTGTCTTGGGTCGTGTCGGCCACGGTAACCGGGAGGATGATTTCTCCTTTCGTTGTTTCACTTGCCATGTTGAATCCGTTGAGGACCCGAGTGGAGGGCATGGTTTGGTTGAGTAGTCCGAGCTGTTCTATTACCCTCGACTTGATAATATTGGCCGATCTAACTGGATCCACGAGTACACGTTTTATCTGAAAAGAATTTACAAGGAAGGAAATTACCAGGGCGTCGTTGTGGGGTCGAGACAAGGTCTTGGTGTCCTCTTCGCTGAACGTGAGGGCGTCTTCGGGGATATATCCCCGAGTCCGCTTTTCTCTAGTGATGGATATTTTTGTTCTTCTCATTACGGGTTTCTGTGAGGTATCGGTACACCCCATGATCATGTGGATGGCGTGTTGCGGCTCATTTGCCTCGTTCTTCTTGGTTGCCTCCCTTTCTCGGAACTGATTTTTGGCTCGATCATAACAGAATTCTCAAAGATGTCCTTTGTTAAGTAGCCGAGCTACCTCCTCTCATAGTTGATGACAATCCTCGATCCTGTGGCCGTAGTTGTGAAACTCGCATACTGAGTTGTAATTCCTCTGTGAAGGATCTGACTATATTGGTTTGGGCCATTTGGCGTCTTCGATCTTACTGATAGCGAACACGATGTCTGACATATCGATGTTGAAGTTGTATTCTAATAGGTGGGGTACACCTGTTAGGACTACGTTCGATCGAACATGGGTCTGTTGATGAGCCCTCGAGGGTCCTGTCTTTGATCCACCCTCCGATCATTGCGGGGTAGGTTGCGCCTCGGGGTGTTCCTCCTATCCTTGAGGTATGGCTGATACCTTTCTTTGTTTGGCTTTGGTTCCTTTGCTAGGAGCGTGTTTGGGTACACTGAGCCCGAAGGGGCTCCCAACTGATCATCCTCGGCTCTGATCTTCAACTGGTACCGGTTGTGGACGTCCGACCAAGTCACGGCCAGATACTCGATCAGGTTCTGTTTCAGTTGTTTTAAAGCCACTACGCTTCGTTCGTTTAGGCCTTGGGTGAAGGCCTGTATTGCCCAGTCATCGGAGACTGGCGGTAGCTCCATTCGTTCCATCTGAAAGCGAGACACGAATTCTCGTAACATTTCATTCTCTCTTTGCTTGATTTTGAAAACGTCGGATTTCCTTGTCGCTACCTTGATGGCTCCGACATGTTCCTTTACAAAGGAGTCTACTAGTATGGAAAACGAATCTATGGAATTAGGAGCCAAGTTGTGATACCATATTATGGCCTCCTTCGAGAGTGTTTCCCCGAATTTTTTCAGCATTACAGACTCAATTTTGTCATTCTTTGTATCGTTTCCTTTTACTGCATAGGTGTAGGCAGTAACGTGTTCATTAGGGTCGGTGGTATCGTTGTACTTAGGGAGTTCCGACATTCTGAACTTCTTTGGAATGGGCTTCGGGGTCGCTTCCTCGGGGAACGACCTTTGTATGCACTTCTTTGAATCCACGCCCTTGAGGACCGGGGACGCACCCGGGATCTGATCGACCCTAGAATTGTAGGTCTCAACCTTTTTATTGTTGGCTGCTATCATTTGCTCACCCGATTTGATACGTTTGGTGAGGTTTTCAAGCATCTTTACTATGGCAGGGTCGGCTACCGACCCGTTATTGCTTGATATCTTGGGTACTTATTCGGCGGGGGGAACTGTTTCCCGCGCTGCTGTGCTGGGAGTCTTCGGATGGCTTTGTAACTGCGCGATGGCCAACTATTGTACCTGCAACATTTCAAAAATAACATGAAGACTAACTTCCTGTTCTTACCGGACTGGGGTTTTTTGGGCTTCCTATCGGTCGCTATGTTGTATGCTTCTGTTGGTGTGTGAGGTTTCGTCCACCTGTTGTGCATCCTGTGAATCCGCATCCGCTAGAATCGGTCGAGGCACATTATTGGTGTTCTGTGGTTGCGTTCCGGCAGCCGGAGCAACCATGCTGTTTTCCCCGTGGTTTTTGAGGTTGTCGTTCTCGATTCTGTTCATCGACCTAGACATTTTGACCTAAAATCAAGAGATCTTGGACAAAAAAAGTGTGAAAGATAACTTGCGTTTGTGCAATGAAACCAGCAAGAAAATAATCACTATTATTTTTAGCCCCACGGTGGGCGTCAAACTGTTTACCATGAAAATGGTAACAATAATTGAATTTGTAAATGAAACTCTAAAAATATGTGATCTATTTTTATGCTAGTTGTTAGAGTAGTAGATGCTAAAAGTATAAGGTTTAACAAATAAATACGAGCTAAAGTGGGACAGTAATGAAACCGAGATGCTTGCAGCGCGAGCCTCGGACTAGTCGATGAAGGACCTCGAGGTCGATATATGGCTCAAGCTCGAGCTACCGGGGGCGGTATGGAATGGGATAACAGTTAAGGTATAATCAAACAAGGCTCTTTATGGCCAATACCAAGCAATAAATGAAGAACAAGTATGAAAGCAATAAACGCTAAGAGTAACATCGAGCTAGTATGGACGAGTAAGTTAGAGAGAAGAAAGAGAGATGGAGAGAGATTGATCTTGTGGAGAAATAGATGGAGCAATTTCCGCTCCTTACAAAGTAATATGGGTTCCCTTTATATAGGAGGGGAACTCGGTTATAGTACAACATGCATTAATTGTAAAGTATGGAGATGGGACGGCTAGATCTGACGCTTCGGCATAGGCTCTGGATAGGTCGCCTTTGTCAGAATTAGCCGTGTGCCTTGGGAACTTCCTCATCTGCTCTAGCCTCGACCTTCATCTTCTTTGAGTTGGGCCTCGACGAGCCCTGAGGGAGGGGACTCGGTCGCAACTCCATGTCCTCGGGGTCTCGAGGTATTCTTCTGAAGTGGCTTGATAGCGAGAAATTAAGTCCCCTGATTTCACCGCATACAACAAGTTAACCAAGATAATAGGCAATTAAGACATGGAGCAAGGATGTAGTGGATAGAATCAGACATACAAGCAGGGTTAATCACATGCACTAAGTAACCAACATGATAACATGATTAAGGGATCAAACAGAAATCAACAAACAGGCTGGTCAAGCATCAGATAACCAGGTGAAGTGTAGACATACTAGTTATACATTGAACATGACATAATTTAGACATGCTAAGCAATGAAGTAAACATGAAAACAGGTTGAATTCATAGTCAATGAACTAGTGCAGGAATGAAACACATAGAGTTTGGGTTTTAAAATTTAACTAGAGACATACCAGTTGAAGAAAAGAATGCAGAATATAAAGCAGGTGTATTTCTAATATCTAGCCTTGGCTTTCAGCCGGCTAGATCAAGAGTTATCACAAGTAGCAGAGAAAGAAAAGAGAGTTTGAGTTTGAGTGTGTGTTCTTTGAACTTGTGTTCGTGTGTTAAGAAGTGACATAGGGGAGTTCATATAGTAGTTCAAGAGTAGAAAGAATAAGGTAAAGGAATCAATAGTCAGCAATTAAGGGATCATAGAATCAATCACACAAAGAGGTTCAACACAGTCTTCCCCTTAATTAAGGGCAACTAGCCAATGGTAATGACATGAACTAATTAAGGCAAGAGGTTCAAATCAGACTAAATAAAGGAGTAAAGAATTAGAGGTCTAATTAAGGAAAGGAGTTCAAATCAAACCAAATAAAGAACTTCAGAATAAAATAATCAAGGGTTTAATTAAGGGAATAATCATGTAAAGGAATCAGTAAATATACAACAATCAAATAAGGAAAGAACAACTAATTAGGGTCGTAATCATAGAAACTGGCAGAACTTATGCGTACAGATTCTTAACAGCAAATCAATCAACTAGATTAACAACAATGCTGGAAAGAATACATCGATTCCCATAAATAGAATAGACTAAGTAAAACTTTATAAACACAAAAAAGCTAGACAGAAAATTGATTCAGAAACCCTAATAGAGATTAATTAGGGTAAAAATCACAAAGCAATGAACTTGACTAAGAAAAATAGCGTAAGTCAAAAATACAGAGTGAATCAACAAAACTGGTAACATTGAAAAACTCAGAATCGAAACAAAAAAATGAGAAAGTTTGAGTTTTCACATAAATCGACTAGGGTCTAAGCAACCTTTTCATAAATCAGTCAAGAACACTAAGGATAATCGATTAAATGTTTAAGAATCAGAAAGGCCTTTGAGAAAATGACTTGTCATGAACCCTAGTTTAGGAAAAATAGGGAAATCAATTAAAACCGGAAAATTTTCAAGGAAAACACGTAAGAGTTGCTCGATTCGTCTGAGATCTATACAGATCTGAGATGGTCGGGGATAATAAATTAGGGTTTTTTAGAAAGCATAATAGATACGAGATCATAGACCTAGAAAATCATGGATTCATAGCAAAATAAGAGATGTTTCTTACTCACGATCGATCAAACGGCCTGAAACATGCAAAGAAATCAAAAGTTGCAAACCAAACCGTCTAAGTCCCTTGAAATCTCCTCAAGGATCCAGGAAACTAATGGACCATAGCAAGTAGGAGGCCAGTAGAGGCTTGATATGATGAAGAAACATCATCAAATGGTAGTGTGAGCCGATGACGACGCCTGAGGATTAGGGTTCAGATAGAGAGCATTTAAGAGAGAAAGGAAAGGGTGACGGCAGGGGAAATAGTGAGAGTGAAAGGTTTAGTGGGGGGGGGGGGGTTATTAGGTTAATTATGGTAGGGGGTAATCTGGACCATTGATCAAAATGATCAACAGGCAGGATTGGCCAGGGTATTGGGTCGGGCAGGCTAAGGTTTTGGGCTCAAAGGGTTTGGGCCAAATTATAAGGGGTCTTGGGTTGGTATTTTAGGTTCAAATTGAAAACAAAAGGGGCTATTTATTAAATACCCAAACAATTGAATAAAATTAATTTGTGAAATAATTAACTAATTATAAAAAATGATTTTTATGCATAGAAATATTTTAAATAATTATTTAGTATTTTAAAAATACAATGGACCAATTTTTGGTAAAATAATGCAATCATGTATGCATGGGCTACAATTACAAAGTTATTACAATTGTAACCAAAAAGTACCAATCGGGCCATTTATGAAATAATTTGGACTTAATAGGACCATAAATGGTAATATTAAATCAAAAAATATTTTAAAATCATTTGTAATGCAATTTTGTAATTATTTATATGAATAAAATACTGAGATAAATTAAGTTAAAATGTAGAAATTATGAAAAAATACCAATTGATGCTAATGCATAGTTTTAAAAGTATATATGCATTTCCAAATATTGAAGGAAAATATTGGGTATCAATAGCTGCCCCTCTTTACCCGGAAAGGATGAAAGAATTGTCGGGTAAAGATATGATGGCCAAGTTTGACCGAGCAAGATGGTTTGAGAGAATTAGGCCGCACTCTAGTTTTCGAGCTGCCTATATATCCCTGGTTTTACAGGAATCAGGCTGTGTGTAGTTTTGGATCCATCGGCGGAATATACCGATGAAGTCATTACAAGAACAAACGCGAGATTTCAGGATGGGTGAAAGGTCAGGTTTGAGATAGTTGAAGGAACTGGAGTGAGGTCGCTCATGCTGGGATAACGGTTGCTTACTTGTCACCTGCAGATAAAGAGATGCTACGAACATGTATTTGTGCGAAAATTTAAACATGATGCAGATTCCCTTCGTACCTTGAAAGTTGTCTTCGGACGGTTAAGGATGACGTCTTTAGACCATGATGTCCTGGGCTATGAATTGTTCAGTGACGGATTCGCAGGCCATAAAATGATATTCTCGGGCCATGAAGATGGTGCCTGCGAACCATGACACTTTTGAATAATGATATGCAAATTTTAGAGATCCTCAGGCCATGACATGGTGTCTTCCGGCTATGAGGATGATGCCTTTAGATGCCTTTAGACTATGGAGCCTTTGGATAGGTTGGAGACATTTCAGCCCATGAGATGCAACAATATAATGTTAACAAGACAAGGCTTACTCTTGTGAAATGGAGGGCAGAGCTTAGCTGGAAAGAAAAGCAAATAGGTAGTACTGGAGAGACAACGTTTAATCTCGGTGAAAGAATATAAATTGAAGGCAGAGCTTAGCCTCATGCGGGACAGGGCTTAGTCCCATGCAAGATGAACGTAGAGCTTAGCCTTGTGCAGGATGTGGAGGCAAGGCTTAGCCTTATGCAGATGTGGAGGTAGAGCTTAACCTCATGCAAGATGCAAGACATGGCTTAGTCCCATGCAGATGAAGACAGAGATTAGCCTTACGCAAATGTGGAGGCAGGGCTTAGCCTCATATAAATGTGGAGATAGAGATTAACCTCATGCAAGATGCGGGACAGGGCTTAGTCCCATACAGATGAAGGCAGAGATTAGCCTTATGCAAATGTGGAGGCAGGGCTTAGCCTCATGCAAGTGTGGAGGCAGGGCTTAGCCTCATGTAGATGGAGACAGAGCTTAGTCTCATGCAGGAGGTGGGACATGGCTTAGTCCCATGCAAATGGAAAGCAGAGATTAGCCTTATGCAAATATAGAGGCTGGGCTTAGCCTCATGCAAGATGGAGATAAAGCTTAGTCTCATGCAGGATGCGGGACAAGGCTTAGTCCCACGCAAATGGAAGGTAGAGCTTAGCCTTATGAAAGTATAGAGGCAGGGCTTAGCCTCATGCAAGATGGAGACAGAGCTTAGTCTTATGCAGGATGTGGGACAGGCCTTAGTCCCATGTAAATGGAAGGTAGAACTTAGCCTTATGCAGATATAGAGGCAGGGCTTAGCCTCATGCAAGGTTTGGGACAGGGCTTAGTCCCATGCAAAGAACGAATAGCAAATAAGAGTAGAATGTTTCTTAGATGGAGATACGTTTAGTGTCTGGTGGCCCATTTGATAGTGATTTTGCTTTGTGTATATATATTTGCGAATGCTACTGCTATGTCAGATGTGCATATGCTCAAAGAAAAATTGTAAGTTTCGTAAGCGGAGATTGGTTCGTGCCTTTGTCTGCTGGCCTTGCTTCTCCGTGCTGGATGCCTTGTTTGAGTTTCCCTGGGTAACACCTGGCTGTTACGGAAATAGAGTTTTCAAAAATATGCAATTATTGATAAAAATAGAGTTATTTTAGAAACATGGTGAAATATCAAATGATTTTAGATGAACTAGTGACTGTAACACATTTCAGAGACATCACAACTTTCTCGTGTTAGAATTTTGAGGGTCCTCCTCAAAATTCTGCCCCAGTTTGGTAGATGATCCTTCAACCATTTGTGAGCAACGAACTCGTTGAGCCTTCTTCGGAATTGAGAACCCTTCTCAAAATTCTGCCCCAGTTTCTTAAAAAATTTCTGATTTTCTAGCATGCAATGGCGTTGGCTGGACTTGCTTCGGAATTTTGAGGGTCCTCCTCAAAATTCTGCCCCAGTTTCTGATTTTAGGGGAAATGGAAATTTTATTATGATATGATCGAACCCACAGGGCTGCCTACGCATCCTCTCTTAAACAGTAATTAGGTCAAGAGTAGTTCAATTACATTAGATGAAGAAATATAAGTAGTCTAAATGTAGTATCTCTTGACTGCATCTAAATTAATTGGTTTTGGCCAGATTTCTCCGTCCATTTCTGCAAGTATGAGCGCTCCTCCTGTTAACACCCTATGAACCATGTAGGGACCTTGCCAGTTAGGAGAGAATTTCCCTTTGGCTTTATCTTTTTGTGGGAAGATCTTCTTCAGCACCAGCTATCCTGGTGCAAACAGTCTTGGTTGACCAGTTTGTTGAAAGCTGTGGACATTCTATTCTGATAAAGCTGACCGCAACATACTACGTTCATTATTTTTCCATCTATAAGGGCCAATTGCTCATAGCGACTCCTTATCCATTCTACATCGCTAAGTTCGGCTTCCTGTATGATCCTTAAAGAAGGAACCTTTACCTCAGTTGGGATGATATCCTCGGTACCATAAACTAGCATGTAGGGAGTTAACCCCGGTTGATGTGTGAATTGTGGTGCGATATCCCAACAAAGCAAAGGATAGCTTCTCGTGCCATTGTTTGTGGTTTTCTACCATCTTCCTTAGTATCTTCTTGATGTTTTCATTGGCGGATTCTACGGCTCCATTCATCTGAGGTATATAGGCTGTGGAATTCTTGTGCTTGATTTTGAAAGTTTCACACATGGCTTTCATCAGATCACTGTTGAGATTGGCGGCATTATCAATGATAACGGAACCGAGAACTCCGAATTGGCTGACAATACGATCCTTGACAAAGTCTGTGTTGACTTTCTTATTTACAGCTTTGTAGGATGTAGCCTCTATCCATTTTGTGAAGTAGTCAATGGCCACTAGAATAAATCTGTGCCCGTTTGAAGCAGTAGGCTCGATCGGACCGATGACATCCATTCCCCAGGCGGCGAATGGCCAAGGTGAGCTTGTTGCATTGAGCTCATTTGGTGGCACTTTTATCATATTGACATGCACTTGACATTGGTAGCATTTTCGGACATACTGGATGCATTCTATCTCTATGGTCATCCAAAAGTAACCCGCCCTAAGTATCTTCTTGGCCAAGACAAAACCATTCATATGCGAGTTGTAGGTCCCGACATGTATCTTCTCAAGTAGCTTAGAAGCCTCTTTTGCGTCGACACATCTTAGCAATCCCAAATCAGGAGTTCTTCTGTATAAGTTTCCCCCGCTATGGAAGAAGTGATTGGACAATCTCCGAAGTGTGCGTTTCTGAATATGGTTCGCATGCTCTGGAATTTCTCCTTTTGCCAAATACTCCTTGATCTCATGGAACCAAGGTTTTCCATCCGTCTCTTCCTCGACATGAGCACAGTAAGGCAGTTGATTATGGATTCTCAGTGGGATGGGATCAATGAAATTCTTATCTGGATGTTGTATCATGGATGACAAGGTGGCTAAGGCATCGACAAACTCATTCTGAATTTTGGGAACATGCCGAAACTCCATCTTCGTGAGCCTCTTTCTCAATTCCTGTACACAGTGTAGATATGGAAATATCTTGGAATTCTTGGTGGCCCATTCTCCTTGTACCTGGTGCACAAGCATATTTGAATCACCGATTACTAGCAGCTCCTGAATATTCATGTAGATTGCCATGTTGAGACCTAGTATGCAGGCTTCATACTCTGCTATATTGTTGGTGCAGGGAAATCTGAGTTTAGCAGACACCGGATAATGCTGGCCGGTTTCCGATACCAAAACCACTCCAATACCCACTCCTTTGAAATTTTCAGCTCCACCAAAGAACATCCTCCAACCGTCGTATGCTTCAGTAATGTCCTCTCCTATGAATGACACTTCTTCATCAGGAAAATACGTTTTCAAGGGTTCGTATTCTCCTCTCATAGGATTTTCAGCAAGATGGTCTGCCAATGCTTGTCCTTTGGCCACTTTTTGAGTTACATAGATGATATCGAATTCACTTAATAGTATCTGCCACTTGGCTAACTCCCCAGTCAGCATGGGTTTATGAAATATGTACTTTAGAGGGTCCATCCTAGATAAAAGGTATGTAGTGTAGGCATAGAAGTAATGCCTCAATGTTTGAGCTGTCCAGGTTAAAGCACAACAAGTGCATTCTAATAGAGAGTATCGTGCCTCGCAAGGTGTGAATTTCTTACTCAAGTAGTATATTGCTTGCTCCTTTCTTCCCGTCTCGTCATGTTGTCCCAAAACACATTCGAAGGCTCCATCTAATACAGAAAGATAGAGTAGCAAAGGCTGCCCTGGTTCCGGCGGGACCAAGACTGGTGGTGTGGACATGTACTCTTTGACTTTGTCGAAAGCTTTCTGACAATCTTTGGTCAAACTTGTTTCGGCATCTTTCCTCAACATCTTGAAGACGGGTTCACATAAAACTGTGGATTGTGCTATGAAGCGACTGATATAGTTGAGATGCCTTAGGAAGCTCATCACGTCATTCTTGCTCCTTGGCGGCGGTAACTCTTAAATAGCCTTAACTTTGGATGGGTCCACCTCAATTCCTCGGCGGGTGACGATGAATCCCAATAGCTTTTCTGCAGGAACCCCGAATGCACATTTTGCGGGGTTCAATTTTAAGTTGTACCTCCTTAACCTGTCAAAAAACTTTCTCAAGTCTACTATGTGATTTGCGGCCCTCTTGGATTTGATAATGACGTCGGCGACATACACCTCTATTTCTTTGTGCATCATATCATGGAAGATGGTGGTCATGGCTCTCATGTAAGTAGCCCCAGCGTTCTTTAGACCAAATGGCATTATCTTGTAGCAGTACACCCCACATGGTGTAATAAACACCGTTTTCTCTGCATCTTCTTCATCCATCCAGATCTGGTGATAACCCATGAAGCAATCTACAAAGGATTGGAGCTCATGCTTGGCGCAATTGTCGATCAGGATGTGTATATTTTGCAGTGGAAAGTCGTCCTTGGGATTTGCTCTGTTTAAGTCTCGATAGTCAACACATACTCTAACTTTCCCATCTTTCTTCGGAACTGGTACAGTGTTGGATAACCAGGTTGGGTATTCAACTACCCAAGGACTTTGGCTTTGATCTTCTTAGTAACTTCCTTCTTGTTTTTCAGGCTCATATCTGGTTTGAAATTTTTGAGTTTCTGCTTCACCGACGGACACATGGGATTGGTAGGCAACTTGTGAACCACCATGGACATGCTCAAACCGGTCTTGTCATCATCTGACCATGCAAAGATATCCTCATGCTCCTTTAAGAAATGAATGTACTCCTCCTTCTCTGTCGGTGATAAGTGAATGCTGATGCGAGCCTCCTTGACGGTTTCGGCGTCTCCCAAATTTACTGCTTCGGTTTTGTCCAAGTTGGACTTAGGCTTATTCTCAAAGTTCTCAACCTCCCTGATAACTTCCTCAGGTATTTCATCATCTTCATCCGAGTCACGATCCTTATATTGCGTTGCCTCATTACATGTCACTGTCACCGGTTCATCAAGAAAAGTAATAATAACACTGTGAAGAAAAGTGTGAACGGTAATGACGAATAATAAATAGCAATGCATTGATTAGAACTAAAAACATCCAAAACAAGTACGGCTTGATAAACCAAGCATTTATTTGAAACAAGTAAGTCTTTAAAACAAAACTACTGAAAATCTTAGATGCCTAGCATGGCTATAGAAATAAAATCAAGTTGATTGTCAAGCTACCCAGGGACTCGGTGGGCCCGTGATGGTGTGGCAGTCCAGTTTCTGAAAATAGCTCCTTTCTATACAGTCTAAATAGCGAGGCCTTCTTCTTCCTCCTCCTCAATTATTGCACTGTAATCCATGTCTTCGTCCTCCAAGAACAGATTCCTCAGCCCAACTAATGCTTCTTCTTCTGCAGTTCCCCATATTGTATCAGCTTGGTGAAAAGTCTGACCCAGATGTGGCACTGGTTGCTCGAGAAATGTTGAGGCTTGAACCTCCATCGATCAGAACTCTAGCGATGAATTTGTCTTCAAATTGTACCATGATGTGCAATGCTCGGTTATGATTCAACCCTTCAGCCAGTAGCTCATCCTCGTGGAAGATTATCTTATTACTTTCCAGCACCTGCCCTACCATATTGGCCATCTCTCCGCAGGTGATATTGTTGGGTACGTAAGTTTCACTCAACACCTTTATCAAAGCATTCTTGTGCACCTCTGAATTTTGTAACAGTGATAGTATGGATATCCGAGCTGGGGTTTTGTTCAAATGATCAATGACGGAGTATTCCCTTTCTTGTACTTTCCTCCAAAGGTCATCTGGTCCTGTTTCAATGACAGGCTACTTGGTAGTAGCATCCTTACTTGGTCCTCCCAAGTGTTTAGGTGTATAGATTCTTCCGGTCCTAGTCATTCCTTGTGTAGTTTAGGATTCCTCCATCTTTGCCTTTCCTTTTTGCCTAGCTTCGGCAACGTAATCTCAGGATATTGCTTTTGAATCAAAAGGAGGTGTGGTTTATATTGTCATTGTGAAAGGTGTGGCCACTTTTACTTCAAATGGAATAGGGGTGGCCGCAGGTGGAGCTACTTATACCTCAAATGGAACCGATGTAACTACCTCAACCTCGATTGGTGATTGAGTCTGTACTACAATAGTAGTGAGTGTGACTGTGGGTTTAAAGTCGTCGCCTTCTCGGATAAGCCCGATTGACCCCTCAGGATCCCATTCTTCATCCATCTCTATCACATGTATCCCACCACCCCTATGATCCGGGAGAGGATTGTTGCGGATATTGGGTGCAACTTCTTTCGCCTAGTATGACCTTGTTGTCAATCAGTTTCTGGATTTTATCTTTCAATGTTCGGCACTGTTCAATGGTGTGCCCCTTTATACCGAAATGGTATGCACAAGTTTTGTTTGGGTTGACCCATTGGGATGGGTTCTCTACTGCCACAACGGGAATATGAGTGATGTAACTAGCGGCTTTCAACCTTTCATACAACTGGTCAATGAGTTTAGCAATAGCGGTGTATTGTCTGGGTGGTTTGCGGTCAAAATTAGGTCGTGGTCTTGGATAATTTTGGCAAGTTGGAGGTGACTGAAAATGAAATGGTTGGGAATTATAGGCGTGATAGACAGTGTCCAGTTGGGAATACCTGGGAGATGAGGGTTGATATATAAGTGGAGGTGCTTCGTATGTGGGTGGGGGTGCTTGGTATGCGGGTGGAGGTGTTTGGTATGTGAGTGGAGATTTTGGGCCTTGAGCCACCATTACTACCCCGACGTCTTTCTTTTCTGATATGCCGCCTGATTGTAGTGCTTTGTTTGTGGCCTGTAGTACCTCAAAGTTTGTTACCATCCCGCTTTTGATGTCTTATTTGATCCTTTCACCAAGTTTGATGATATCAGAGAATTTATGGTTTTCAATAACCATCAACCTTTCATAATATTGTGGATCCTGTGCTCTGACAAAGAATTTGTTCATTTGCTATTCGTCCAATGATGGTCTGACCTTGGCCGCTTCCGACCTCCATCAAGTAGCATACTCACGAAAAGTCTCGGTGGGCTTCTTCTTGAGGTTCTGAATGTAGAAAACATTCGGTGCATTTTCTGTGTTGAACCTGAATCGGTCCATGAAATCAAACGCCATATTCACCCAGTTGGACCATTCTTTAGGATCCTGACTGATGTTCCAGGACAAAGCATCTCCCGTAAGACTCCTCATGAAAAGCTTCATCCGGATCTTTTCATCCTTTACGAACCCGATGATTTTGTCACAATAGGTCCTTAGATGAACCCTGGGATCACCTGTACCATCAAACATCTTGAACTAGGGAGGTTTGTAACCCTCTGACAGTTCTACATCCGGCTATATGCATAGGGTTTTATAATTCAAACCCTCTATCCCTTTACCTCCTTTGACACCCTGAACCCGACTTGTCAATTTCTTGAGTACCTCATCCATGTTCTTGATGATCAGGTCCTTCTCAGTGGATTCTGGTGTATAGGAGGTTGGTTGGGTAGAGTGAGGTACAATTTCCACGTATATAGGGTTGTTTTGGTGAGTGCTAGGAACCTGGGTGTAGTGGTGGTCATTGGTTGAGTTTTGAGGATCATGAAAGGGTTTTGGTGTATTTTGGGGAGTATGATAAGTAGCGGTTGGTGTGTACTAGATTGGTTGATGATGGTGTTGTGGTGGAGTTGGTATCGGTAAGGGATTGAGATTTTGAGGTGGAGTTGCATATTGATGCTGTGCAGAGGGTTTTGTGGAAGCCGGTTTGGTGTGTTTTGGGGAGGCGCTGGGTTTTTGGTATTTTGTTGGTTGATATCGGGGACATTCAGGGTGAGGAATAGGTTTTCCAAGTTGCGGACCTGCTCAAGCTCTCCCTGTAGCTCCAATATCTTTTGTTCCAACCTCAAAACTAAATCATTTGGCACCGGAGTACTCCGACCGTCTGAAGTTTCCACATTCTTAGCATTTTCCTTTCGAATACCACTTAAGTCATTCATTTAAGCCTTCCCTTAGCTTATCGTATTATTTGGAGGAGGAAAAGGTGGAGGGCCTCTAGATCTGGTGTTGATATGCTGATGATGCTAGTATGTGCGAACCAACCTTAGGGGATGGGAATAAAGAATAAAGAAAAACAAAAGGTAAACAAGTCAGTAAGGGTTCTGAAATGTTTGCAGTATTTAAACACGTATTGCAGGAATGTAAATTCGCATCCTAATTTGGGAGCCTCATTGTTCCTGAGGTAGGCCTAGCAACAAATAGATTTGGAGAAATTCAGTGCCAATAATTTCCTCATTTCATTAATGTAAAAATAAACGACCCAAAATGACACTAAATAAGATAATGTTGCTAATGGCACTTGGCCTTATTACATTTAAAAGAAAAGCAAGTAAATCTAATCTACTTGGTCCTAGAAGGACCCTCTCCAGACCGGATGCTATTGTCGATCAACTCTCCCAAATCGCGCAGGTTTAGCAATAAGAATGCCCTTGCCCAATTCCCTCATTCGTTTCCCTCAGCGTTCTCGCAGTCAGTGACTCTCTTTCTTATTTTCATTTTAATTCCATTAAATTGTACTCCAGATATTCTAGCCTTTCGCTGGATTTAACATCTCTCTCTTTTCACTCATTAATCATTTCCATGTCGGCCTTATACTGCTCTATATGCTCAGCTTGAGACTCTCGAACTCTTTTGCGCAGCTTGTTATACTTCACCTTTGCTTGGGCAAACTCATCTATGACCCTATTTCCTAGACCAACCCTTGGCTCAAAGACTCCTGATAGATTATCATCCAACTATAAGAGGTAAAAGTATGAATGGCCCACATTATATCGGTCCGGCTCGATAGTATCCTTCCCCACAATAATCTTCAACGTCCACATATGTTGTGCTTCATTCTTATATGGGATGGCGTCGCCCTAGAAGTCAGCTATGAAATGACTCATTTTAGCGACCCATGGTATGACCTTTCTCCTGCCTGCCTGTCTCATAACCCTGAGGGGAGCACAAGGGTATATCCCCTTTAACCCAATCAACACCAAATATGGGACGTCTCTGGATCTGATGATGAACTCGTCGGTGGGGAACCACTCGAACATCCATTGAACCTGGTCCTCAGTCAACTTATTGAAGAACTGCACCCATCCTATAGCATCCTTAGGTTGAGCAAACATGTCAAGAATGTAAGTCATTCTCTTAGGGTGATGGAAGGCTATGTGGTCATTCCACGACCTTCGTGGAAACTCTTGGCGGTATTGACCCCTTTGAAGATGCTCCAACAGCCAAACATGTAACAACAAATTGCAACCCTCAAAGAATCTAGACCCCTTCTAACAGCGTTCCAAGGCCCGGTACATATCCGCAATGATCATAGGGACAATAGTATATGTATGTCCCTCGATCCCGTCCATCAAAGTTTTGGCCACCATGGCCAGCCTGGTATGGATTCTATCCACTTGGATTGGGAATACCAGCATGCCCAAGAAACACACAATGAACACGAAGACCGTACGATGAACCCAACCCATGAAAGTGATTGAGAACTCATCATCAAAAATACGGTAAAAGCTGATGTGACCGTATCTTTCACAGAGGAAGTCAAAAGGTATGTAGAAATTCTTCAGGCACTCCAAATCATCATTTTTATTCAGCCCCATCATCTTAAGGAACCCTCTAGTAGTGCGATTTTTGGGTGCTAACAGACCAGGGCTATCCCAAGGCAACCCATCAAATCCTCCTATATCTTCTAGAAGAGGAGTCATTTCTATGTCCCCAAAACGGAACACGAGCCTTTCCTTGTCCCAAAACATAGTGGCCGCCTCGATCAACATTTTGCTTGGCTGAAGATCCAACAGTGAAGGCAAATTTCCTAAGACTCGTTTCTCATGATTTTGGTCACTTGAGGGAAGATCCCTCCACCAATCTAGCAAAAGTGGAGGTATGCTACCAACCATACCGAATCTGGGGACTTCGTGCCTCATTTTGTGCAAAACAAAAGATGGTTAGGCCCTCCCCCCTCCAGGTTCATCTATTTATACAATAAGGATTAACATTTTGGAACTTATTTCTCTAAAATTAATGTACACAATCGTGGTTGCGTCCGTTGGGATTATGGAAAACCCAATGGACTTTTGGACGAGTTTTGTATTAAAGGGTTATTATGAGGACAACATATTAACCCGGCTAGGTTTGACCATGACGCATGTACAATTAATCAGAGTAAGGTTGCTATAGAGGTCTAGACTGGGACTCTCAAGCGGACACCTTAAGGGGGAAAGGCATGGAACCATCGAACGCACCATTGATCAACTAGTTTTACCGCAAATATGCCTTTTCGAATTTAAAAGGGTGATATATGGGAAGAGCACAAACACTCATCAAGCATTGTTGTAGTATTGATTACGCACGAGTGGAATATGATGTTAAGAATGATTTATGCAACAATACATAGCATGTTTTCAAGTATTTGCACGTAAAAAAAATGATAAATGCAGCATTTAAATAATTGAAAAACAGTTACGGAAAAAGAAAATAAAGAGACAAGTCAGTTTCGGGAAGTAAAGGAAATCATAAATGCTTGAAAATAAGTATGTAAATCCAAGTAAAGGGGAAGGGTGCACGGGATAAGGCATGCTTAAGACTAATTCATAATAATAAGTTCATTATGGTAAGAGCCTAAAATTGTCCCCAGCAGAGTCACCATACTGCCACGCCCCCTTTTTCCTTTGCAGAGTCCGGGTTTCGAAATTCATGGGGAACAACTCGTTTCCTTTTGGGAATTGGGTAATTAAAGAGTCGCCACCTAAAGGATTAAGGTGCGTTAAGGCACCAAGAGCAATTAACTCAATTAACCAGTTTGCATTACCAGAGATTAAGGTAAGGACTCGAAATAACCTTGAGGCACCCCTCGCGGTCCACAATG